>NW_006408583.1:12223697-12263133 GCF_000296735.1 Chrysochloris asiatica
ATCACAGCAACTCACAAGCCACCACAGTATGACATACTGACAGATGAGTGGTGGTCATTTGGTTTTAAGTAGAAACTGTTACTTTAAATTTTGAGGAGATCTGTGTGCATGCTTTGTAGAACCCTCCAGGGATGGGTGTGGGGTGTCAATTTGCACAAGCATCCCCTCTAGTCACCAGAATGGAGGTACACAGACAGTGAGAGACCAATGAACAGATACCAAAAAAAGGAATGTCGACACCTGTATCTCCACAGTTCTGTCAGGCATTCGTGGCTGTTCTGATCCTTCTCCCACTTGGTGTCTCCCAAGATGGCTGTTCCGGAAGCAGCTAAGCATCTTGAATTAGAAAGCAATGGATTTCTTGATTCTGCTATAAATTCCCCTAGTTGTAAGCCTTCCAATCTTCTAAATATTCCTTTATATGTGGTTCAAGAGTTCTAGCACCACCCCCTGAGCCTGCTTGGTCCAGTTTTCTGTGTTGTTGATGATGGAGCTCCTCACTGCACTTCTACCCAATCTGCCATCTTGTTTTCAAGGATAACAAATCACAAATACCTTGATCAGATGTCAGGCTGGAGACTTCTTTTGACTCACGGAGCTGCAGGACTAATGAACCAGAGATCCAGAGATTAGCAGAAAATGGCTGGTTCAAGTCCCAAGAGCAGAAGGACAGATGATGGAAGCTAGATGCAAGACCCAGAGTCAGCAAACAACTGGTTTGTTAAGACATCAAAAAAAGTCAAGGTAGAAATGATAAAATTCAAGGGAATGGACAAAAAGGAAGAAGGAGGGGAAAGAATAAGCAAACAAAAACAATGAAACAACAAAAGGAAAAAAGCAAAACCAAGACCAAGATCAACCTCTGCCCCCTTCCCCCAACAACAACAACAACAGTGCAGCTGTTGGACCTGGAGAGGAGAACACTCAGAGGCTCTTGTATGTCAAGGAACTCACGAGGTGGGTGTGGGAGGGATGTGACAGCAGAGTTTCTGGCCCTAGATGGAGTTCTATCTCTGTTTAGGCTGCTCAATCCAGCAGTAGTTGGTAGAGGCCCATGATGGAGCTGCTTTCAGTGTCTGTTAGGACCACAGGGCAGTTGGGGGCAGGATGACTGGTTCAATGCTTCTCTGGTGGCTCTTCAGGTTCTGTGGGTCTGGAGCTGAGTCTGCTTGAATCCAGGCACCCAAGAGGCACAGCTGGGCCTGCCTCACATGGCATGGCTCTCAACCACGTGGCTGTGTGACTCAGAACTCCTCAGGCCACACCTCTGGTTTCCGGGGAAGCATGGGGAGAAAGAAGAAACTGCATCTTTCCCATCACCTGTGTGACTCTCCTTTGCCAGGTCTCCCTTTTGCCAAAGCTGCTCACAAGTTGGTTGCACCATATCTGGCTGGCTATTCACCAGACAGTTTCCCTCTCTCACCATCCCTTTTCAGCTTTGCCTCCCAGCAAACCCTCAATCCACTTCTCAAACCTTTCCTTTGAAGTTCAGGGTTCCAGAATTTTCATCTGTGTCAGTTTCGTTTGGTCTCTTGTGTCTTTGTTGTAGAGTAGGGGCGGGGAGTGTCCGGCCTGCCGACCCTATAAGGTCCACAAAATAATTTGGTCTGGTCCTGCCAAGGCAACCGCAGTTCCAGTCATCACATTATTGTTGTTGTTAAGTACCGGGGAGTTCGTTCCAACTCATAGTAACTCTGCACAGGGTTTCTGAGGCTGCAGATCTTTACAGGAGCAGAAACCTCATCTTTCTTCCATGGAACAGCTAGTAGTTTTGAACTGCCGACCTTGAGGTTAGCAGCCCAATTCATAACCACTGTGCTACCAGAACTCCTTAGCCATCACATTAGGGGTGAGTTAATTAAATGTTTGACCAAATATAGCAGGCTAATTTTTTTTCTCCAGGAAATATGCATTTAAAAAAAAAGTTTTTATTGTTAATTGAATGATAGTTTCCATGGGAGAACACCAACTTTACATTCATTGTTTAATTGCAATGATTATAATCTCCTCCATGTATCATCATTCTACAGTATTTTTGCTTCCATTCCCTCTGTTTGTTTTGCTTTTGTTTTTGTTTTGGGAGAGGGATGTACACAAAAACACTCAGGAATACATAATCATTTATAGCTAATTTTTAAGTTGATAATTTTATTTGACCCATGAATAATGTTATAAATTTTGGCAGAAAATGTTCACAACCCCTGTTGTAAAATGTCTGGGCAGTGTGTTTCCCTAGTCTGCCATCTTGTCAAAGTTGCTTGTTGACTTGTTTTCATTTTCTTCAACTTCAGCCTGAGTTTGCATATGAGCAACTGACGGTCTGTCCACACTTTTCACCTGGTCTTGTTTTGGCTAATGATATGGAGTTTTTTCACTATCTCTTCCCGCAGATGTCATCAGGTTTGATTCCTGTGTATTCCATCTGATGAGGCCCATGTATGCTACCATCATATCAGTTCAAAAACACAAGTCAAGCTTGTTAATCTTTTACTTACCACATTATGGCACTACACAAAAATTTTAACTGCATCTTCCTTGCTGTCATTGATGAAAACTAGTCTACAATGTACTCAAAATCATTTTTCCCCATTACTTCTCTGTGTTCAGAAGAGCTAGATCACACAGTCTGACTTGACCCATAAAGCCACTGCTGTCGCTCATTTCCCACTGACTGTGTACATATAGCTCACAATAGAACTGTCCTTTAGGGTTTCCAAGATTGGAAAGCTTTACAGGAGTCCTGGTGTGATGCTGCGGGTTAATGCGCTGGACTGCAAGGTTGGTTTGGGCCTCAAGGCTGGTGGTTCAAGCTCACCAGCTGCTCCTTGGAAACCCTATACATGGTTGGTATGGGTCAGAACTGGCTCAATGGCACTTAACAGCAACAATAACAGATCTTTACAGAAGCAGACTGTCACATCTTTCTCCTGCTCAGGGTCCATCCAGACTCAAACATACTGGCCACACCTTAAATAATATCTCTGCTCAGAAGTGAACACTTTGATCTGCCATCAGTGACCATTTGTTGGGTATCTACCCGTGAAGCACACATTGTAAAGTTCTACAAGCCAAAAGCACACACTCATTTGGAGATCTCTTCACTAGTATGTGGTAAAACTGGTCCGGGGACTCATGGCAACACTGGTGTGTGAGTCAGCTCTGGTTCAGCACATGCTTCAGGCACCCACCAATTGTGGAGCGTCAGCCCCAGGTGCTTTGTTTTTGTTTTGTGGCTTCCTGCACAGGTGAAGATTGATTTCCTGCGTTACCCATGTCTGAGAACCAAATTCCTTAAGACCCTCAAGTTTCGGACAAACATAAAGATTTACAGCCTCGGAAACCCTGTACAGAGTCCCCGTGAGTCAGAACTGACTCTGCAACACATAATCACCACCACCAAAAATATGGAACCCTGGTGGTAGAGTGGGTATGTGTTGGTCAGCAGTTTGAAACCATCATTGCTCCATAGAAGGCGAGGCTTTCTGTTACCATAAAGATTTACAACCCCAGAAACCCTGTACAGGGTCGCTATAAGTCAAAATGACTCCACGACTCTTAACAACAATAATATTAAATATACATTTAACTGCTGCAAAAATGTTTGCTTAAAAACTTGGCGCAACTGACATACCGAATATCTGGAGATTGGTTACAACAATGGAGTGCTATGCAGCTGCTTAACTTAATGTTATAGAAGGAAATATCTTCATGTAGGAAAACAATTCATGGTTTATTGTATTATGAGCTGAAAATGGATCACAAAATGGCATACTTCAGTATGATCCTCTTTTTATAAAATGATAAATGTGAATATTTATCATAGGCAAAAGGTCTGGAATGATAAACACTAATGGATTTTAAATTTTGTTCTGAAAAACGCCAATTTCCAAGTTGGAGCCTCAGGACTCAAATTGAGTGATTCTTTAGCGTACTCGTTGAAAGAATGTTTTGCACACTGAAAAGTTTGCAAATCACTGACTTAAACTTTGGGATTGAGAGTGGTTATTGCTAGATGTTTTTCTCTTATTTTCTTATTGAATCACTTAAGTCCCTACTGACCTATTAGCTGGAAGTCTAATACCTTAGATCGTTGTTTTCTCTTCTTCTCTGCATTTTCAGACTTTTCAAAGAATTGCTTTTGTGATAAGAAAATAAAACAAGCAATGTTTGATGCACTTGACAGTGACATTTAAAGACATGAGACCAGGAATATGCCTCAGTGGTAAGAGCTGTGAAGGGAGTTCTTATTACAGAGGATAGCAGTTTATTTGTATGCATGCGTTTACTTGTTTCCATGGTTGTACCCTAGGTCAACAGAGAACAGGTGGGTTGACGTCTCTGCTCCATATGCACTTTCATTATCTTGTCAACCAAGTTCTTGCCTTATTTGGCTACGTAAGACCCGTGACAAAGAGAGTTTGAATCAAACTAAAAAGTACCCAAAGAAGAGAAACATACATTAAACGCGTAAAAATGTTTGTTTAAACATTGCTCTGCAAATAATTAATGTATTAAATTCCTGAATTTGCTGAACAGAGTTATGAAGTGCTACCATGGATGATATTTCTCAAGTTCCTGGAATATATGGTCCTTTGGCACCTGGTTCCTTCGGCCTTAGTGTAAATAAGACATGATCTGTTAACATACAGCAGATCTTACCTTGTTTAATGTAAATGACCCCTTAAAGCTTTTAATAATAAAACACTGGTTCACGGTCAGCTTTTAGGGGTTTTCAAGACAGAGATAAAAATAAAAATGTGAAATTGGTTGAAGTAAATCTATTTAATTTGAAAATGTTAATCTTTTAACTTTCAGTCATTAGTGCATATACCTTTTTTAGTCATTCATTCATTTGCTCATTCATTCATTCAGCAGTTGTTAACTGGGCGCTTCCTAAATGGAAGATTAAAGTCTATTGAGAACTACTACCAGCTGCTCCTTGGAAACCCTATACAGGGTCACTCTGTGTCAGAACTGACAGCAACGGCACTTAACAACAACAATGGTGTGAGCTCTGTACTTATTGTGCTTGTAAAACCGAAAGCGGGTCAGAACGAATTTGACTCTGACTTGCCTTTAGCTGACTTAGAACTTTTCCTAATAATAGTGAGTCATAAATACTTACGGTGTGAAATGTTCATTTTGGGGGGACCATTTATCTACAACTTACCTTCCTTTTCTTTCTTCTATGGAAAAACCATCCTGTTTTTCTTGTTCAAAGCTAATTCCTGCACTTCTTATCTCTTTTGGAAGCCAGGTCAATTACTTTTCTTTTGTTCATCCATCAAATTTTATTGAATACATGTTGTGTACTACCTGAGGAGTTTCTGGGTAGTAGTATTGAACTACTACTAGCTAGATGGCTGGTGGTTCAAACCCACCCAGATGTATCTCAGAAGAAAGGCCTTATTGTCTACTTCCAAAAAGTCACAGCCATTGAGAACCCAGGAAAGCATAGTTCTACTCTGACACATAAGTTGAATTTTTGTGTACTGCATAGATGCCAAGGAGCTCTGGTAGCGTAGTGCTTACCAGTCGGACTGCTAACCTCAAGATCAGCAATTTGAAACCACCAGCTGTTCATTCTGCTCTCATAAAGATTTACAGCCTTGGAAACCCTCTATAGGGTCACTATGAATCAGAACTCACTCCTTGGTACACAACCACCACTACTGCATATATGCCGAAGGGACCATTGTGACACAAAGGTTAAATCACTTGTCTATTATCTGAAAGGTTGGCCGTTTGAACCTACCAGTAATTCCATGAGAGAATGATGTCTGTCTGCTTCCCTAAATATTGCTGCCTTGGAAACGCTACAGGGCAGCTACTGTGTCCTACAGGGACGCTATGAGTCAGAATGGATTTGATGGCAGTGGGCCTGGCTTTGGCATACATGCCAGGTGGCTGGTGCAAAAATAAAGACATAGGCCAGTCCCTCAAAGTATTTACACAAAAGTTCAACAGAGGCAATGATAAAAGAAAATCAGAAGTAAATATGAGGGATAAGTCGATGGGGAGTCCTGGTATGGCACTGTGGGATAAAGCACTGGACTGCTAACCACAAGGTGGGTGGTTCAAACCCACCAGCCGCTCCTCAGAAACCCTATTCAGGGTCATTATGCATTGGAACTGACTCTGGTACTTCACAACAACAAGATGATGTGGAAAAGAGAGGTCAGAGAAGACTTTCTTAGAGAAAGACTGGGCTGGCAGGCATTGTGACCTAAATGTTCTAAAAACTCTTCATAATGAACACGAGCTTCCTCACAAAAATCTGGTCCTGCCTTGGGTTCTATCATCTGTTGTAATCGTCACCCACACAATCATCTAAGGCAGAAACTTGGACAGCTGCCTAGATTCCCTTTTCTTTCGTTTCCCTCACTTTGTTTAAGAAGTGGGATCACATGTGGGTGGCTCTCAGCCATTAACAGTAGGAGGAGAGTTTTCCAATGACAACACATCTAGGTGGAGATCCAGACTCTGTCATGTGGACTTGAGTTTGTAGCTAGAAAAACAGGATTGAGCATTGAGGCCAAATGACTAAATCTGGAAACATAGATCAAGGTTGGTACCTAGGAGTTTTGGAAACTCAGATGGTCAGAATCAGGAACAAACACCAGGTGTAGAAGCATGGCTCAGAACTGCAATGGTTCTTGGTGATCCAGGGGTGTAGGCTTTCCTTTTCAGTCATGATCATTAGAATGCTAGGTGGGTGCAGTGTCAGAAACAGTAGCTTCAGAGCCTTAGTGGTGGTGGTATTTCAAAGAAACCTGGATTGGTGATTGGTCTATGAACACAAAAAAACTGCAAGAGTTTAGATCTGAAAGAAGAGAGCGATGCAAAGGAAATTTAAGCTTTTTGTCTAAATTAAAACATATCAGCATAGATTGGTTTCTCAGTTTTTTAAATGTAGGTACATGTCCTCTCCTTAGAGTTTGAGTCTGCTCTTTTTATGAAAGGATTTCCCAAGCTCCTTCTTGCTCCACCCCCTTAATGTCTATCACCACAGAAATTCTCTTGGATAGTACTAGCTAGTCTCCAAATGCCAACATAAAGGCCCTAGTGTTTCTCTTTCCAAACTTATCTTTCATCAGTCCCCCATGTTCACCCAAGGCTACAATCAACCATCTATTCCAGGAACTTGAGAAATATCATCCATGGTAGCACTTCATAACTCTGTTCAGCAAATTCAGGAGTTTAATAGATTAATTATTTGCAGAGCAATGTTTAAGTACTGATTCCTTCCCATTTTGATGTCCTATTGAGGACTTGCATTTCCATTCCAGATATACTGAGCCACAATCTACATTTCAACAAGATCCATGGGTGATTCTTACGTTGTTGTTGCTAAGTGACTTTGTGTTGGTTCTTATATTGACCCTGTTTCTAAGGAAAGGCTGGTGGGTTTGAAACACCAACCTGTGGTTAGCAATCCAGTGCTTATCCTACAGTGCCACACCAGAATTCTTATTGATCTTGTTAAACTGTAGATTCTGATTCAGTAAACCTGGGTTAGAAATGTAAATTCTCAACAAGGATTCAAAGTGGAATTAACCAGTGTGAAGCTCTGAATGAAGCCACCTGTAAATAGATCTAAACACCACGCTGTTTCATATTTTTGGGCATTTATACATGCTCTTCCCTCCAGGGAATGCCCTTCATCAAACAGGGTGAATTCCTGCTGAGTCCTGTATGACCCTAATCATTTGACAGCTCTCTTCATCTGTCCTGATTCTCCCAGTCACAGTTAGTTGCTTTGTTCGCTTTGTTCCAAGAGGACCGTGTACTTATGCTACAATTGTTGGTGGTGTTGCTGGGTATCCTCAAGTCAGCTCTAACTAATAGCAACCCTATGAGCAATAAAATAAAACACTGCCAGGTTTTGTGCGATCCTCAGAATTGTTATGTTTGAGCCCATTGTTGTAAGTCACTATGTCAATCCATCTCCTTGGGGGTACAGGAGTGGGGGAGGGGGGAGATTTGTCCTTTTTTTGCAACCCTCTGCCTTTTCAAGGGAGTCCTGGTTTGGTGCTGTGGGTTAATGTGCTGGACTACAAGGCGGGTTTGAACTGCAA
The DNA here is from genome assembly GCF_000296735.1 of Chrysochloris asiatica. NCBI lineage: Eukaryota > Metazoa > Chordata > Mammalia > Afrosoricida > Chrysochloridae > Chrysochloris > Chrysochloris asiatica. The sequence goes on from NW_006408583.1 coordinate 12,231,776, forward strand.
GGTCAGTGATTCAAGCTTACCAGCGGCTCCTTGGAAGCCCTATACAGAGTCTCTCTATGAGTCAGAACTGACTTGAAAACAACACCGACTTTATCAAGCATAATGTCCATTTCCAAGGACTGGTTGCTTCTGAGAACATGTCCGAAGTATGTGATGGGAAGTCTCACCATCCTTGCTTTCAAGGAGCACTGTAACTGTACTGCCTCCAAAAGAGATTTGTTTGTTCTTCTGACAGTCCATGGCACTTTCAATGTTCTTTGCCAACACCATAATTAATGCTTCCCTTCTTCTTCTGTCTTCTTTACTCGTTGTCCACATTTCATATGCATATATTGTTAGGTAGCCTCCAGTTGATTCCCAACTCATAGCGACCCTATGTGCACCAGAACGAAACATTGTCTGGACCTGTGTCTTCCTCATAATTGTTACGTTTGAACTCGTTGTTGTGGCCACTGTGTCAGTCCATCTCCTTGGGAGTCTTCCTCTTTTTGCTGACTCTTCACTTTACCAACCATGATGTCTCTCTCTACAGACTGATCCTTCCTGACAACGTCCAGAGTAGTAGAGGCAAAGTCTCATTATCCTGGCTTCTAAGGAGCATTCTGGCTGTACTTCTTCCAACACAGATCTATTTGTTCTTCTGGCAATCCATTTCAATATTCTTCTCCTATGCCATAATTCAAACACATTGATTCTTCTCCAGTCTTCCTTATTCATTATCCAACTTTCACATGCACACGAGGCTACTGAAAATACTATGGCTTAGAAAGAGATTTGGCTTCAGTGCTTGTCAGATGCCCTTCAGCTCCAAATACCTCATCTCAATGTTCTTGAAGGAAAAGCAAGCAGGTTCTAATAGTGGGTATTTTCTTTCTTTTATAGTTTCTTGTTTCCAGTTTTAAAAAATAAATAAGGAAGAACCAGGTTAGTAGCTGTGCCCCAAGTAGCATCCCAAGAAGGCTTATCTGACTCCAGTTATGTGATTCTGTGCTTGCAAGGGTTTCAAGTTAGGCTGCGTGGTACCTTGAATTTACTTGAAGGTAGATTGCGTGATACCTTGAATTTACTTGATATGGCTATCAATGTCTTAATTTCCACGAAGTGATTGGGTTATTGTTGTTGTTGTTGTTAAGTACCATCAAGTCAGTTCCGACTCATAGCTGCTCTGTATAGGGTTTCTAAGAAGCAGCTAGTGAGTTTGAATCACCTACCTTGTGGTTCAAATCGACCTTGTGATCCAGCACTTTATCCCACAGTGCCACAAAAATGATTGGGTGGAACCATGCAAGTAAAGTGTCCTGGACGATAAGGCTGGGATTAGTTTTGCCATCTTGCTAGGTTTAAAAGGAGCATCTCAGAAGCAGGAATAGATCATCTCAGGACCATCATGTAAGAAGAGCATGAGCAGAGTGTGAGATGTGTGTTTGGAAAGCAGCGGCAGCAGAGGTGATGGCAGGCAGAGGTAATAGCATCGTGGAGCAGCCGTTGGTATCTAGCCCATGGACTGAGTAAGTTGTGTGCCTATGGGCAGGAAGCTGGTTTCCAGGATGTGTCCTTAGAACATTTACAGACTGGAGCTTGGTAACTCTTGCTCTAACAGGGCAGACACCACACTGCTGAGAGGTTGAGACAAGTGAAGCATGTCTGCAGCATGACAGACAAGAGGTGTTCCTGATAGGAGAACTGTTGTGTCTTGAGTTGGTTTTCATCCTGAATTGTACCCTGTTCACTTCCCTAATAAACCCCATAATCATGTGTATTGTTATGAGTTCTGGGTGGCTAATGCAATGGATTGTCGAACCCAGATGTGAAGCAGAGTGTTCTGTGGGAGGCATGGTTGGTGCCAGAATAGGGTAAAGAAGGTAAAGAATGTCTGACCTCCACTTCATAGGAATTACCTTGGACTGATTTTGAGTTTGATTATTTTTCCCTTTTGCAAAGCCAGAGGAAGTCAGACATGGTCCCATACGGTTTTTGCAGGCTGAAATAGTCTATCAAGTGGGTTTTACTTAGTCTTATTGTCGTTGTTTCACCAATGGTTGCCATATAAAACCGGGACAGCACTGGGGGTAGTGTGATTTAAACTTACAACAACCCGGCTATTTGAAGAGTTGTGTAATCACTCTGGAGATGAAGGGTAGACAGGAGTTGACTGGGAAAGGGTCTTGGTCCATTGGAGTAAAAATAACCTCAGTAATTGAATTGGCTGCAGGAGATTAGGTCATAGTTTTATAAGCAAAGTAAGTAGGGGAAGAGGCCAAGTTTTAGACTAAACCACAATGAAGCTACAATACTTTACAGATGGGAAAAAGTGTATACGACAGCTGAAGAACTGAACCGCACTAAACTGGATGTTGGTCCAGAATCTATTGGCCCTTTGCTGGCAAACCTTCCTCTCCAGCTTCCCTGGAGTGGGGAAGGTTTCCCGGATTATGCAGTAACAAAACAAGCATCTGAGTCTTGGCAGCTGTCGGTTACTCTTCAACTCTAGGATCCATGTGCAGACTAGAGACCTGGTCTGGGTCAAGGACGATGCTGGAGATACTATTGTCAACTGCACTCTCTCCTTCCTTGTGGACTAGGCACAGTGCCTGGGGCCGAAGGAGGAGAGGAAGTGCTGTTTGCCCCGCTGAGCCTCCCCAGCAGGGACAGTAGTAAAAAATGCACTTTGCGCACTAAAGTTTTATTAGTTCTCCCGTTAAGCCTACATCCTCCCCCAGTAGATGGCAGACTGCCCTCCCGCTGCCTTTCACTGCAAACACCCAGCAACGAAGACGGCCTCAAGTTGGGTTCCTGTCTGCAGTGTCTATACCTGTTGTCAAACTCACAAGCATTGATTTCTGTCTTTATGAATGTCTCAAGTCTCTTGAGAGAGCTAGACCTGATGACATGGTGTGTTGTCATTGATGTTTTTTGTTTTTTGTCACACTCTCCCCCTGCCCAGGGAGCTTGCACGAAGTTGTGGTGTGGAATGGTTAATTCAATGCTGGTATTACTGTCAACAGGGTTGATCCCTCACATGTCTGATGCTTGTATTGCATTCAAGCTTATTCAGACTGATTGTCCTCTTGGCAAACCTGAAGGATTAAAATCTGAAGGATTTAAAGGCTGCCCCTACAATCTTTCTAGCCACACACAGGATCCCTGTAGCCCAAACTGTATGTGTTCTAGCTGAAGGGAACAGATGGCTGTGAGCGTGCACAGCACTTTAGGGGAGGGAGGAACATATGGATAGGGACACAGCACTTTAGGGGAGGGAGGAACATATGGATAGGGACGGGGATGGGGAAGAAAGTTGGAAATGTTGTCATCCAGGTGGCTTCAGTTCACTGAGGAGGTCTAGATGGGCTTCCCTGTAGATAAATTACTGAGCCACCAACTACTATCCCCAGTATGTAATGGCTGAATTAATATGTAATCAATTGCACTGACCTAAAGACTTAGGTGCTCCCCAACCCAATACCATCTCTTACCCTCTAAACCAACTCAATTGCACTTAACAACGATGACAATCCTACCTGAATGAACCATGGTAATGGAACGGATTGATTACGAGTTGGGCTGCTAACTGCAAGGTCAGCAGTTCAAACCCACCAGCTGCTCCTCAGAAACCCTATACAGTGTCTCTATGAGTCGGAACCAACTTGAAGGTACATGACAACAGCAAACCCTGGTGGTGGTAGTGTGCCATGGAGTCGGTTCCGACTCATAGTGATATTATATGTGATGTAAATCTTTATGGGAACAGAAAACCTCATCTTTCTCCTGCAGAACAGCTGGTAGTTTAGAACTGCTGATCTTGAGGTTAGCAGCCCGGCTCGTAATACTGTGCTACCAGAGCAGCAAATCCTACTCAATCTTTTGTTATTGTTGTTAAGTGCTGTTGAGTTGGTTCTGACCCATAGCAACCTTATATAGGGTTTCTGAGGAGCAGCTAGTGAGCTTGAACCGCCAACCTTGTAGTTCAAACCGACGTTGTAGTCCAGCGCATTAACTCACAGTGCCACACCAGGACTCCACCTGACCTTTTAACAAAGCATTAATAATTCTAGAATAATTTCTATGTTGTTGTGCTTTTTTGCAACAATTTAAAATAAATCAACTTGTTCTGTAGAAAAGAAGAAAAGAAACTAAACTACTATGGCTTGGGTCAGACACACTTTAGTTCTCAGAGTGACATCTTCACTCTTGAAGTCTTTAAAGAAGTCTTTTGTAGCAGAGTTGCCTAATGCAATACATTATTTGATTTCTTGACTGCTGCTTCCATGAGTATTGATTGTGGGTCTAAGCAAAATGACTTCTTTGACAACTTCAATCTTTTCTCCATTTATCTTGATGTCCATTTATGAGTATTTTGGTTTTCTTTACATTAAGGTGCAACCCATACTGAAGGCTGTGGTCTTTGATCTTCATCAGTATTTCAAGTCCTCTTGGCTTGGAGCAAGCAAAGCTTTGACATCAGCATACTGCATGTTGTTAATAAGTCTTCTTTCAGTCCTGATGACACATTCTTCTTCATATCATCCAGTTTCTCGGATGATTTGCTCAGCATAGAGATTAAATAAATATAGTGAAAGGATATAACCCTGGCTGGTGCACACCTTTTCTGATTTTAAGACATTCAATTGCCCCTTGTTCTATACCAACGACTACCAATTGGTCTATGTACAGGTTCCTCATGAGCACAATTTAGTGTTCTAAAAATACCTGTTCTAGAACAATGTTATCCATATTTTGTTATGATCTGCACAGTCAAATGTCTTTGCATAGTCAGTAAAGCACAAGTAAATTGCTTTCTTCTTTTAGCCAAGATCCATCTGATGCCACCAATGATATTCCTCATTGCACATCCTCTTCTGAATCTGACTTGCATTTCTGGCAGCTCCCTCTTGATGTACTATTGCAAATGTTTTTGAGTCATCTTCAGTAAAATTTTACTTGTATGTCATATTAATGATATTGTTCAGCGGTTCTCTCATTCTGTTAAGTCACCTTTCTTTGGAATGACACAAACATGTATCTCTTCCAATCAACTGGCCAAATAGCCTTCTTTCAATTTTTTTTAGCATAGATGAGTGATTGTCTCTAGTGCTCCCTTAGTTTGAAGCATTTCAATTTGTATTTTGTCAATTCCTGGAGCCTTGTTTTTAGCCAATGCTTTCAGTGCTGTTTAGACTCTCAATTCTTGATCATATGGAACCTTTTGAGAAGACTGAACATTGACCAATTCTTTTAAGTAGAGTGACTGTGTGTATTCCCTCCATCTACTTTTGATTCAGTTTTTTATCCATAAAATCCTTCAATACTGCAATGTGAGGCTTGAATTTTTTCTTCAATTCTTTTAGCTTGAGAAATGCTGAGTGTGTTCTTCCCTTTTGGTTTTCTAACTCCAGGTCTTTATCCAGTTCATTATAATACTTGACTTTGTCTTTTCAAGTTGCCCTTTGAAATTTTCTTTTTAGCTATTTGACTTTCTCATTTCCTCCATTCCTTATAGTTTCTCTATGCTGGAGAGCAAGTTTCAGGTCTCCTTTAACATCCATTTTGTTCTTACATTTTCTTTCCTGTATTTTCAATGACTTTTTGAATGTTTCAATTTGCAATTTTTTTTATGTCATCCCACAACTCTCCTGGTCTTCATCATTAGTGTCTAATGTATCATATGTATTCTTGAGATGTTGCTAAATTCATGTGGGGTATGTTCAAGGTCATATTTTGATTCTCATAGACTTGTTTCAGTTTTCTTCAGTTCCAGCCTGAACTTGTATGTGAGCAATTGATGGTCTGTCCACAGTCTGCCCCTGGCCTTGTTTTGACTTATGAGGTTGAATTTCTCCATCATTTCTTCCCATAAATGTCATCAATTTGACTTCTGTGTTTTCCATCTGGTGAAGTCCACATGTATAGTTATCTTTTATATTGTTGAAAAGTGGTATTTGCAATAACTAAGCCATTGGTTTGGCAAAATTCTATCATGCAGGCGTCAGCATCATTTCAATCACTAAGGTCATTTTTCAACCACTGATCTTTCTTTTTCATTTCCAGCCTTTACATTACAATCACCAATAGTTATCAATGCATCTTGATTGCATGTTTGATTAATTTCACACTGAAGAAGTTGGTAGAATTCTTCAGTTTCATCATCACTGGGTTAGTGGTTGGTGTGTAAATTTGAATAATAATGGTATTAACTGGTCTTCCTTGTAGGCATTGTACTTCAAGATAAATCTTGAAATATTCTTTTTGATGATGAATGTGACACCATTTCTGACATAACAAACCATATGATTGCCTGATTCAAAATGACCAATACCAGTTCATTTCAATTCACTGGTGGTGGTGGTGCCGTAGAGTCGGTTCCGACTCATAGCGACCCTCTACAGGGTTTCCAAGGTTGTCAATCTTTATGGGAGCAGAAAGCCTCATCTTTCTCCCGTAGAACAGCTGGTAGTTCACTAATGCTTAGTATATCAATTTTTATGTATTCCATTTCTTTTTGACAATTTCCAATTTTCCTAGATTCATACTTTTTACATTTGAGGTTTTGATCATTAATGGATGTTTGCAGTTATTTCTTTTCTTTTCATTTTTTTTTTTTTGCCCCATCAGTAAACAAAGGTCTTGAAAACTTTACTCCATCCATGCCATTAAGGTTAACTCTATTTTGAGGAGACAACTCTTTCCCAGGGACATTTTGAGTGCCTTCAAACCTGAGGTGCTCATATTTTGGCACTATATCGGCCATAGTTCCACTGGTATTCATAAGGTTTTCAGTGGCTGATATTCAAAAGTAGACTGTCTCACCTTCTTCCTAGTCTATGTTAGTCTGAATGCTCCACTGAAAGCTGCTCACCATGGGTGATCCTGCTGGTATTTAAAATACTGGTGTGTCACTTCCAGCATCACAGCAATACACAAGCGTGTTGACAGACAATTGGTGCTTCTGTACCTAGTACTGCTCGAACAGGAATACCACAAGTGGATGGCTTTAACAAACAGAAATTGATTCTCTCACAGTTCAGGAGATGAGAAGTCCAAATTCAGAGCACCAGCTCTAGCAATGGACTTTCTCTTTGTAGACTCTGAGGAAAAGACCTTACTTCCTCTCACCATCCGTAGGCCTAGCATTTCTTGAAGATATCCATGCATCTTGGCATCAATCTTCCCCTTGATCAAGGAGCTTCACAATGCAGGGACCCCAGGTATGAAAGAAGCACACCACTCTTGGCTTTTCTTTCTAGGTGTTAATGTTGTTGTCGTTAAGTGCCACAGCGTTGGTTCCAAGTCATAGTGATCATGTTTAGGGTTTCTGGGGAGCGACTGCTCAGTTGGAACCACTGACCTTGAGGTTAGCAATCCAGTGTTTTCCCTAGGGTGCTACACTAGGACTAACTTGTCTCTCCTTTTATCTTTTGTTTACAAGTATATGAGGCTATTAAATAACCAAATGGCATGGGTCAGGAACACCTTACTCTTCAAAGTGACATCTTTGCTCTTTAACATTTTGAAGAGGTCTTTTGCTGTAGATTTACCCAATGAAATACATCATTTGATTTCTTGGACATTTTAAAGAGGTCTTTTGCCTAATGAATATGTAGTTTGATTTCTTTCTTTTTTTATAAATTGTGAATTGAGTGACGGTTTACAGAGAAGATCATCAGTTTTACATTCAACAAATCATACATACGCTTGCTTTCATCTCAATGATTGCAGTCCTCTCAATGCAACATCACTTGTCCCACTTCCTCCCTGCGTTTCTTGTTTCCATCCCTCCCTCCAAGTCTTCTGAATTTTGTCCTTAGGTAAGTGCTGCCATTTTGGTCTTGCATGGTTGACCACCCTAAGGTGTGCATACTTTGCTGGTGTTGTTGTTCACACTGCCTACCTATCTGCTGTTGTTGTTAAGTTGGTTCTGACTCATGGAGACCAAGGACAATATGGTTTCCAAGGAGTGACTGCTGTTAGTTGTCTGAAAATTGAGTCATGAGGATTCAGTTCCAGACCTGAAGGGTGACGAATAGTCTCGGGCTCTACCAGTCTCGATCTCACCAATAAGCCTGGTCTTTTTAAAAAATTTTTTTTTTTATGATTTTGAGTTGTGGCCCATAGTTTCTTCTACTCTATCCAGGACCTTCAGAGCAGTGTGTTTGTAAGGCCCAATTGCCCTATAGTAACTAACTAATTTTTAAGAAAGGAACAGGCTGAAGTGGGAAAATTTTTAGCATCAACAACTCCCCTGGATGCACAAAACCCCTTCCCCCTTATCTCTGGCTAAACTTGTCTTCTGTAACCCTGCTTATGCAAATTCCTCACACCTGAGTGGGCCCGCCTGACTCACAGGATGCTGCAGCCAGCTGGCCAAGCCTAACCTTGAGAACAGCCAGCCAAAGTTAATCTTGAAAACTAACTGTCCCAGCTGATGTACTCCTAGCCCCAACCCTAACAGCTCATGCATACATCATACCCTTGGTTTGTACAAGATAATGTCAGACTGCCTAATGTATACTCTTGAAAAACTGGGTTGGGGCTGCAGTTTTTACCACTTTTAGGGAGGCTGTAGTCACTGGCCAGCTAATAAAGGCTTCCTTATTGATCTTGAGAGTCTTGAGTGGTCATCTGGGTAAATTGAAACACAACATGTTGTGGTATCCAGGCACCATCTACTCGTTTGTTTTCAAGGTTGTGGCAACTGATGTTTATGTGTTTCATTAGTCCACTGGACTAATTGTTTCGAAGCATCTTCAATTTCCATCACTTTTCTTTGCTCAAGACAGGGAGAGACCAATAGTTGCACCTTAGATGGCCACTCATGAACTTTTAAGATACCAGTTGGTACTCATCAAAGTAGGATGCAAAACACTGTCTTTGCGGACTGTGTTATGCCAATTGACCATGGTGTCCCCCAAGACTATGGTCCTGAGCCTCCAAGCCCAGCAACTTGTTCCCTGAAGGTATTTGGTAATGTCTAGGAAATTTTCATATTTTTTTCCCTTGTATGTGCTTCCACATTTATAGATATCTTGGTAGCAACGGTAAAATATCCATGCACAAATATCCTCTCTCAAACCTTTGTCTATTTGTGAATTGCTTGATTTCTTGACTGCTGCTTCCATGAGCACTGATTATGGATCTAAGTAAAATGAAATTCAATCTCATCGCCATTTATCAAAATGTTGGTTGTTGGTCCAGTTGTGAGGATTTTTGGTTTGTCTATATTGAGCCTCCATACTGAAACCTTTTAAGTATTTTTTATCTTCATCAGCAAGTGTGTTACTTGCATATCACAGGTTTAATGGGCATTCCTCCAGTCCTGATGCCATGTTCATCCTCAATAGTCCAGTTTCTGAGATTATTTGCTCAGCATATAGATTGACTAAATATGGTGAAAGAATACAATCCTGACACATACCTTTCCTGATTTTAAACTATCCTTTTGTTTGTATACAGGTTCCTCATGAACACAATGAAATGTTCTGGAATTCCCATTCTTCTCATTGCTATCCATATTTTGTTATAAGCCACACAGTCGAATGCCTTTGCATAGTCTATGAATCACAAGTAAATATCTTTCTGGTATTCTCTACTTTCAGCCAAGATCCATCTGACGTCAATAATGATATTCCTTGTTCCACATCCTCTTCTGAATCTGGCTTGAATTTCTTCTGGCAGCTCCCTGTCTATGTACTGCTGCAACTGTTTTTAATTTTCCTCAACAAAATTGTACTTGTTTGTGATATTAAGACTACTCTTTGATAATTTCTGCATTCTGTTGGGTGTCTTTCTTTGGAATAGACACAAATATGGATTGTTTTCAGTCTGTTGACCCGGTAGTTGCCGTCCACATTTCTTGGCATACCCTAGTGAATACTTCAAGTGCTGCATCAATTTGTTGAAACATTTCAGTTGGTATTCCATCAGTTCCTGGAGTCTTGTTTTTTGTTAATGGCTTCGGACAGCTTGGACCTCATCCTTTGGTACCATTGGTTCTTAATCACATGCTACTTCTTGAAATGGTTGAACATCTACCTTAAGAGAATCCTTAAGAGAATCACTTCCAACATAAATTTGATGATGAATAATTTATCAAAATGTATAATATATATGTTGTTTGGATCAATTGTAGTTTAATCATCAAGTTATAAACAAGAACATACAAAGGTAAATTTAAAAGTAATGCTACAAAACCACAGACACCTTTATTAAATAAAAAATATCAAAATATGGAGTTATTGCTTCATGACATATTCTCCATTGAAGTCTATACACTTGTGAAACAGTGTTTATGTCTTCCTGACCTTTCCTCAAAGAAATCTGTGTTCTTCAATTTACACACCAAAATGGCAGTGTGGGCATCCTTTAGGGACTCAAATCATATTCCTTTTAAATGTTCTTTCAGTTTTGGGGATTAAAAGAAGTCTGAAGGGACAAGATTAAGGCTGTAGGGTATAGAGGATAAAGTTTACCAAGAAAGTTTTCATTGCACTGTACTTACTACCCTTGAAGAATAAGCAGATACATTGTTGTGATGGGGGGAAAATAATCCTTGGGACAACTTTCATATCTTTTTTTTCACTAATGCAGTTTTCAGTTTTCTTAAACCTTCTTTCTAATAAGCTCCAATGTGGTCTGTGTCCATTGTGAAACTCTATCAAGATTACCCCTTGGTATATCCTAAAAAGTAAGTCACCATAATGTTCTGAACTGACCTCTCTGCCTTGAATTTAAATGGCCCGGCAGATTCCCTCAGAAGCCATTGTTTTGATTGAATCCTTTTTTTTTTTGAAGGTCCTCTAATGACACTAAAGCACGTGCTTTACTAAGGGAACTTGTCTGGAACTATTTACCAACTGCAAGGACATGTTCCAACATGCTTTGTTTGCAATAAGCCCAGTAACATATGAACTGGAACCATAGTAGCAATATTTTTTTTACTTACCCTAGTATGTTATGGTTGCAAAGAAGTGTGATAAAGTGCTTTTATAATATGAAATGTACTTTCAATGAAAAAGGTATTAAAACGTATTAGAATAACATTCTGTCGGATAAAAATATGAGTTCCAGGGCAAAAAGGAAATGTATAGTATTTTTAAATGTTAAGCATTTGAAAATGAATGATGTGGCTATTAGATCATTATAGTACTGATATTACATTGATGTGAAATATTTTATATTGAAATATCTCTGCAACAAACTGAGCGCTGCATTCTTTAGAATATTGGTAACACATTTAAAATATTAGACTTTAACATAAAATGTTCAACAAGGTAAATTTTATCAACAAATAGTGTGTTTCGAGCATCTACTGAGAGGAAGAGGACTAACGAGTTGGTGAAAAAGAAGGAATCAATGACTAAAGGTGGCAGGATCAGAAACCATTTTAGACGTCTAGATTATTCTAGATTAATGTGGTTGTTAAGTACCGCGGAGTCACTTTGGACTCATGGCCACCTTGTATAGGGTTTTCCAGGAGCAGCTGGTGGATTTGAACTGCTAACCTTGTGGCTCAAACTCACCTTGTGGTCCAGTGCATTATCTTGTAGCACTACACTAGGACTCCATTCTATGTTAATAAATTGTGCCATGAGGGTGAGTTCAGTTCCAGACCTGAAGGATGACGAATAGTCTCGGGCTCTACCAGTCTCAATCTGACCAGTAAACCTGGTTGTTCTTTTTAAAATGATTTTGAGTTGTGGCCTGTATTTTCTTCCACTCTATCCAGAACCCTCAGAGAAGCTTGTAGTGGTGTCCAGGCACCGTCTACTCTTTCTTGACATAAGAATATTTGTAGATCACATTAACCAGACATCATCTAGTAATCATTGTGGATCCTTTCTCTTAACAAGTTCTGAGATGTAACTGAACCAAACAGCGGCTCTCAGAGTTCAACCTCATTTCTTCTGAGTGCCAGTGAACTCCTCTATATAATTTATTGTTATTATCGTGAAGTACCGTCGAGTATGTTCTGACCCATAATGACCCTGTATAGAGTTTCCGAGGAGCAGCTGGTGAACTTGAACCACAGACCTTGCAATTCAAACTGACTTTGCAATCCAGCACATCAATTTACAGCACCACACCAGGACTCCCCCTTTGTAACTAAGGGGAGTGAATTTAGAGCTAGGACTTAGAAAGCACATGGAATGTTGAGTCTTCTGTGACGTAGCTGAATCACGTGGGCAAATCCCCTGGCCTCCTAGATTTCAGTGCACCCCATGCTAAGTAAAGAATAAGTGTTAGCACCCTCTTTATCCTTTCCTCCTCTTCTAGAAGGAGATGACTAGAGTAGATAGATGGCTGGTTCACTTCTTGACTATCAGATAAATTTGTACAGATTAAGAAGCAAGAAACTAATTAATCAGAAAGTGTGTGTGTGTGTTGACAGCCACTAAGCTATAGATAATCTATGAGGTTCCTTCATGCTCTAATGGCCCAGTTTTTCAAATCTCACGAAGAAGTTATGACTTGGGTTTTAAATGATTTGTTCACCAATGATTTGAGTCTGTTTGTAATGTTATATTATAATTAAAGTGTAAAACTAGGAGAGTCAAGGGAACGTAACATGTTACTGTGAGAAGGAATTGTGAAAATGTAGGTAGAACACTTCTCAAACACAATACCGGTATCAAGAGAAACATGAAAAACATCAATTCATGGCAGCTATTATTATCCAAGTCCTGGTGTGGTGCTGTGGGTTAATGACCCAGACTACAAAGCTGTTTAAACTGCAAGGTCAGTGGTTCAAGCTCACCAGATGCTCCTTGAAAACCCTATACAGGGTCACTATGGGTCGGAATTGACTCAACAGCACTTAACAACATTATTATCTGAATGATTAGAAACTCTAGTTCTACCTAAATATTGTTCCTTTTAATGACTTTGGAAAAATATTGGGCAACTGACTGATGTATCCTCTGTTCTTGTTGTAAAGTGTCATTGAATCATTTATGACTCAAATAGATTAAGTATAGGGTTTCCAAGGAGTGGCTGGCTGGTGGATTTGAACAGCTGACCTTGTGGTTAGCAGTCCAGTGCTTATCCTGCAGAGTAACACCAGGGCTCCTTGTGGCCTCTAAGATATAGGTGTTTTGCATTATTGATTAAGAATGGCAGAAGGACATATAGTGTAGTTAGTTGAATGGAGAAGAAAGGACATTCTAGGAGAAGGGAAAAACATAGGCAATAGAGAGGTTCTGACTGGGTAATTGGGGAGGCTGACTAGACTTGAACAGAGGGTGTGGCCTGAGGGGTACTAGGAGGCAAACTCAGATTACAGGGACCCTTGAAGGCTAAATAGAAAAATATAAATTTGCTGTGTTAGAGAACAGTGTCAGCTTAAATTGCTGACTCTGGACCTTATGACCAGAGCCACTGCTAATAAACTCATGCAGCTCCTTACAAGAGCATCTTTACGCCCAAAGCAAGCCTAAGGTTATACTAGTATGTGCAGGAAAGAGAGACAAGAAAGTAGGAAATGGGCCTATTTATTTTCTTTGGGAATCAGGAAAACTGTCTCAGAGAAGTTCCTTCTCTACAGAAAGTGCACACTTAAAGACTATGATACAGATACTCAGGCTTTCCTTCTGGGAATTTGTATCATTGACAACCTCACCCCCAAATCGTCACACAGTCCCAGAAACATAAGCCTCTGGGATGGATGCCTAACTTAGCTACCTGAGTTCAGGCAAAACGATCCAAACCCAGTTATAGACTAATTGGTACTGACCTTATTTTAAGCAAGTTATTAGGAAATTTTTCACCTGAGAACTGGTTGTAACTTGTAAGTCCTCAGCTTTTAATTAAGTCCTTTCTATTATGTGGCTCTGTGGGTTAATGTATTGGATTGCAAAATCGATTTGAACTGCAAGGTCGGTGGTTCAAGCCCACTAGCTGCTCCTTAGAAACCCTATACAGGGTCACTATGTGTTGGAACCAACTGGATGACACTTAACAACAAAGAACAGCAATTATAATTTGTATGGCTCTAACTCCTGCCATTTTCCAATTGTTTATAAGCTTGGTCTACACCCCAAGTCCATAATTAGGGAAGGCCTTTCCTCTGCCCTTTTTTGTTTCTTGGATTCTCATTTGTGTTCAAGAACCTTGAGATCAGCTATGAAACCTCATTCTCTCTCTGTCTCTCTTTTTTAAAACTACCATTCCTTCCTCTTTATTTCCAACTTTTTAAAAAAGCTTTTTTTTTTATGAATTAAGTGATAGTTTACATTGTAGAAAATTGGTTTTACACACAACCAATCATATTTTGTTTCATTGCAATGATTACAACCCCCTCCATGCACCATCGGTTGACAGTATTTGCCTCTGTTCCCTCTTTTTTTTTTTTGATGTACACAAAAATATGCAGGACTATATAATTGTTTTAACAGTCAAGGGACACATTTTGAAAGCCAACCTCCTGTCTGCCAGTACACAGACTTTCTCTTGCTTTTTTTCTTATTCTTTTTCTTTTAAAGCTTTTATTGTGCATTGAGTGATAGTTTACATGGGAGAACATTGGTTTTGCACTCAGTCTATCATATTTTGTATAATTGCAATGATTACAATCCCCTCCATGTATCACCATTCAACAGTATTTGCTTCTAGCCTTACTCTCTTCATTTGCCACAACACCTGGTTCAAATCATGTGCTTAAGAGCAGTAATTGCTTCAACTGTGTTGTAACTGGGCACTTGAGTTTACCCAGTGTAAACAAAGAGTTGTTGTTGTTAAGTTGTTTATTGTCCGTAGAGTCAATTCTGACTTATAGTGACCCTGTATAGGGTTTCTGAGGAGCAGCTGGTGAGTTTGAACTGCTGACGTTGTGGTTCAAACCAACCTTGCAGTCCTATGCATTATCCTACTGCCTTGCAATATTCAATGTGCACCAAGCTCTTTGGTCAGAAAAGGTCAGCAAGTCTCAATCAGCAGCTCAACTCCTACACAGTAATTTTTTTTTTTTTTTTCACTTTTAAAGAGATTGCTCAGAACAATGCTTTTCCCACACCATGCAAAACCCTATTCAGCTGTGTGAAAAACTTAGCGCAACAAAGTGAGTGAGTGAGTGAGTGAGTGAGTGGGTGTGTGGGTTTTGTGGGCACGACATTTTATGGTTGTTACCTCAAACTTTGTGAACATGTTGGTATTTTGTGAGTGTTGGTCGGAGGGATGATCACCTTACTCTTTTATAATACATTAATTACAAACCCGTCTAGAGATAAAAACTGGAGTGACACTGAACATTAGAAATGATATTTAAGGATTTTTTTTTTTTTTTAAGCCAGGTCAGGTTATTTCTGATATCTTCAGGTTCCTCTTGAGTAACGAGCACAACCTGTCATTTACTGTTATCCTTGGGCAGTTTTTGTCATCTCTAGTACATGCAGTTCCTATTTATGTGCTTAATACATTCCTGAAAATGTGTTCATGAATTGAGTTTCTGAAGACAAAGTAATAGACTCATATTTATAAGGAGCATTCTGTTCTCAGAGATCTAAAAAAAATCAGGAAGTTATGCTTTATGCCGAGAAACATGAGTATGTCAGAGGCTTCAGGGGTATGTTGCTCTGGGATGAGATGAGAGTAGGAAGGTAGGAAGATGAAGGGAGGCATTAGACAAAGTCAGGTGATGCTGGGTGGGTTCCCCATGGCCTTATGGGATTGGAGGCATGTATGTGAACCTCAAGGGTTCTGATGTCAGCACTGTGTGGTCTGGGGGTCCCTTCAGAAAGGAAGTGGGGACAGGAACGAAATCACGACAAGACCTAAAGGAGGAGTATCAGTGCTGACATGAATGGTGCCACCCTAAGTGAAGACAAACAACTTTCCTTATCACCTGGCGTGAGACTGATGCTCCATGCATAGAATTTGGGTCTTTTTAATATCTCCATGTGTTTACTTAACCCTTATTCTTTCTTCCATTTTCTTGAACATAAGGAATATCATAAAAAATATTTTAATGTCCTTGTCTATTAAGCTATCATCTGTGCCATTTCTAGATTTGTTTTTATTGATTGATTTTTACACAATTAG
Organism: Chrysochloris asiatica; assembly: GCF_000296735.1. Classification (NCBI taxonomy): domain Eukaryota; kingdom Metazoa; phylum Chordata; class Mammalia; order Afrosoricida; family Chrysochloridae; genus Chrysochloris; species Chrysochloris asiatica. Next base: position 12,247,802 of record NW_006408583.1, read on the forward strand.
GACTCCTTGTGTGGCGCTGAAGGTTAAGCACTGCAAGATTGGCAATTCAAACCCATGAGCTGCTCCTTGGAAGTGAGTCAGAATGGACTTGAGGGCATTTAAAAATAACATTATCAACAACAACATGGATTATATTGTCCTGAGTCTTTGCATGCCTAGTAATTTTCAATTGAATGCCAGATAGTATGAATTTTAACTTGGATTGGTGGTGGTTATGTGCCACCAAGTCAGTTCTGACTCATAGCGACTGTATATAGGTCCGAGGCCATGAAACTTTATAGGAGCAGCAAGCCTCCTCTTTCTCCCGAGGAGTGACTGGTAGATTCGAACTACTGACCTTGAGGTTAGCAGCCCAACTGGTAACCCATAATGTAGTGTGTGTTCCTTATGCATTTTACCGTAAGTGCTGAATATTTCAGTACTTCTATGAATATTCTTAAACTTTGATTTAGGACTCTATAAATATCCTCAAGCTTCGATTTAGGACACAATTAAGTTACTTGGAAATATTTGTATCCTTCTGGGTCTTGCTGTTAAGCTTTGTTAAGTAGGTTCAGGACAAACAGCATTTGGTTTAGGGCTAATTTTGTTCCACTATGAGGCAATTCCCTTCTTGTGATGATGTGCTTTTCTACTCTGGCTGATGCAACTGTGAACAATTATAATACTATCTTAGTTATCTAGCAGAAATGCCACATGTGTATAGCTTTAACAAATAGAAATTTAATTTATTATGCTTTTTTAGGTTAAAAGTCTAAATTCTGGGTGCTGGCTTTCTTTTTCTGCTAGCTCTGGGGGAAGGTTCTTGTTCCTTGTTTGATCATATGTGGTGTGGCCACCTACTTCTCCCATCCCTGCTTCATGTTTGTCTAATCTCCTTTATAGCTCAAAAGAGATGAGCTCAAAGCACACCTTACACTAATTCTGTATTGTTAACATAACAAAGACAACCCATTCCCCAATGGGATGATAACCACAGGCAGAGAGGTTAAGATTTACAATACATATTTTTTTTGGGGGGGGGACGGGAATGACACAATTTATTCCACAACAAGCCCTGTGAGATTTCCAAGATTGTTTCCTCAAACCCTTTCCTACCATTCTTTCCCTGGCACTGACCAGTTCTCACATTCATGTGCTGATGAGCTAAAGGATTGAAGGAGACCATCTGCACATCTCCAGATTTCTTTCTCCACAACTCTCTCCTTTCTGGTTTTCTACCTGTGAACTCTGGTAGCATAGTGGTTACAAGTCTGGCTGCCAACCTCAAGGTCAGCAGCTTGAAACTACCAGTAGTTTCATGGGAGAAAAATGAGGCATTCTGCTCCCGTAAAGATTTACTGCTTCAGAAACTCTGTGCAGGGTTACTATGAGTCGGAACTGACTCCATAGTACTTAACAACAACAACACCTGTGAACTCTAGCTGCCTTGGCCTCCTAGGACTTCAACTGTCTCCTAAATTCAAGGAGGTTACTGAGCTTCATTAACAACCGAATATATGCAGATTATGCAACCACACTTGCTGAAAGTGAAAAGAACTTAAAATATTTACTGCTGAAGATCAAAGACCATAGTCTTCTGTATGGAATATTCCTCAATGTAAAGAAAAATAGAAATCCTCAACACTGGACCAATAAACAAATTGCATCTCAATGTAAAGAAAATAAAAATCATTACCACTGGACCAATAAACAACATTCTTATCAGCGGAGAAAAAAATTGAAATTGTCAAGGACTTCATTCTTCTTAGATCAACTATCAACACTCATGGAAGCAGCAATCAAAAAATCAAATGATGTATTGCATTAGGCAAATCTGCTGCACAAGTCCTTTTTAAAGCGTTCAAGAGCAAAGATGTCAGTTTGAGGACTAAGGTGTGCCTGAATCAAGCCATGGTATTTTCAATAACCTCATATGTATATGAAAGTTGGACAGTGAATAAGGAAGATGATAGATGAATAGATGCATTTGAGTTATGGTATTGGAGAATAATGAAAGTACCAGGGACTGCCAAAAGAACAAACCAATCTGTGTTGGAAAAGGAAGACCCCCAGTGAGATGGATTAGCACAGTGAAAGCAGCCATGTGTTCAGACGTAGCAAGGATCATGAGTTTGGTCAGGACTGGGCAGTATTTCCTTCTGTTGTGCATAGGGTTGCTATGAGTCTGCACCAACTCAATGACACCTAACAACAACAACAACAACAACAATGCTAACATGTGCAGATCACCAGAATATGGTTATTCATAAACCTGTTTGGTATCTCTACTAGACTACCAGGGAACAGAAGCCTGAATCTGGTAGTCCCTCAAAGTACTAGCTTCTGTGGGGACAGACCATCAATAGAATACAAGTCTCTGAGGAGCTCACAAATCACTGGGGGTTTGTGGGAAGGAACAGTTTTATAAATCAATCCTTTCATCTTTCATAAACTGTGGCGGAGCCAAATATCAGTGTCCTATTTCAATTTCTCCTGATATTCATCTCTCATGTTAAGGCCCCAGTCAGTCAGAGACAGATTAAATCTGTAAAGTTTGACTCTCTCCACACACAACTTTGTGCTGGTTCTGGCTTAAAGAGAGTCACTGAAGCCAGAAACCCACAAGGAAGGATTCTGTTGGGAGAAGAGATATAAAGAGTAAAATGGCTGATGTGGGCATTTCAGCCAGTCTCAGAAGATAGAAAGTCTCCAAGGCTTTGATACATGAGACAAAATAAAACACATGCACACAATCACATATACAGACACACATACCAACAGCAACAGAAAAGGAAAGAGAACCAGATATAGGATGCCTTTTTTTTTAGATTTCATTCACATTTGGTAATGTGAGTAATTTAAAAAACAATCTAAATTCACAATAACTCTCATTATGAAGTCTCCACTATGACTTGTTAATATTGTTGGTAGGTGTTATCTAGTTTGTTTTAACTCATAGAAACACAATGCACAACAGAACAAAACACTGCCCAGTGTTGCGCCATCTTTACAATTGCTGCTGTATATGAGCCCATTGTTGCTGTCACAGTGTCACTCTATCTCCTTGGGGAACTTCTTCTCTTTTACTGAACCTCCACTTTACCTAGCATGATGTCCTTTTCCAGGGACTGGTCCCTGCTGATAATATGTTTGAAATACGAGAGACGAAGTCTTACCATCCTGGCTTCTAAGGAGCATTCTTGTTGTATTTCTTCCTATACAGAGTTGTTTGTTCTTCTAGAAGTCCATGGTACCTTTAATATTCTTCTTCAACACCATAACTCAAATGCATCCATTCTTCTATTGTTTGTTGTTGTTGTTAGGTGCCATCAAGTGAGAACTGACTCATAGTGACTTTATGTACAGCAGAATGAAACACTGCCCGATCCTGGGCCAACCTCACTATCATTGACACACTTCAGCCCACTGATGCTGCCACTTTGCCAATCCATCTTGCTGGGGATCTTCCTCTTTTTCTCTGACACTCCACCTTACCAAACATGACATCCTTCTCGTCCCTCCTGACAATATGTCTGAAGTATGAGAGATGAAGTTTGGCCATCCTGGCCTCCAAGGAGCACTCTGGCTGCACTTCTTCCAACACAGATTTATAGGTTCTTTTGGCAGCCCATGGTATTTTCAATATTCTCCTCTAATACCATAACTCAAAAGCATCAATTCTTCTACAGTCTTCCTTATTCACTATCCAGCTTTTGCATGCATATGAGGTTATTGAAAATACCATGTCTTAGGTCAGGCATACCTTAGTCTTCAAGCTGACATCTTTGCTCTTCAACACTTTATATAGGTCTTGTGCAGCAGATTTGCTTAATGCAATACATCATTTGATTTCTTGACTGCTGCTTCCATGAGTCTTGAAAGTTGATCCAAGAAGAATGAAGTCCTTGACAACGTCAATCTTTTCTCCATTAATAAGAATGTTGTTTATTGGTCCAGTGGTGAGGATTTTTGTTTTCTTTACATTGCAATGCAACCCGCACAGAAGGCTGTGCTCTTTGATCTTCATCAATAAATATTTTAAATCTTTTTCACTTTCAGCAAGCAAGGTTGTATCATCTGCATATCACAGGTTGTTAATTGTATTCCTTATTCATTAGCCAACTTTCACATGCATATAAGGAGACTGAAAATACCATGGCCTGGGTCAGGGTCATCTTAATCCTCAAATTGATATTATTGCTCTTGAATGCTTAAAAGAGGTCTAATTTGTCTAATATAAGAGGTTGTTTGATCTTTTAACTGCTGTTTCCATGAGTGTTGATGGTGGACCAGCAAAATGACTTTTTTGATAACTTCAGTCTTTTCTCCATTTATCATGGTCCAGTGTTGAGGATTTTTGTTTTCTTTACATTGAGTTGCAACTCATATGAAGGCTATGGTTTTTTATCTTCATCAGTAACTATTTTAAGTCCTCTTCACTTTCAACAAGCAAGGTTGTATTATCTGCATATCTCAGGTTGTTAATGAGTGTTCCTCTACTCCTGATCCTATGTTCTCCTTCATATAATCCAGCTTCTTGGACAATTTGCTCCGAATACAGTTTGAATGAGTATGGTGAAAGAATACAACCCTGATGCACATTTTTCCTGATTAAATCATTCAGTGTACACTTTCCTCATAAATACAAATTAAATGTTCTGGAATGCCCATTTTTAGAATGTTGGTCATAGCTTTTTATTATCCACACAGTTGAAAATCTTTGTATATTCAATAAAGCACAGGTAAACATCTTTCTGATATTCTCTTCTTTCAGCCGAGATCCGTCTGACATCAGCAGTGATATCCCTCATTCCACATCCTCATCTGAGCTTCTGGCAGCTCCCTATCAATGCACTTTTGTGGCTGTACTGTGGTAGCTTTCATGTTTTTGTGATGCTGGAAGACATGTCACCTGTATTTTAAATACTGGTAGCATTGCTCAAGGTAGACAGGTTTCAGTTGAGCTTCCAGAGTAAGACAAACTAGGAGGAATGTGAGGAGGACTACCTCTGAATGTTTAGCAACTTAAAAACCTTACGGATACCAGTGGAACCTTGTTAGATAGCACCAGATTATTGAGTACTGAAACATTATGAATTGCACCAGAATATTGTCAGATATGGGAGTGCAGTGACTCCATACTATAAGTGCTAGAGTGCAAACCATAAGGTCAGCAGTTTGAGTCCACCAGCAGTACCATGGGAGAAAATTGAGGCATTCTGCTCCGGCAAAGATTCAAATGCCTCAGAAACCTTATTCACAATTGGTATGAATTGGAACAGAATCCATGGCACTTAAAAACAACAACAATATCTGATATAGTGCTGGAAGATGAGTTCCTCAGGCTAGAAGGTATGACTGGGAAAGAGCTGCCTCCTCAAAGTAGAGTTGACTATGATGATGTCAATGGAATAAAACTTTTGGACATAATTAAAAATGAGGAAAAACAGCTGCAAACATTCATTAGTAATTGGACTGTGAAATGTATGAAGTATGAATCTAAGAAAATTGTAGGTCATTAAAATGAAATGCAACACATACTGAAATGAACTGGTATTTGCCATTTTGAATCTGACAATCGTATGACTTACTATGCCAGGAATGACAAACTGGAGAGGAATGACATCACATTCATCATCAAAAAGAACATTTCACGATCTATCCTGAAGTATAATGCTGTCTGTAATAGGGCAATACCCATGCACCTTCAAGGAAGACTAGTTAGTATTCAAAATTATGCACCAAACACTAAAGCCAGAGATGATGAAATTGAAGAATTCTACCAATTTCTTCAGTCTGAAACTGATCAAACATGTAATAAAGGTGTATTTATAATTACTGGTGATTGGAATGCAAAAGTTGAAAACAAAGAGGAAGGATCAGTAGTTGGAAAATATGGCCTCAGTGACAGAAATGATACTGGAGATCAAATAATAGAATTTTGCAAGACCAATGACTTGTTCATTGCAAATACTGTTTTTAAACAACATAAAAGACAACTATACACATGGACCTTACCAGATGGAATCCACAAGAATCAAACTGACTACATGTGTGGGAAGACACAGTGGAAAAGCTCCATGCTATCAGCCAAAATGAGGCCGGGGCAATTTGTGGAACAGGCTATCAATTGTTCATATGCAAGTTCAGGCTTAAGCTGAAGAAAACTGCAACAAGTCCATGAGAGCAGAAATATCACCTTGAACATATCCCACCTGACGTTGGAGATCATCTCAAGAACCGATTTGATACATTATACACTAATCACCAATGACCAGAAGAGTTATGAGATGACATCAAGAACATCAAATAGGAATGAAATAAAAGGTCATTAAGAAGGCAATATAAAAGGAAAAGACCAAAATGGAAGTCAGAAAGTTGGTCTCCAGCATAAATGGAAGAAACGAGGAGGCAAAAGAGCTGTACAGAAAATTTCAAACAGCAGCTCAAAAAAACAAAGTAAAATATTACAATAAAATGTATAAATATCTGGAGTTAGAAAACCAAACAGGAATAACATATTCAGTGTTTCTGAAACTGAAAGAACTGAATAAAAAATTTCAATCATCAACTTGTAGTATCGAAGGATTCTATGGACAAAATATTGAATGATGCAGAAAGCATCCAAAGAAGATGGAAGGAATACACAGAGTTGCTGTACCAAAAAGAAATGATCAATGTTCCACCATTTCAAGAGATAGCATATGATCAAGATCCAGTGAACCTGAAGGAAGACATCCAAATTGCACTAAAGACATCATCAAAGAACAAGGCACTAGGAATTGATGGATTGCAAATTGAAATCTTTCAGCAAGCTGATGTGGCACTGGTGGCACTCACTCATCTATGAGAAGAAATTTGCAAGATAGCTACCTGGCTAACTGATTGGAAGAGATCCACATTTGTACCCATTCCAAAGAGAAGTGACCCAATGAGATGTGGAAATCATTGGACAATGTCATATGCAAGTAAATTTTTACTAAAGATAATTAAGATAGTACTTCAGAACTGGATGGGTTGTGGTCCTGTAAAGTAAGAAATTTTCAGTTAGACAGATTTTCCAGCTCCTCTTCCATTTCTTACTCTCTTTCCCTTTTCCTTGATATTTCGCAAAGGAGTCTGGGGAAGGGGCAAAAGGTTAACATGCTTGCTCAACTCCTAATGAAAAGTTTGGAGATTCATGTCTATCCAGATGTACATCAGAACAAAGGCCTAATGACCTACTTAACCCCAAAGCAGCCATTGAAAACCCTATGATAGAATGCAAAATAGTTCAGCCATTGTGAAAAACAGCGTGAAAGTTCCTCAAAAAAATTAAAAAGAACATTACTGTATGACCCAGAAAGTTGTTGTTGTTAAGTGCCTTTGAGTCGGTTTCAACCCATAGTGACCTATAGCATTTCTGAGGAGCAGCTGGTGAGCTTGAACTGCCGACCTTGCAGTTCAAGTGGCTTTGCTGTCTGGCGCATTAACCCACAGCACCAAATCAGGACTCCTCACTCCTGTATATGTTGGTGGTAGTTATGTGCCATGGAGTCGGTTCTGACTCATAGTGACCCTGTACAGGGTTTCTGAGGCTGTAAATCTTTACGGGAGCAGAAAGCGTCATCTTTCTCCTGCGGAACAGCTGGTAGTTTCGAACTGCTGACCTTGCAGTTCGCAGCCCGATTCATAACCACTACACTACCCTAGGTATATACACCCACAGTATTTGAAAGCAGAAAGAGATTTGTACTCCAATGTTCATTATAGCAGCATTACAATAGCCAAAAGGGTGGAAATTAAATGCCCATCAACATGAATGGATAAGCAAATGTGAAGCAGCTTTTGGAGCTAGTAGAGAGCTTCATAAAGCTCATGGAAAAGTGGAATGAAAAGATAATGGAATTTCCCCATGATTTTTAAAAAGCCCTCTCATATTTAAGCCTTCCCAGAGTCCCCGGATTGTGCAAATGGTTTAATGAACTCAACTACTAACCAAGTCTAACCACCAGTAATTATCAATGCATCTTGATTGTGTGTTTAATCAGTTTCAGACTAAAGAAGTTGTTAGAATTATTCAGTTTCTTCATTACTGGCTTTGGTGGTTGGTAAATAAATTTGAATAGTAGTTGTATTAACTGGTCTTCCTTAAGTGCCATTGAGTGGGTTCCTACTCATAGTGATCCTATACATGGTTTCAAAGGAGCAACTAGTGGGTTTGAACCCCCTACATTGTAGTTAGTAGTCCATTGCTTATCCTATTGTGCTACACCAATACTCCTTGCAAGCGTATGGATAATATTCTACCACAGACAACAGTATACTTCAAGATAGATCTTAAAATATTCTTTTCAATGATGAACACAACATCATTCCTCATGAATTTGTCATTATGGCACAGTGAACCATGTGATTGTCTAATTCAAAATGGCCAATATCTGTCCATTTCAGCTCACTAATGCCTTGGATATTGAACTTTATGTGTTGCATTGCATTTTTTACCACCTCCAATTTTTTTGGATTCATACATTTCACATTCCAATTATTAATGGATATTTATAGCTGCTTTTCATTTTAAGTCATGGCCCATCAACAAATGAAGATTCTGAAAACTTGCTCCATCCATGTCATTCAGGTCATGGACAGAATACCAATTGAAATGTTTCACCAAACTGATGTAGCATTGCCATCCAGTTGGTTCCAATACATAGTGACCCTGCATAGGGTTTCAAGGAGTGGTTGGTGGGTTTGAACCACAGACCTTACAGTTCGCAGTCTAGTGCTTATCCTACAGTGCCACACCATGAACCCTTTGAAGTATATAGATAGTATGAAGTATATAAAATAGCATAGATTATATCTCCTTAACTCCTCCCCACTACATTAGCTAATATAACCTTTTTTGGGGAAATTACTTGAGATACCTAGTAATTTGGGAACATGTAAAAATCATCTACTTACTGCTTGCAGTGACTACATTCCAGTCATAATTATGAGTCAAGGAGATTTTCCTTCAGTTCAACTATGAGAATTCTGTAATTGCAGTTTTTTAGATACTGAAAGTTATGTATAGTAACTGTTCATTGTATGTTTCATAAACACACACAAAGTGAAAGAATTGAGGCAGATTGTTCCAGGTCACAAAGCCAGACCTCAAGGAGATTGGAGATGATGTACTCTGGGACTTGCTAGGCTGTGAGTGGAACAGTGAGATGTATTATTGTTGTTAGGGGTTGTTGAGTTGGCTCGGATGCACAACAACCCTATGTGTAACACAACAAAATCTGCATCATCTGGATGATCATTGGTTCTGGCCATCGAGTCCACTGTTCTGGTCATTGTGTCCATCTCATGGAGTGGTTCCATTGTTTACAGCCAACCACGATGTCCTTCTCTAGGAACTGGTGCCCCTTCATAACATCCACAGTAAGCTAGATGAAGCCTTGCCACCTTGTTTCTAAGGAGTATTCTGGCTGTACTCCCTTCAAGACAGATTCGTTTGTTCTTTGGGTGGTCCATGGTAATTCAATATTCTTTGCTAACACCGTAATTCCAATGTGTCCATTCTTCCTAGGTCTTCCTTTTTCATTTTCTTGAAGTACTTACTGATGAAGATGGAAGACTATGGCCTTCAGTATGAATTACACCTCAACATAAAGAAAGCAAAAATCTCCACAACTGGAGATAATAAATAATACCAGCATTATGATAATAAATAATCAGCATTATGATAAATGAAGACAATATTATTGAAATTGTCAAGGATTTCATTTCATCAATGCCCCTGGTATTAGCAGTCAAAATACCAAATGACATTGCATTGGGGAAATCTGTTGCAAAAGACCTCTTTAAAATCTTAAAAAGGCAAAAATGTCATTGCAGGGCAGCTAATTATTTATTATGGCCCTTCTTGCCATAGTGTTCCTTTCTGTGATATATTGTAAATTCTAACCTCTTTGCTTGTGATTATGGACCCAGTTTGAAGTGAGTTTTTAATGAGAAAAGATTAAAGTGGGAACTAAGGAGTTAGAAAACCAAAAGGGAAGAACATACTCAGCATTTCTCAAGCTGAGATACTAAAGAAAAAATTCTAGCCTCGACTTGAAATACTGAAGGATTCTATGGGCAAGAATTGATGCATTTGAGCTATGGTGTTGCAGGAGAATATTACAAGTACCATGAACTAAAAAAACCAAACGAATCTGTGTTGGAAGAAGTACAGCCAGAACGTTTACTTGAAGAATGTCTCTCATAATTCAGAAATATTGTCAGGAGAGACCAGTCCTTGGAGAAGGATATGAAGTTTGGTAAAGTGAAGGGTTGGAGTAAGAGGAAGACCCCCACTAGATGGATTGGTACAGTGGTAACAGCAGTGGGCTCAGGGGTAGCAACCACTGTGTGGCTGGCACAAGACCAGGCAGTGTTTCGTTCTGTTGTACATAAGGTCGCTATGAGTCAGTACCGACTCGATGGCACCTAACAACAACACCAACAACATGGATAAAATATTGAATGATGCAGAAAGCATCAATCGATAAACTGCCTTTATGGCACTTAGCAACAACAACAAACAACATGTTGGATATGTTGGACATTTGGGAGATCTTTGATCTCCACTTCATAGGGAACAGTCTTGCGCTGATCTTTCTAAAAGAATTTATTAATGCAGTCATTTTCATGGCTAAATGTGCCTGGCCTACACTGGTGGTATTTTCAATAGCCTTATGTGCATGCAAAAGATGGAGCTGTGAGAACCTATCTTTTTATCAGTGGGTCGGATAGGACAAAATTTTAAAAATTATGCCAGTGAAATGCAAGTGGTTGAATCACATGAAGAAAAAAAATTAGATGTATTTTTTCCCCTTAGATTGCTTTCCTTATTATTGGAAGAATATAAAGAAGAAAATAGTCACTGCTCTTTATTTAGATGGAATGTTAATCTTAGACCATATTAGCTATGTAACAACACAGAAAGAAGCACTAGCTTTTCATCCCAAACTCTCAATTAGGGGCCACGTTTGATGGTCAGGTGGGCCAGCGCTGCTCAGGAGGCTCACCAGGCTTTAGTGCATTGGTTCTTAAGGGTGGTCCCTGAATGAGCTCAGGAGCAGCAGCAAGTGGGCCCCACCTTTCCACCTAATTGGAAACTCAAGGGTGGGGCCAGCAAATTGGATTCTAAGCAGCCCTCCAGGTGATTCTAATACATGTTCAAGCTTGAGTGACATCACCTTATAGACATTGAATCATCCAACTCATCTTTGTAGTGCTGAGTCAAAAAGGGTTTTGGAATAGAGATATTTTTATGTGTAAGTATAATACAGAAGATTTGTATCTGCGACCCCTTCTCTAAACAAGTGTAGGAATTGTTTGATATACACTTAAAGTGCCCTGTGAGAACTGTTGGGAAGAAACCAGTTGCCATCATTGGGCTCTGGCTCATATATCAGAGATGAACTGTTCTCCTTAGGGCAATTCAAGGCTGGATTTTTAGAAATAAATTGCTAGGTCTTTCTTCCAAGGTGCCTTTGAATAGACTTGGATCTCCAACCTTTTCTGTTAGCAGCCGAGTGTGTTACCATATGCAGTACACAGCAGTGTCAGATTACCCAATAAGCAAGGTAAGCACAGGTTTACATGTGCTTACTTACTAACCTGTAGTTAACAGTTTCATATATTTTCACCACATCCAGGTTTCTGCTTCTGGGTCTGGCTGGCGTCTGTCTCTCACACAATCTCATAACACCTTCCTACAGAATCAAATCTTCTTCCCAAATATTTACTGATGAAGATCAAAGAGCACAGCCTTCAGTATGGATTGCCTCTCAATGTAAAGAAGACAAAAATCCTCACCACTGGACCAATAAACAACATCCTTATCAATGGAGAAAAGGTTGGCATTGTCAAGGACTTCATTCTTCTTGGATCAACTATCAACACTCATGGAAGCAGCAGTCAAGAAATCAAACGAAGTATTGCATTAAGCAAATCTGCTGCACAAGACCTTTTTAGAGTGTTGAAGAGCAAAGATGTCAGCTTGAAGACTAAGGTGCTCCTGACCTTAGATCTACCAAAGAAAAGCCATGGTATTTTCAATAACCTCATATGCATATGAAAGCTGGACCGTGAATAAGGAAGATCATAGAAGAATTGATGCTTTTGAGTTATGGTGTTGGAGGAGAATATTGAAAGTGCGATGGACTGCCAAAGGAACCAATAGATCCATTTTGGAAGAAGTTCAGTCAGAGTGCTCCTTGGAGGCCAAGATGGCCAAACTCCGTCTCTCATACTTTAGACATATTGTCAGGAGGGACTAGTCACTAAAGAAGGATATCATGTTTCATAAGGTGGAGGGTCAGAGAAAAAGAGGAAGACCCCCAGTGAGATGGATTGGCAAAGTGGCAGTATCAATGGGCCAAAGTGTGGGAATGATAGTGAGATTGGCCCAGGACCGGGCAGTGTTTCATTCTGCTTTGCATAAGGTCACTATGAGTCGGTAGCGACTCGATGGCACCTAACAACAACAACAACAGGTATGGAGTACCCAGTAAGTAAGGTAAGCATGGGTTTACTTGAGCTTACTTACTAGTCTGTAGTGAACAGTTTCACATGATTTTTACAATATGAAAGTATTCACTACAGCTTAGTAAATCAACATAAGTAAGTCCGAGCTTACTTTGTTTCCTGGGGACTCTGCCCCTGCTACCTGAGAACTCCTGTGTTGTAAATACTAGGCCTATATAAGAGATGATGAGAACAGAATTGTTGAAAAAGGTCATAGTTTATAAAAGCTATGCATGAAACACATTGAGAATGTTATTATAAAACTAATGCCAGTTTCCTTTAGGCTGTGGAGAATATCTGAACTTCTAGAATAATAGAAGACCTTAACAATGTGAGGGGGAACATGCCAGAAAAGAAGGTACAACAAAATCCTGAGAAGGAGTATTTGGGGAAGGTCTCCACAAGAGAGATATTGTGCATTTGTTATCCAACTACTCCAAGTCGGCTACCCCAGTCTAACACTGATCAGAATTTCTAAAATGATTTTGTTGGAGTGAGCTAGAGGGCGTCTAATTACATTTTGAATGAGGGTACTTATACATTTAGATCTGGTAGTCTGAAAGTCCAAGGAATAGTTAATATTCTTTGCCCACACCATAATTCAAACATGAATTCTCCTCTAATCTTCCTTATTAATTGTCCAACTTTCCCATGCATATTGAAGCAGTTGAAAATTACCATAACTTGGGTCAGGTGCACCTTAGTCCTCAAAGTAACATCTTTGCTTTTTAACACCTTAAAGAGGTCTTCTGCAGCAAATTTACCCATTGCAAAATGTCGTCTGATTTCTTTTAAAAAATGCAAGGACTGCCAGAAGAACAAGGAAATCGGTCTTCAAAGAAGAACAGTCAGAAGGTTTCTCAGAAATGAAGATGGGGAGACTTTGTCTCTCGTACTTTGGACATGTTATCAGAAGAGACCAGTCCCTGAAGAAGGACATGATGCTTGGTAAACTAGAGGGTCAGTGAAAAAGGGGAGGACCCTCAATGTAATGGACGGACACAGTGGTTGCAACAATGAACTCCAACTTAAGAACGATTGTGAATGGTCAGGGCTGGGTAGTGTTTTGTTCTGTAGTACAGGGGGTTAGAACTGACTAGATGACATCCAAAGCAGACCAGGGCCTATCCTACAGCGCCACATCAGGACTCCACCACCACCAACATATGTAGACTTCAGTCTGGCTGCATATCACAGAGACCCTACTATAACAGTGGCATAAGTAAAATCCTAATTGATTATGTACTAGAACTCTGGAGATGGTAGTCAAGGGCTGGTGTGGCAGTGCCACAGTACTCAGGAATGGAGGTGTCTCTGTCCCATCATTCTGGTGTGCGTAATAAGTCAATCTCAGTGTGATACCTTATGGTTCATTTGGGATGCAAGAGCTCCAACCATTGCATCCGTTCTACGGTATGGGAAGGTCAAGGAGCAGAAGGGTAGAATGGTAAGAGGGCACAGGGCCCATTTGAGCCATATTCTAGTAAATAGGCTCCCTGAAAAGTACATATAATACACTTAATTTGCCAGAATTTAGCTACAATGGCCACTCCTAATTGTAGAGGATAAGCACTAGACTGCTAACCACAAGGATGGCAGTCCAAACTCACCAACCGCTCCTCAGAAACCCTCTATAGGGCCCCTGTGAGTCGGAACCGACTCAACAGCACTTAACAACAACAACAACTATAGAGGATGCCTTAGAAATCAAGTCTGGGCATGATGCTACCTGTGTTGGTGATGGTCGTGTGCCGTCGAGTTGGTTCTGACTCACAATGAGGCTGTAAATGTCTCCTGACGAGCGGCTGGTGGATTTGAACTAATGATCTTGTGGTTAGTAGCCGAATGTGTAACCCACTACACCACCAGGGCTCCTCGATGCTTCCACTGTTGCTGTTAAGTGTTTCTAAGGCTGCAAATCTTTACAGGAACAGAAAGTCTTTTCTTTCTCCCAAGGAGCAGCTAGTGGGCTTGAACTGTCAATTTTGTGGTTCTTGGTTCAGTGCTTATCCTACAGAGCCACCATGCTTTGATGTTGCCTATGGTGTTGGTTGTGTGACATCGAGTCAGTTCCAACTCACAGTGACCCTGTATAGGGCTTCCATAGCTATAAATCTTTACAGGGACAGAAAGGCTCATCTTTTTCCCATGGAGTGACTGGTAGATTTGAACTGCTGACCTTGCGGTTAGCAACCCAGCGTTTAATCCACTACGCTACCAGAGTTGCCTATGTAAGCATAAAAGAAGACTCTCATTCTAATGGAGTAAGGGGAGAATGACTAACAAGTGACAATGGTAAGCCTCTGCCACAGATTCCCTATTTATTCTGACTGCTTATATTTTAAATCCTCCACGCTTAGCCCTGAGATGTCACTTTGTGAACATTGTGTTTTGCTTTTCCGTGGTTCGTTCTTACTTTCCTCATTTAAAAAATAGAAAAAGAAAATAAAAAAGATTAATCTAGAGACATAAACCAACCAAAAAAAAACCCATTCCACTTTCATCAAGTCAATTCTGACTCATAGCAATCCTCTGTAATTTCTGAGGCTGTAAATCTTTGTGATAGCAGAAAGCCTTATCTTTCTCTGGTGGAGCAGCTGGTGGGTTTGAATTGCAGACTTTGTGGTTAGCAGTCTAGTGCTTATCCTACAGCACCACCAGAAGTGAGAATAAATAGACAGGACGTGTCTGGAAAGATCACTGCATACTTTATCAATGCAAAGATTTTCAAAAGTCAACAAACAGAGAACAAACAAGATGGCGGATCGGGTGGAAGTGCAGTAAAGGAGCTCCGCCAGCAACAACAC
>NW_006408583.1:12266168-12278133 GCF_000296735.1 Chrysochloris asiatica
TGTAATGAAACAAGGTATGATTTGTTGAATGTAAAACTGATGATATGCCCTGTAAACTTTCACTCAATCCACAATAAAAACCTTAAAAAAAAAAGTGAACTAACAACTGAGGTTGTTGGTAAGTGCTGTCCAGTCATTCTGACTCATAGTGACCCTTTATAGGGTTTCTGAGACTTTAAATCTTTGTGGGAGCAGCTGGTGGACTCGAACTGCTAACCTTGTGGTTTGCAGACAAGGCAAAATGAATGTTTACCTAGCTCCAAATGTCTACAAGAGGAATGTGTTAAAGTGAGGGCCTCCGCTTCCACTAAATAATGAGAGGTTTTCCTCTTAGTGCCTAAATCTCTCCCAGGGATGTGAACCAACCCTCTTTAGATCATGGAGGAAAATGATGGCACAGTGGCTAAAGTATGTTTAAAGGCACTTAACAACAACAACAACAACAAAGGGCTAAGAAGGCCCCTGGAGGATGTAGAGAGGAAGCTGTTTTGGAAAGGGAAGTTTAGGTTGAGCAAACAAAACATGAATCTGAGACAGAGCCATGGACGGATACACAGATTACAAAGTGCACTTATTTCATGCATGTGTGTTTCTTTTTTTAAAAAAATCATAATTACAAGCTTTTCTGTCTCCTACTACACACATATGCATTTGAGTTATGGTGTTGGAGGAGAATATTGAAAGTACCATGGGTTGCCAAAAGAGCAAACAGATCTGTGTGGGAAAAAGCACAGCCAGAGTGCTCCTTGGAGGCCAAGATGGCCAAGTCACTGGAGAGAATCTCATGTTTGGTAAGGTGGAGGGTCAGAGAAAAAGAGGAAGACCCCCAGTGAGATGGATCAGCATAGTGACAGCATTAAGCTCTTGCTTAATATCTACTCTAGTTACCTTACGGAAGTGAAATACCTGGGTAATCTTACTGGACTATTATATTATAATGTAGCAGCAAACTGGCAAGAAAAGAATAAACAGAGGCATTCTGTTATAAAAATGTTGTTATTGTTGTTGTTAAGTGCCATCACGTTGGTTCCAACTCATAGCGACCTGTATAGGGTTTCCAAGGAGCTACAGGTGAATTTGAACCCCCGACCTTGCAGTTCAAACTGAGCTTGTGGTTCAGTGTTTATCCTACAGCACCACACCAGCACTCCTAAATCCATTGAAATTGTTCTTTGGAAAACCATGTTTCATATCTATGACTCATGATCTTATAAAATCACTTGTGTGCAGAGGGGAATGTTGACAACTGTCAGGAGCAATGCAATTTGACAGAAGTTACAGTGGCTAAGAACCCACTATGATGGAGTTGATGCCGACTTTTAGCAACTGGTGGTGGTATGCCATTGAGTCAGTTCTGACTCAGATACCGGAAACCCAGTATAGGGTTTCCGAGGCAGTAAATCTTTATGCCTCATCTTTGTCCCATGGAGTGGCTGGCAGATTCGAACTGCTGACTTTTTCATTAGCATACCAACGCTTAACCACTATGCTACCAGGTTTCCTTTCAAAGCGACTTGTTGTTAAGTGCCATTGAATCGGTTCTGACTCATACCGACTCTAGGACCCCTTCATTCATTCGGTGATTATAACCGGTTTCCTCAGGAGCAGGAGTACTGCTTATCTAGTAATATGAATTTAAAACACATATGACTTCAGAATTTCTCCCTGTAGAATGTAATCACATCACTAATTAGAGCCAAGTTCTTTTGGATCTCTTCAAAATTTTAGTTGAAATTCTTGAGAATAATAAAACATTTAGGATAAGAAGCCACCAGAGAGGTGGTTTCATGCCAAGAAGATGTGATATTAATTTAGGAGCCTGTGAACTTAAATAAAAAAAAAAAAAGTCATCTTGCCTGGTTAATAAAGAGTAGAATCTGGACTCAGACAGGAAATCTCGCCTCAGAAAGTGAAGCATAAACCAGAGGTGAGGGTGGAGTGGAAACTTTCAGGGGTGGCTCCAGAAGATAAGCACTGGACTGTGAACCACAAGTCAGCTGCTCTGTGGGAGAAAGGTGAGGCTTTCTGCTCCCTCAAAGATTTAAAAGCCTATGCCGAGTTGCTATGAGTCTAATGGACTCAATGGCACTTAACCACAACAACAGATTCTAGCTGGAGTCCCTGGCTAGAGCAAATGGTTAACACACTTGGCTGCTAGAAAGATTGGCAGTTCCAGTCTACTCAGAGATACTTCGGAAGAAAGGCCTGGTGATGAGCTTCTGGAAAACCAACCATTGGAAGGCCTGTGGAGCACAGTTTTACTCTCACACAAGGGGTTGTCATGAGACAAGGGAGACAACTGACAGCAAAGGGCCACAGGAAACTGTTTTGGGGGCTCTGGCACTGTAGGGTAACCATTGTTGGCAATTCAAACCCTCAAGTTACTTTGTGGGAGAAAGACGAAGTTTTCTGCTCCTGGAGTCCTGGTGTGGCACTGTAGGATAAGCACTGGACTGTTACCTGCAAGGTCTGCTGTTCAAATCCACCAGCTGCTCCTTGGAAACCCTACACAGGGTTGCTATGAGTAGGAGCCCACTCTGTGGCGGTGGGTTTGGTTTTGGATTTATATCATGATTGGATGATGTTTGTATATATTTGTTAGCTGAATTACACACTTAGTAAATTTCATTATGTATAAAATAAGGCTGACCAAACAGCCCCTGAACAATAAAAAAATCCCTAAAAATATAGCTTTTAATTTCCCAGTTGAATAGTTCAATTATGTCACACATTGGAGGCAAGAATCAATTTCTAAACTCAGTCATCAAGTGTTTGTTGAGCACCTAATACATGCAAGGTAATTTTCTAGGTGTTGGGAATACAGGCTGGAAGGAGACAGACAGTATCCCTACTCATCAAGCACAAATTATAAACTTATGTTTGGAGTTACAAAAAGGGTAAGTGTGGAATGCTGCAAGGAGTGTGACTTGGCAGGGGCAGGGATTGGAAGAGGAAGACCGTAAAAGAATCAATGCATTTCAAATATGGTGTGAGAGAAGAATATTAAATATTCCATAGACTGCCAAAAGAACAAACAAATCTGTCTGGGAAGAAGTACAGTCAGAATTCTCCTTATAAGCCAGGATGTGAGACTTCATCTCTCTTAACATCAAACGTATTATCAGGAGGGACCAGTCCCTAGAGAAGGACATCATGCTTGGTAAAGTGGAGGGTCAATGAAAAAGAGGAAGACCCCCCATGAGATAGATTGACACTGTGGCAGCAACAATGGGCTCAAACAATTGTGAGGATGGCACAAGACCAGGCAGTGTTTTGTTCTGTTGTGCATAGGGTTGTTATGAGTCAGAACTGACCCAATGACACCTAACAACAACAACAACAGCAACAAGTTGTATAAATATTTGTCCCATGGCTTCTCTTTTTTTTTTCCTTCTAAAGTTTATTTATTTTGTAGTTGTTAAGAATATACACAGTAAGATATAAACCAGTTATACAGCTTCTGTATGTACAACCCAGTGCCACTGATGACATTCTTTGCATTGTACATCCCCCCCACCATTTGCATTAATTCACTGCCTCAGAAGCTTCCTATCTAAGGAGCACTGGTAGTGTAGTGGTTACAAATCAGGCTGCGAACTGCAAGGTCAGCAGTTTGAAACTACCAGCTGTTCCGGGGGGAGAAAGATGAGGCTTTCTGCTCCCATAAAGATTTATAGCCTCGGAAACTCTGTACAGGGTCACTATGAGTCGAAAGCGACTCCACGGCACATAATAAAAACACGGTTCCTATCTAATCTTTGGAGTTTTGTTAATTTGATTCCATATAGATAGTTCTTTTATGAGCCCTGATACCGCTGTAGGATAAGCAGTGGACTGCTAACCTCAAGGACAAAGGTTCAAACCCATCAGCTGCTTCTCAGGAGAAAGATGGGGCTTTCAGCTCCCATAAAGATTTACAGTCTTGGAAATCCTATATGGAGTAACTGTGAGTCAGAACCTTCTCAGTGGCACAGATTATAGATAGTTCTTAAAAGAGTACAATGCTCAAAGCAGACCTTTCTTACTAGTGGAGCTATTATTTGGTTTAAAATAACTTCTGGGAATATTGTTGGTATAAGGTTTAAAGATTATCTCCGGGCAATAATTTCAAGGGTTCAGTCACTCTCCGTGGCTCCAGAAATGCTGAAGTCCTTGAGAATTTGAAATTCTATTTTATATTTTTCTGCTTTTGATCAGGATTTTTCTGTGGGATCTTTGATCAAAATATTCAGTAATGGTAGCCAGGTACTATTCAGTTTTGGGCTCATGGAGGCAATTCTGTATTCTCCGTTTATTCTTGACTCGCCTTCTTCCTCTTTTGTTCCTGGCAAATAGAGACCAAGTGTGCCTTGTATGACCACTTGAAGGTCCCAGGCATAACACAGTGAAAGATGAGGCAGAACATTAAGTACTAAACAGGTTATTAGGCCAGTGAACTGGGATGCGTGTGTAATCATTATCCTTAATCTTCAAACCAAGAAACCAAGTCCCTTGAGATTGTACATAAGCAGCCTCAGCAGTTGGTTTCTTTATTTTTCAAACACGCACAGAAGGAAACACAGCTGTCCTATATCTGACGATCATGCTCCCAACCAGTGACGAAGCAGGTGTGAGTGGGTGTCTGAGTGAGAGGTGACAGTGACCCAAACTGGGCCTCTGGCCTCACCACCTGCAAGACACGCTGTCCATCTGGCAAAAGAAAGGGACTGGCACAGGTCCAAGAACTAGGTGGACGCTTCCACAGGCCGCAGGAGGTGATTTGACCTTGGACTCGTCAGCCCTGAGCCCCATTAGCTTCAGGAGCTCACTAGTCCTTCACCTTGTCTACGAGGGAAGTTCTCTAAGGTATCTCCCTAGACAGGCGACCAAGTCGGGGGAAGCCTGAGGCAGCGCGGTGACCCCGCCCACATAAGGGCACGCCCACAACGATGACTCCACCCTCGAGGGTAGGAGCGGGGATGTGGGGGGACGGAGACGCGTTCCTGGAAGCTGACAGGCTGGTCTTGTGAGGGGCGGGGCTTACAGAGGGTTGAGATCCCGGCACCCGCTGGGGAAATGGATACCCTGCCGGCCCTAGGGCGCTGGGGGCGGAGAAAGCGCCCGCGTAGCAGCGTGCCGGCCCCGCCCGGGACCCGGCGGGAGCTCCGGGCCACCTCCTCCTTCCCTCCCTTGCGCTCGCTGGTCTGAGCTGGGAGCTGAAGAGCAGAGTTGCGGAGTGGGCTCTGAGTACCCTGTCTGGCTTTGAGCGGCAGCCGCCGGAGTAGGAACATGGCGTTCGTAGGCAACGGAGCGGAGCTGGAGGCGGACGAGGTAGTGACGGGCAGGGGGCGCAGGCGCGGCTCTTGGTGTCGGCTGGGGCCGGGGAGGGATGGATGAGCCCTGCGGGACGGCTGAGGTCCCGCCCCCTGGTCCCCATTCGGGGAGCCCCAGCGGCTGTGCCCAGCGGGAGTGACGGGAGCGCCGCAGGCAGCTAGCTCCGCGGGGTCGTGGGCATGCAGGGACGGCCGGTGAGTCTGACCTCCCCGGACCTGAGGTCGGACCCCAGGTGCCCACACCCGCCTCTCCACTTGGGCTTTCTCTCAACTTCTCTGGAAGTTCCCTGGTGACAGACTGGGCGGAGCGGCGAGCGAGGAAGCCGAGGGTCGGGGGACCAGAAGCCAGGAAGCGGGCTGCCTCTTCCCCCGTGGGGCGAGGACACTTCCCCAGTGGGGAACGACTCTGGCCTCCTTCATACCAACCGCGAGCGCCTGACCACTTCCTCCTGTCGCGCGCGGGACCTGTTGATTGAGCCCGGGCGCTCTCTGCGTTTGGCACCTTCGGGGAGCGCAGTCTCCTGCGCCCGGACTTGAGGCTGGTACTGCTGCCATTTTACCTGATTGGATTTTCCCAGTCACTGTTTAGGGAGCTTGGTTTCAAATGATGCAATAGGGGATGATGTGGAGGAGGCAGGTTCAGATTCCTGCCCATCTCTTCAGCGTCGTGAAACTCTGCTTCACATGTCTTTAAGTACAAAACAAAAAACCACTAGACTTCCTTTACGTGACTGGTAGACAAGAGGCAGCCCGAGTTGTCCAGACCCATCCTTTACAGCTGCCCCCAGCATTGAGGGACGGAAGACCACATGCCACCGATCGAAATCGTGTTGAGTTTTTTCTGTTTATTGTTGAAATTTAGAAACGACATATAAAGGCAAATGATGAAATAGCATGTGTTGCTGTTTTCATAAGTGACTCCCTTTATTTATGACTTTAGGCTATGTTTTTGGTGTGGCCTGGAGCCAGCCCTTCCTTCTGCCTTAGCTTGTTCTGTGTCATTACTGTGTGATGACCATGTCTTCATTGCCTTTAAAGTTTTTATGGTTTTCTGCTGTGTATGAAAGGTCCCTGGGTGGCTTAAAACCCAGTGGTACCACTGAGGAAAGGTCTGGCAGTCTGCTCCCATCAGAATTACAGCCAAGAAACTCCCTATGGAATAGTTCACCTGTAACACATGCAGTTGCTTTGAGTCACAATCTATAAGTTGGCAACTTGGCTACAAGAAATGTGAATATCTTAGTACTTAATATTCAAGGCTAGCTACAGTGTGATCTCAGTATGATGTTCTAGTCTTGGTTTGGACAATAAATTGTATAGCTCAGATATCCCAACAGGAGCCCTGGTGACGCTGTGGGTTAGGTTGGGCCGCTATACCCATTTAGTGTTTTTATGACCACAGTATAGGTGAGGAAATGACACGGAGAGGAAATGTAAATGAATTACATTTTGAACCACCAGCCTGTTTGTCTCATAAGATTTGGTATGCATAAAAACCAAAACAAATATGTTGCCTTCCGGTTGATTCTAACTCATGGCAACCCTGTAGGACAGAATTGAACTGCTTGCTTGCGGATCAGACCGACCTTGTGGTCCAGCGCGTTATCCTGTAGTGCCACACGGTTTCTGAAACTGTAAATCCTTACTGGAGCAGGGATCTCCATCAGAGCAGCTGGTGGGTTTCAACTGCCCACCTTGAGGTCCCAGTGCTTTACTGACAGTATCACCAGGGCTCCTGCTAAGTCTTGTTGTTGTAATGCCGTTGACCCCGTATAGGGATTCTAAGGGGTGGCTGGTGAACTTGAACCACTGACCTTGCCGATCAAACTGACTTTGCAGTCTAGTGCATTAACTCACAGCGCCACACCAGGAATCCGTTGATATATCTAGAGCTATACAAGCTATTGTCCAAACCAAGGCATTGTTGAGAGAAAAGGGAATGCTAGGGACTCCTGGTGTGGCACTGGGATAATGCACTGGACTCCTGGTGTGGCACTGGGATAATGCAGCGGTTCAAACCCACCAGCTCCTCCTCAGAAACCTTATACAGGGTTGCTATAAATCAGAACCGACTCAATGGCACTAAACAACAACATTGGCTTCTGGTGTGGCGTTGTAGGGTCAGCACTGGATTACAAACCACAAGGTCGACAGTTCAAACCTACCAGCTGTGCCTTGAAAATCCTACACAGGGTCACTATGAGCTGGAACTGACTCAGTGGCACTTAACAACAACAATTGATAATTAGGAGCCCAGGTGTGGCGCTGTACGATAAGCACTGCACGATCAGGTGGGCTTGCATCACACGATTGGTGACTGTCCCCAGAAACCTTATGCAGTGCTGCTAACAGGACAGCATTTAACAACAGCAACACTGATAACACTAAGACAGTAGGCATAAATAGGATTGCCCTGGACAGTCTGGGAATATGGTCACTCTAACTGTGTCCACCGTTTGCAAGATGCACCACAGGATTGAGATGCATTCCCTGGGGAGGAGCGCTCTAGTTCTGTGGCGGAAATGAGGTTTCAGAGCAGTAGAGACCCCAGCACACAGACACTGGGTACATAAATATTTGTTGAATGACTAGATAACTGTCGATGAGATGTAGCCTAATAGCTTTCAGTTTTTGCCACATCTTACCTTTATTTGGGAGTGTGGTGGCTCTGTAGGATAAGCACTGCAAACCACATGGTGAGTGGTTTGAGTCCACCAGCCGCTTAGCTCGTGAAAGAGGCTTTCTACTCCTGCAGCGATTTACAGTCTGGGAAGCTCTGCAGGGTCTCTGTGAGCGGGCACCGACTTGACGGCTCTTTCACAACCACCACCACCACCACCTATATTTATTTATTTCTCTATCCAGTAAGTATTAGGTGTCTTTGACATGTTAAGAACTATATTAGTCCCAGGAGTAAATTGGTGAACAAAGTACAAAGAGAATATTTTGTTTACCCCAAATCCACTATTGTCCACCAGGGTGTACCATTTCAGTTGGTATGAGTTTAGCTGCTGTCCTCAAACCGGGGAAGTATATTAGAGAAGACAAGAGTTTTGGCTTTCCAGGCCTCTCAGTCTGGGTAGAGGGAACTATGACGTGTGTTTCAGAACTCCAGAGAAGAGCTCAAGGTACAGTAAGCAGGTGAGAAGTAGTGCATGGGAGGAGTCCTTGACTAATTTGTGGTGAGTCCCTAACGTGGGCTGAAGAGCTCTACCCACGAGTGAACAGGTTTCTGGTTTTCAGTTTTACTGAGTGTGTGATGGTATAAATGGCTTGTTTCAGCTGAGCAGCTTGTCAAACACTGGAGACATTGATAGTCTTTGTAGCCATTATGTGATAGTGTTGGAGAGTACCGGAGGACAGAGTGGTGGAGTGGGAAAGTACACTTGGCTGGGAATTAGATGAACTGCCTTTCAGCTTTGTAACTGACTTGCCTCAGAGCCATTCGTTCATTCATGTGTGCAAACACCTGACAGGCTTCATGTGCCAAGCCCTGTGTTAGCCTGTGATTACAGGCAAGGTCCCTCTCTATGACCAGTGATGGATTGAGCAAGTCTCTCAGCCTCTGAGGGCTCTTTCAGTTTCCTCATCTGAAAAAGGAGGTGATGGGGCTGGGTGAGCCCTAAGTGTTCTGTTTTTTGTATTGTGAACTGGGTGAAGGTTTACAGAGCAAGCCAGTTTTCCACTCACCAGTTCATACATAGTGTGTTGCATGACATTGACTGCCATCTGTACAATGCAACATCACTTCTCCCTTCTCCCCTCTGTGTTTCCCATTTCCATTTCTCCTTTTGTCCTAACCCTTCTGAACTTTGTCCTTGGGTCAGTCTGCCCTTTTGATCTCAAGTGGTTGATTATTCTAAAGAGTGTGTACCTCTCTAGTGGTATCGGTCCCCCTATTGTTGTTGTCAAGTGCTATTACATCGGTTTCAACTCAGGGTGAGCTTATATAGGGTGTCTAGGGAGTGGCTGGTGGGTTTGAACCACTGACCTTGCAGTTAGTAGTCCAGTGTTTATTGTACAGTTTATCCAGTGCCACATCAGGACACTGTTCCCATAGTAGACCTGCCTTTTGTTTGGTTGAAAACCGAACCGTGGGGCTGAGTTCAGATCTAGTTATGAAGGGTGACTAAGGGCCATAGACTTGTGGGGTTACACCAGTCCCTCCCTGACCAGGAAACCTAGTCTTTTTTCTTTTTAATGATTTGACTTTTATTCCACAGTTTCTTCCCTCTCAATCCAGGACCTTCTAATGGGCTCCCTTTCAGAGTAGTTGGTAATGGTAGCTGGGCACTATCTAGTTCTTCAGATCACAGGATCGTGGAGGCTGAGCTTCATCTGGTTGGTCCATTGGACACATTGTTTCCATGGGTCTTAGATTTTCTTCACACTTTTTGTCTCCATAAGCATTCTTCCAGCTCTAAAAGTCTATGGTCTATGTGTTTGTTTGTTTTAAGGGAGGAGTCCTCCACTGTGTGAGAAGGGCTAATATAGGAATCATGTTTCTTTCCAAGTGCCTGAAGGCATAAAGGAACTGGAGAGCTCTCAAAACAGCTATGGTATGGGATGTTTTCTTGGATAAACTTTTTTTCCCCCTTTTTCAGGTGCTAGGAAGGCAAATACTGAAGCATAGCCATTAGGACATGTATTTTCAGTGGGGGAAAATTGGTTCTTAAGGGGTAAAAATAATCTTAGAGATTGTAATGATTTGTGACCCTCCAGAACTCAGTCATCAAAATATTTTCTAAGCATTTCAGTTTCTTTCATTGGGTTTTCTTGGGTATTACATGAGCAATATTAACACAGAAGATACACAAAATCCATACAAGGGTCTACTGGTGAGTGAAAGTTGGGGAAAGGCAGCAATGAAGATGTAGGCTGAGTTCTACCACGTTCCCTAGACTCTCAGTGACCTGGAGATGAGAGAGAGAAGAGGAAGGGCTGGTTGGTCCAAAGTGTGGTGAGACTTGGGGCCTCCTAAGGCCATGGACAAGTGCCTAGCCACTGAGGGCTAGAGTTGAGATTGAAGTGTTTAGCTGATAGGAAGTGAGGGGAGATGAACAAGAACGCCCAAACTTTCAGATAGTACCCATTTGACCTAACTTTGATGGCTTGATGATCAGAACTCGACTAGAGAAGATAAATTTGATAAAGGAAACAAGTGTAAATTGCTACAGTTTGATGAACTTGACCTATGCTTATGGATGTAGTAGCTCAAAATACCAACTAAAAGGGAAGGAGTCTTCATATCAAACCTATCCCTCTGTATACAGGGTTGACAGTGACGGGCAGCTTAGACATTGGCTTCCTAAAATGGGGTGGGGGGTGGGGATGCTATAGACACACGAAGTGACTGGTTTACAAGGTTTCAAGAGGGAGTTTAGTTTCAGAGTGTGTGGGGGAAGGTAGAGTCCCCACTGAATAGTTTTCATCTTGTCTAGACAGGTCTGGTGAAAGGAGATGGGGATAAGATTCTTATGATTCAGTAGTGAGTTACTGTTATCATGACTAATTGCAACTGTCACAAATGTAAATGTAGACGTTTTGTAACAAAAAAGGGTAGTAGTTAATCTTACAGTCTAGGAACATCAAGGGAGAAGAGCATGAATGGAATGTGGGACCCTATCTAGTAAAGCAGGAGTAGAGATGAGGACATGGAAAGAGGGAGGGAGCAGCTGAGGACTGTAGACTCATGGTAAGAGAAAAGTTGTATATTGGTGGTCAGGAGGCAGGCTTGTAGAATGTGCTCTTTGGTTGTTTAAATGATTATATATTCCTGAGTGTTTTTGTGTACATCAAAACAAAACAAAAACAGTAGGAATAGAAGCAAATAGTGTTGAATGATGATGTGTGGATGGGATTGTAATCATTCAATGAAACGAAATATGATAGGATGAGTGCAAAACTGGTATCACTCAATTCACAATAAAAGCTTTAAAGAAAAAAAAGGTCAGTTCTGCAAATCTATGCTGAGTCAGTGGCTGTGGTTGGAGAACACTTAATTTTTAGAATGTATTTTGTTCTTGCTGAGAATACTGTGTACACAGCCGACAATTCAACAGTTTACATACAATTCAGTGACACTCTAGTTCTTCTACCATCCTCACCCTGACATTTCTTTTGAGTTGTGGGTGGCACTGTCAGTTAAGCACTGGACTGCTAACTGGAAGGGGAGGTTAGCAGTTAAAAGCCACCAGCTGCTCCTGGGGAGAAAGATGAGGCTATTTATATAGCCCATAAAGATTTACAGCCTTGGAACCCTAAGCTTTGCTCTATCCCAAGGGTATCTATGAGTCGGAACAGATGCTATGGTAGAGGAGGGTTGGTTCTGACTCGTAGCCAACCTGCATAGGGTCGAGGGAGCAGAAAGCGTCATCTGTCTCCCCTGGAGTGGCTGGAGGGCTTGAACCTCAGACCTTGCCGTTTGCAGTCGAGTGCTTAATGTATGGAGCCACTACGCAGATAGATTTTAAAAGAGCACACTGCTTAAAGCAGACTGTCTTTACTAATGAAGCTAAACTGTTGCTTGGTTTTTTTTATTTTTTTTTATTAAATGTTTTTATTTTGGATTGAGTGAAAGTTTACAGGGCACATCATCAGCTTCACATTCAACCATTCATATAGCTTGTTTCATTACATTGATTATTATCCCC
>NW_006408583.1:12279273-12286928 GCF_000296735.1 Chrysochloris asiatica
CTAGACAGTTGATTTACATGGTGGGCAGGGCAAAAAAAGGTAACAATTCCTATTAGTGCAGTGATTCTTGACATGAGAGCAAAGGTACATGTCACGTTTAAGGGCCAGGCACCGCAATGATTTGCCTAGCTTCTGAAAACTAACAGGCAATAAAACCTACGATGGTTGATAGACGATTGCAAAATCAGTAACATCTATTAACTCCCCATTCCCCACGCCCGACAAGCAAAGTAACAGAATGTCTCTGGGGTTTAACCAGTTCTCTAAGGGTTAAACAGTTCTTCAAGTCTTCTCTGCTGTGGAAAAGGCTGGCTGGCTCCTTGGTGCTCTTGCCAGGGGGGCCTCAACAGAGATGCAGATGACATCCCTCTTTCAGGTGGTGTTGCTTGGTTTTAAGAAGACTTGTATGGATATTTTTGGCTTAACATGTAAGATTTAAGGATGACCTCAGGGCAGCACTTTTGGGGCTTCCTCCAGAAATTCTGGATTCCATGAGAATTTGAAATTGGTGTTTTTCTTGATATTGTTTAATCTTGATGCTGTATCTCATTAAGTGACCTTCATTCTGCTCCAGCAAAGATTTACAGCCTCAGAAACCCTATACAGACCGGTCCACTATAGCATGTGCTTATGGGTTACCATTAAGGTAGTGTAGTGGTTACAAGTTCGGCTGCGAACCTCAAGGTCAGCAGTTTGAAACTACCAGTGGTTCTGCTGGAGAAAGATGAGGCTTTCTGCTCCCTTAGAGATTTACAGTCTCAGAAACCTTGTGCAGGGGTGCTGTGGGTTGAAACCGACTCAACGGCACATCACCACCCACACCACCCACACCACCACCATCACAGGCTGCCATTGGCCTTGTGAATGTTGATTATATTTGACTCTCAGGGCTTTTGCATGTGACTTGGACTTTATGAATCAACACTAGTATTTTATATTTTATTCCACTATTTATCTAGGGGAGTGCAGTGGCTCTGTAGGATGAGCACTGGACTCTGAACCACTAGGTCAGCAGTTTGAGTCTTCCAGCTGCTCTTCAGGAGAACGATAAAGCTGTGTGATCCCATGAAGACATACAGCCTCAGAAACCCCATACAGGGTCGCTATGAGGTGGCATCAACTTGACAACACTTAGCAACAACAAAGTTTTTAAATCTGTCAATAATTTTGTCATTACTGAAAAGAGAAATAGCAGAATCTGAAAAATATCTGGCAGTTAACTAAGTTAGAAGTTATTTTTTTTCATATGAAACAATAATTACATTAAAATTAACTTTCAAAAATACTTTTTTCAATTGTTTTGCTTAATGATTAAAAAAAAAAGATTAAGCTAGCTGCTGTGGTATTGATTCCTTTTCATGGGGACCACTTGTGTGTCAGGCTAGAACTGTGCCCTATAGGGTTTCACCTGGCTGAGTTTTTGAGATAGCAGTTTGCCAGGCCTTTCTTCCAAGGTGCCTGTGGATTGACTTGAGCCTCCAACTTTTGGTTAGCAATCAAGGAGACTGATACCACCAAGGGACTCCAAAAACTCCTACAGGAGGGATGATAATGAAAAAAAGTTGAAGACTTCTTATTGTTAATATATCATTACTACCCAAATATGATCTATAGATTTAATGCCATTTCAATCGAAATTCCAACAGCCTTCTTTACAGAAATAGAAAACCCAGTTATAAACGTTATGTGGGTTGGCAAGTGGCCCTGAATAGCTAAAGCAGTGTTGAAAGAGAAGAACAAAGTAGGAGAACTCACATTTCCTGGTTTTGAAACATACTACACAGCTACAGTAATCAAAACAGCCTGGTACTGACAAAACAATAGACAAATAAAGCAATGGAATAGAATTGAGAGTCCCATTCCATTGAGAGAAGTAAATCCACACGTCTATGGTCAGCTGATTTTTGACAAGGGTGCTAAGTTCATTTGATGGGGAAAGAAAAGTTCACTCAGTGGTGCTGGGAAAACTGGATTTCCACATGCAGGAACATGAAACAGTATCCATGCCTCACACCACACACAAAAACAAACTCAAAATAGATTAAGGACCTAAATGTGCAAACTAAAACCTTTGCTGTCAGGCCTACCTTTTAACAATGGATTATGTAAATAATAATAAAAGCACAAACCCAAAAAGACAAAATCAATACATGGGGAGCAAATAAA
Organism: Chrysochloris asiatica; assembly: GCF_000296735.1. Taxonomy (NCBI): domain Eukaryota; kingdom Metazoa; phylum Chordata; class Mammalia; order Afrosoricida; family Chrysochloridae; genus Chrysochloris; species Chrysochloris asiatica. The sequence goes on from NW_006408583.1 coordinate 12,281,440, forward strand.
ATTTTGTTCATCAGGAAATTTGACCAAAAATTTGGAGAGGTAAGTTACAATGTGCTTGTCAAGTCAGTTCCAACTCATAGTGACCCTGTAGAGGGTTTCCAAGGAGCAGCTGGGGAGTTTGAACCACTGACCTTGTGGTTCAAACTGACCTTACGGTGCAGTGCTTTGCCCCATAGCACCACAGGATATCTCCAGAAACCATATATCTGATAAGAACCTAAAAGCCTTTATATAATGTTGACAATTTAACCACAAAAAGACGACTCAGTCATAAAATGGGTAAAGAATTTCTATAGCTATTTCACCAAAGAGGACATTCAAATAGCCATCTGAGAGATGCAAATCAAACCCACAGTGAGGTACCATTCACTCCCACTATGGGGCTGTGGTGTGGAGTCCTGATTTGAACCGAAAGGTTAGCGGTTCAAGCGCACCAGCTGCTCCTTGGAAATCCTATACAGGGTTGCTAGGGGTTGGAACTGACTGTGGCACTTAACAATAACAGTAGCATGGGACTATGAGTTAGGTGCTGGGTTTGAATCTACCAACCATTCCTTGGGAGAAAGATGAGGCTGTCTACTCCCATAAAGATTTATAGTCTCAGAAACCCTGTATAGGGTCCCTGTGAGTCAGAATTGATTCAGTGGGAGTGTTTGTTTGTTTGTTTTAAAGGATGGCAAAGATAAAACCAAAAAATAAATAAAACCCAGGAAATAACAGATGTATGTGGTGACATTGGGATCCTTAGCTACTGTTGGTGGGAACACAAAGTAATACATCCATTGAGGAAAACAATGTGATAGTTCCGCAGTAAACTTCAAATACAACTACCATTGTTGTTAATTGTTTTCAATTAGCAACCCTCTGTAGGGCCTTCAGGGAGCAGCTCATGGGTTTGAATTGCTAACCTTGCAGTTAACAGTCCAGTGCTTTTTCTACAACTCCACACCCCCAGCAAGCCCACTCCTAGGTATATACCCAGACTTGAAAGTGGAGTCTCAGAGACTTGTACACCAATGTTCATTTGCAGTAGCCAAAAAGTGGAAACAGACATGCCCATCAACAGATGTGAGGATGAATAAAATGTGGTACCTGCACACATGGAATAATCAGCCAATGTTGTTGTTGTTGTTAAGTGCCCTCGTTTTGGAGTGGCTGGTGAGCTTGAATCACCAATCATGTGGTTCAAACTGAGCTTGCAGTCCAGCACCTTAACCCATAGTGCCACACCAGGACTCAGCCAATAAGAGAGATGAAGCCTTGATACACACTACAGTATGAATGGAGCTTGAAGACATTGTACTGAATGAAATAAGTCGATCATGAAAGGATAAATATTATATGACCTCACATACAGAAAGACAAGAAAAGGCAAATGTGTGGAGACTAAAGTTTATTAATGGGTCCGGAGAGGAAAGTTGCGGGGAAGGGGTATTAGTGGGGATGGATAGGAATATCTCATTAACAGGGTTGCATAGTTCATTATTGTAATTGCTGTCAATAAGTTGTTGTTGTTGTTAAGTACTGTGGAGTCGGTTCCGACTCATAGTGACCCTGAACAGGGTTTCCGAGGCTGTAAATCTTTACTGGAGCAGAACGCCTCATCTGTCTCCCACGGAACCGCTGGTAGTTTTGAACTGCTGACCTTGCGGTTGGCAGCATGACTTGTAACCACTACGCTACCTTGGACACCTGTAATAAATAGAGTGGGCAAAAGTTGTGTGGTAGATACAACAATGAGCCCCCAAAAGAAAAGAAAGAGTAGTTAGAGAAGCTGCTCATGCACAGCCAAGCACTTCATGGGGTCTAATTCTTTGCCTAGGAGGTTTAGGGTCATGATTTCATGGGACATTCCAGTTAACTGACTTAATAACATGTTTCATGTCTTTGTTCTATTTCTTAGTGCCTTGGGTCTTAAAAACTTGCAAGTGGTCATCCAGGGCACATGAACAAATAGTTGGTCTCTAGATGACTCATTGGTCTCTTAACCCACGCTTCCCCATCCTCCCAACAACAGAGAAGATGTAGTTAGGAAGTTGTTGTTGTTAGGTGCCATTGAGTTGGTAATGATTCGTAGTGACCCTATGCACAACAGAATAAAACACTGCCCGATTCTGGGCCAACCTCACATTGTTGCCACGCTTGAGCCCATTGATGCTGACACTTTGCCAATCCATCTCGCTGGGGGTCTTCCTCTTTTTCTCTGACCCTCCAACTTACCAAAGATAATTTCCTTCTCCAGTGACAGGTCCCTCCTGACAATATGTTCAAAGTATGAGAGACGAAGTTTGGCCCTTCTGGCCTCCAAAGAGAGGACTTGGTTACACTTCTTCCAACACAGATCTGTTGGTTCTTTTGGCAGCCCATGCACTTTCAATATTCTTTCAACACTGTAACTCAAAAACATCAATTCTTCTACGGTCTTCCTTATTCACTGCGCAGTTTTCACACGCATATGAGGTTATTGAAAATACCATGACTTGGGTCAGGTGCACCTTAGTCCTCAAGCAGACATTTTTGCTCTTCAACACTTTAAAAAGGTCTTGTGCAGCAGATTTGCCTAATGCAGTACATCGTTTAATTTCTTGACTGCTGCTTCTGTGAGTGTTGATAGTTGATGAATGAGAATGAAATCCTTGACAACTTCAATCTTTTCTCCATTGATCAGAATGTTGTTTATTGGTCCAGTGGTGAGGATTTTTGTTTTCTTTGCATTGTGTAGTTAGGAAGAGGAGGAGGATATGGAATGTGTGGCTGATTGTGCCTGTGAACATTTACCTCCTTTACGTGGGAAAAGAAAACTCAGATGGTGCCTGGTTACCGTTACTGAACATTTTGAGCAAAGAATCCTGATCAATAGTGGGGACGTGCAGAAAAGATTCAAACTCTCATAGACTCGAGACTTTCTGGAGCCATGCAAGGTAGATGAAACCATTGCGGTGATACAGTCTTTAAGCCAGAAATACCCCGGAAGTCTTCTTACAGCCAAATGACAGTTTAGCTGAACTAGTAAAAATGTCTGTCTTGAGCATTATGGCCTTTTAAGAGCTACCTGTCTGGGATCAAATTGACATCAACTCGGAAGATTAGATAGATAGGAGCTTTCTGGAGCAGGGAGTTAATGATGATGGGGTGGAACTGCTTGGAAAGGGAGAAGGAGAATGGCTACACAATGCAGTCAGTTGAATGGTATTATGTATGGCTTGCTCTGTATGTTCCCAACAACAAAAATAAATGAATACAGCATTGTGAAAAGGAAAAGCTGACGAGTGCTAGGTTAAGGAAAAAAGTTTCAAAGTTTGTTTTTTGGCCCTGAGTTAGATCTAATTCTTGTGTAGAAAATGTGATAACCACATTTTTTGGAATGCTATGCAATCTTTCCATAAATGTTTATCTCAGGTGCTGACTGGTCTTGAGATGCTAAACAGACACAATAAAGTAAGACAAAGGGCTTGCCCTGAAGGACTAGTGTACCTGGAGGTACAGTAAGCATTAAACCCTCCTTCAGTCCTCCTCACCTCCCATGCCAGCTGTTACAACAGCCTCCTGACCTTCTGCTGTTGCCAGGGCCAGAGAAGGTTTTAGGTATGGACTCAGCTGTGAATTGAATTGTGTCCCCCAAATTATGTGTTGTGAATCTTCACCTCTTTGCCTGGGATTATAATCCCATTTGTGTCTTTATTATGTTAACGAGGCAGAATGGGTGTAGCGCTTATTTTGAGTCAATCTCTCAGGAGCTAAGAGTTTAAACTAGGGAGCAGAGCAGAGATGGGAGAAGAGAAATTCCAAGTCACGTGTCGATTGCCCAGTAGTGAAGCTCAGAAGAGACAGAGAAAACCTTCCCTAGATCTGAATTCAGACTTCTAGCCTCTTTAAGTCAGAGATAATACATTGCTGTTTGTTAACCTGTTGTTGTTGTTAAGTACCATCAATTGTCAAGTCGGTTCTGACTCATAGCTACTCTTTGTAGCTTTTCTGAGGCTGTAAACCTTTATAGGACCGGAAAGCCTCATCTTTCTCCTGGGGAGCAGCTTGTATGCTCAAACCATCAATCTTGTGGTTCACAGTCCAGTGCTTATCCTACAGAGCCACCTCAGGAGAGAACTGTTATTTCTCTTATAGCAGCGCTACAGAACTAAGGTGGTGGTGGTGGTGGTGGTGTGCCGTGGAGTTGGTTCCAACTCATAACAACCCTGCCTAGTGTTTCTGAGGCTGTAAATCTTTATGGGAGCAGAAAGCCTCATCTTTCTTCCGTGGAACCCTGGTAGTTTTGAACTGATTTAGCAGCCCGACCCTTAATGACTACGCTACCAGAGTTCCTTGAGAACTAAGATAGGCATCATACAATTGCTAGTGTATAGCAGTGGACCATGGAAGTTAATGAGGAGCTTTTAATAATTACACTAGGGCAGCAGGTGCAAACAGGGATGGCCGACCTCGCTAGTTGAGAGGATGCAGAGACTGAAAAGAAGAGATGGTATGTGGACTGGGTGTGCTGGACAGAGCAAGTGAGATTTGCCACAGACCACACGGACCAAGAGCTTGGCCTGCACGCGAACACACTCTATATTCAGTTACTGGAGGATGCAACCCAGTGGGGTGGAAGAGGGGTTGAAGGCTGAGAACTGAAAAGATGGGCTTGGTTCAGATGATGCAGTGTCTCCAGTGGTTTGCTAAGAAGTTGGGGTTCTAACGCCTCAAAAAATGGAAAAGATGGAGCCTAGAAAGTTTTTAACTAGGGTAAGATTTACTTCCCTGTTTCAGGAAGATAAATCAGGTGAAGTTGATGCAACGAGATTGTGGCGGTGGTAGCAGAAGGTCATGAGCTGTTGTAACAACTGTCGTGGGACGTGAGGGGGACTGAAGTAGTGCAGAGGTGGGTAGTGGGCTAGTGGGGAGGAGAGCGGATTTGAGGGCTTCTCAGTGAGATCCTGAAAGAGGACTTGACTTGGTGGTGTCTTCCCTGGTGTGAGGGGGGTTGTCATGAGAAGGAGTAGCTGTTGAGTGGTAATTCTAGGTTCCTCATATGTGGTTTCTTCCCTAAGGAAGGGCAGAGTCCTAGCTGGTTCAGTGGGTGTGGAGGGCAGGGAAGCAGGACCAGGACAATAAACTAACCCCGGAAGCTAACTGAGACGTTTCTTACTGAGGTAGCAGGAGCCATTTGCACCATCCAGTGGGTTCCGACCAATAGTGACCCTGTATGGGGTTTCCAAGGAGTGGCTGGTGAGTTTGAACTGCCGACCTTGTGGTCCAGTACTTCTCCTCCAGCACCACACCAGGACACCCTGTTGTTGTTGTCAGGTGCCATCGAGTCGGAGCTGACTCATACCGACCCCATGCACAGCAGAACAAAACAATGTCCGATCCTGGGCCAACCCCACCACCGCTGCCACACTTGACGCCATCAATGATTCCACCTGGCTGATCCATCTCGTTGGGGGTCTTCCTCTTTTTCTCTGACCCTCCATCTTACCCAGCATGACATCCTT
>NW_006408583.1:12287028-12295250 GCF_000296735.1 Chrysochloris asiatica
ATTCGTAATCACTACGCTACCAGAGCTCCTTATTTATGATATTGTTGTTGTTGTCAGGTGCCATCGAGTCGGAACTGACTCATAGCGACCCCATGAACAGCAGTACGAAACAATGTCCGATCCTTGGCCAACCTCACTACCGCTGTCACACTTGACATCATCAGTGATGCTACCTGGCTGATCCATCTCATTGGGGGTCTTCCTCTTTTTCTCTGACCCTTTCTTATCAAGCATGCTATCATTCTCCAGCAGCTGTTCTCTCCTGACAATATGTCCAAAGTATGAGAGACGAAGCTTAGCCATCTTGGCCTCCAAGGAGCACTCTGGCTTCACTTCTTCCAAAATAGATCTATTGGTTCTTTTGGCAGTCCATGGCACTTTTAGTATTCTCCTCCAACACTACAACTCAAAGGCATCAAATCTTCTACGATCTTCCTTATTCACTGTCCAGCTTTCACATCCATATGAGGTTACTGAAAATACCATGGCTTGCGTCAGGCGCACAAGCTGACATCTCTGCTCTTCAATACTTTAAAAAGTTCCTGTGCAGCAGATTTGCCCAATGCAATAACGTCGTCTCATCTCTTGACTGCTGCTTCCACGAGTATTGATAGTTGATCCAAGAAGAATGAAGTCCTTCAATCTTTTCTCCATTGATAAGAATGTTGTTTATTGGTCCAGTGGTGAGGATTTTTGTTTTTCTGACATTGAGATGCAACCCATACAGAAGGCTGTGTTCTTTGATCTTCATCAGTAAATGTTTAGGAGTGCTTATTTATGGATGTCTTAGTCATTTCTTTAGTTAGTTGGGTGAGGTTCATTCACAAGGGTGTTTGTGAATTGCTAATTCAGGCGAGAGAGAGAAAAGCAGCCTCCTGTTAGTCAGCTTCCAGCACCAGCTCAGGCACCAGCTCAGCTCTTTGGAAATATCCTGCACTCTTGCAGTGTTGCTCTCTCAGTGACATTGTCCCCTCCCCTGCATGGGCATAGTCCTTTCTTCCCTCAAGTGTGGGACCCAGGCTAGACTCTGGTAGGGATCCGTGCATCTGTGTACTGGCTGCTTGCCTCCTTTTCGGTGGGCTGCCCCTGCCTGCAGGTCCTGTTACTAATCATCCACCTTGTGGCCTCTGAGCGCCCCCTGCCCCTCAATCCCGGTCCCCCTGGATCTTAGGTGGAGTCTCCTGAGTCACTATGAGAGACCTCCTGGAAGATGAGCCCTGAGGACTCATGTGGATGCTTGTGAGACTTCTGGTGACAAGCTCTTCTTGGTGTCAACCTCCCTTTGGTCACCAGCTCTGTCAGCATTGGCCTCTTCTACCCCAGTGAGGGGCTTTGTTGGACACCCAGGGATGCTTGTGACCCCATTAGTGAGCTCAGCACCCTCTGTAGAAGATTCCTGAAGATTCCGATGCCTGCCATGAACCCACAGAGCCACACCAGGACATGTACACAGGGCTGAATATTTTAAAGTACTTTGGTGAAATGATGTGTGCTATTTGTTAGGCCTGATTTTAACTTGTAAGTGAGAAGAATTTGGTCTAATTTATTATATTGACAGGATTCCTGGTGGTACAAATGGTTTATACTTGGTGCTATGGGATAAGCTCCAGTCTGTTAACTGCAAGATTGATGATTCAAACCCACCAGCTCTTCCTTGGAAACCCTATACAGGGTTGCTGTGAGTCAGAACCAACTCCACAGAACTTAAAAACAACAACAAAAACAACTGACCTAAAGGATGGCAGTTCGAACCCAGCCAGTGGTGCCACAGAATAAAAGGATTAATGAGCTGCTTCCATACATAAAGATTACATCTAATTTAATGTGTCATCTATTAACGTGCCAGGTGCTGAGATTCAAACAAAACCTTTGCCCTGGGCTGTGGTCTAGTGGGGGACAGGGACAGGTGCGTAAAGAAAGACACAAACGTCTGTGTTGAGAACCAGGGCATTTTTCAGGGTTGCAGGGGCTGGTTTCCTGGTGCAGCGCTATTTCTTTTTGGAGTTTTGCAGGGTGAGTTAGGGTTAGCCAGGCAGGGAGACTTGGGGATGAGGACAGCAGGCACCAGGCACAGAGGAGAGTGAGAATTAGTGGGTGTTTGGGGGGATGGAATGGTGGAAAGTGAGGCTTGAGGGAGATAAAACACTGTTCAGTCTCTTGTGTCAAATTGTGGAGACCCTGGGACTGCACATACATATGAGGGTTGAAGCTGAGATGAGGTGTGGTGAAGTTAGCACTTTAGAAAACCAACTGGGAGAGAAGACTCCAGGTGGGAGGCAGGTGTCCTTCTGGTGTTTTGTTTGCCAAATGAATGCTGTAGCCTGCTGAAGGCCTGCTGTGTGCAAGTATATCTAAGTATGCTGTGAGGTGGTTATATGGCTAAGGCATAGTGCTGACCCTTCTAATGCTGACTGCCAGTCAGGAATGTGTCCACAGTCTTCTCTGGCTCAGAGCGTAAGAGAGTGTTCAGAGAACCCAAGGAGCTGTAGTGTTTTCCCCAGGAGGAGAAGAGGGCTTTGGGATGGGGCTCAGTAGTCACCTGACTTGGTCTCCAGACCAGGCCTTTACTTAACTTTGCCGGCCCTTGTGCTCCTTGTAGGTAACACCAAAGCATTGACTTTGGTGCTCCATCTGTGAAGTTCTTGTTGGCTTTGACATCTGTGATGTGGACAGTGACTTCCGATCTGGACTTTGGGGTGGAATTTCAGCAGGCAGCATGGTGTGTCACTCCTTCCTTCTTCAGGTGGAGGGAGTGAGGGGCATGCACAGGCAGGGGCGGGATGAGAGTGAGGGAGGCCTGTTTGGCTGCACCCAGGGTAGGTGTGAGTTAGGCAGCGATGGCTAGAGAGCTTAAGTGCGCATGTTTCAGACACACAGATTCTGGAAGGCCTTGAATGCTTTGCTGAGGAGTTTGGGCTTGTCCTTTTTTTCACTTTGGCAGCCAGAGACTATGTATATTTACATATAAAATGTGGCCTCTCTGCTGTGTTTGGTGAATGTTTTTCTTTTGTCTCTTAACGTATTTGTGTGTGTGTGTGGTGGTTGTGAGTAAAGGACACAATAATGATCTGATTTCTTTGATTTTACAGTTGTACACTTTTAAAGTGATGACTGAAGTTTCAGGAGGCAGACAAGGTCAGGCATGTCTGAGTAGTTACACGGGTTTGTGCTTCCTCACATCAGCTCTCATGCTCAGTTAAGTCTGAGATACAGAACCAACTACTTCCATAGCCCACTTTGCACTGGAGTTCTGGGTTCCTGGTCTTTCCACTCAGAACTAAAGGAAACAGATTCTCATATCAATTCTCAGGCCAAGTGGGATGTGACCCTTGTGAACGGGGGTGGGCCCACACGAGGACAGAGTGGGGGGTGTTCTGGAGAAGGGACTCTCCCAGAAGTGCTCTTGTCACCATGTGTGCAGGGGCCTGGGCACCCAGAGCAGCTACCCCCACCCCAGGACAGAACCAGACTTCTGAGAGAGCGGTCAACTGGGGCCCAATTCTGGTTCCCCGAGAATCGCTGTGACCTAGGACATGTTATTTAACTTCTCTGATGCTCCTGATTTATAAAGTGGGGATGTGATAAACCAACACCAAACTCACAGCAGCCCTATCTATAGGACGGAGTTGAATGGCCCATAGGGTTTACAAGGCTGTAAATCTTGGCCGAAGCAGACTGCCTCATCTTTCTCCCCTTACTGTTGCTGTTAAGTTGGTTCTGACTCATAGCGACCCTGTGTAGGGTTTCTAAAGGTATAAATCGTTCTCTGGTGGGCTCAAACTCCGACCTCGTGATTTGCTCATCCTACAGAGCCACTGTGCTGCTCTGTCTTTTTTTCCATGAGTAGTCCAGCTGCAGAGCCCTTAACCACGGTGTCACCAAGACTCCTTGGTATGATGATGCCAATCCAATAATGATGGGGTGAAAAAGAAGAAAACCGGACACACGCACGTACTCCTAAAATGATACCTCTCTTCTCCTTTATGCTTCTATCTTAAGAAATAGTTGGCATTGTTGAGCTTTATGGATTTGATGAAGATTCTGCCTGCTAATGTTTCTGTGTATTAAAGCATGTTTATAACCGTATTCTTGCAGCTAGCTGAGATGGAAATGGAGAAATACGTGGCTGAGAAACAGAGGAAGGAAGTGATTGGCTAGCGGTCACCCTGCCTGCTTGTACACAGAATCAGGGTTAGAATTAGGTGTTCTAGATCTTAATTCAGTGAGTTGTAGAGTGACAGACTGTGCTTGGTGCCAACTCTAGCCCTCATTTCCTGTGTATTTTTTGTAAATAAAATTTTGTTGGGGCACACGCACCCAATTAGCATGCCCCCTCCTAAACAGCCCATTTCCCAGAAATCCCTACCTATCTCTGTGAATAAACATGATGTCTTTTTCCTATCCAAAACCTCTTAAGCCCTAGCAAAGCCGTTGTTCTTGGAGATGGGGGTTAAGCATTGCATTAAGCCCTTCTCATCTCTGCCTGCCAAGCCTCTTTCCTATAATAAAAATTTGCTGAAACTCTGCCTCATTTGACTGTTCTTAGTCAGTAGAAGGCAAGATCCCTTTAATGCAAGACTGCATTAGCACTCCCTGTAACAAATTGCTCATATGCAACTTCAGGCTGAAACTAAACAAAATTAAAACAAGTCCACAAAAGCCAAAATATGGCCTTGAATGGATCCCACTTAAATTAAGAGACCATTCAAGAGCAGATTGGATACATGAGACACTAAATGACCAGAAGAGAAGTGGGATGACATTAAGAACAAGCTGGATTCTGCAGAGGATGTGGAATGAGGGATATCATTACTGACATCAATTGGATCTTGGCTGAAAGCAGAGAACACCAGAAAAATGTTTACTTGTGCATTATTGACTATGCAAAGGCATTCAACTGTGTGGATCATTGGGAAGAATGGATATTCCAGAGCACTTAATTGTGCTCATGAGGAACCTGTACATAAATCAAGAGACAGTCATTCGAACAGAACAAGGAGTTGCTGAAAGATTTCAAATAAGGAAAGGTGTGCGCTGGGGTTGTATCCTTTCAGTATACTTAGTCTGTATGCTGAGCAAATAATCAGAGAAATGGAATTATGTGAAGAAGAGTATGGCATCAGGATTGGAGGAAAAGTCATTAACAACCCGTGATATTCATATGATATAACCTTGCTTGCTGGAAGGAAAGAGGGCTTAAAATACTGATGAAAACCAAAGACTACAGTCTTCAGTATGAATTTCACTTCATTGTTAAAAAAACAAAAATTCTCACAATTGGATCGGTAAATAACATCATGATAGAAAAACTGTTGAAGTTGTCAAAGACTTCATTGTGCTTGAATCCACAATCGGCACACATGGAAGTAGCAGTCAAAAAATCAGATCACATATTGCATTTGGCAGACCTGCTGCAAAAGACTTCTTTAAAGTGTTAATGAGTAAAGCTGGCATTTTGAGGACTTAAGGTGCACTTGACCAAGCCATGGTATTTTGAATTGCCTCATATATATGTGAAAGTTGGACAATAAATAAGGAAGACTGTAAATGAATTGATGCATTTGAATTATGGTGTTAGAGATGAATACTGAAAGTACCATGGACTGCCAGAAGAACAAACAAACTTGTCTAATCAGAAAGCTCCTTTGAAATGAGGATGATTAGACGTCATCTCTTGTACTTTGGACATGTCAGGAGGAACCAGTCCCTGGAGAATGGCATCATACTTAGGAAAGTGGAGGGTCAGAGAAAATGAGGAAGACCCCCAGTGAGATGGATTGACACAGTGGCAGCACCAGTGGGCTCAAACGTAACAGTTGTGAGGTTGGCTCAGGATTAGGCTGTTTCATTGTGTTATGCATAGGATTGCTATGAGTTGGGACCAACTTGACATCATCAAACAACAACATGTAAAATCAGACCTGTTGCAGATGTGTCACTTCTGACTCATAGTGACCACATAGGACAGTACAACTGCCTCATAGCATTTCTTAGCTGTGATCTTTACAGAAGCAGACTGCTACTCGTTCTCTCACTGAGTGTCTGGTGGGTTCAAACTGCTGACCTTTCAGATTAACAGCCAAGTACTTAACCTCTGCGCCGCTGCTGTTGTTGTTAAATGCCATCGAGTCGATTCTGACCCATAGTGACCCTGTATAGGGTTTCCAAGGAGCAGCTGGTGAGCTTGAACCACTGACCTTGCAGTTCACACGGCTTTACAGTCTGAGGCATTAGACTGCAGTGCCACACAGGACTCCAACTGTGCTGCTAAGGACTATTTTAATATTCATATGTTATTGTTGTTAAGTGACATTGAGTTGGTTCCGACTCATAGTGACCCTGTATAGGGTTTCCGAGGAGCAGCTGGTGGGTTTGAACTGCCGACCTTGTGGTTTGCAGTCCAGTGCTGATCCACAGCGCCATACCAGAAGTCCAAATAGGCATGCATATTAAAACTTGGGATAAAAATATAGACCCCTTTGTTACATGGGGTGGTATGGTTCAAGGTTTGGAGCCAGACAGGCGTGAATTTGAATGTTCCCTCCTCCATGTACAAACTGTGTGATCTTGGGTAGGTTACTTAATTTCTTTAAGCCTCAGTTCCTTCATCTGTAAAATGGAGCTAGTAGAACCTACTTCATAGGGTTATTGTAAGGATTAAAGGACTATACTGAGTTTAGTTCATGGGGCTCAATCATTGGCTCTCTACACTTATTATGAAGGCTAAGTGGCGCTGTGGGTGTATGCGCTAGGCTGCAAAGTCAGTTTAAAGTGCAAGGTTGGTGGTTCAAGCTCACCAGTCACTCCTTGGAAACCCTCTAGAGGGTTGCTGTCGGTTGAACTTACTCAAAGGCCCTTAACTACAACAACAGCATGTAGCTTCTTACCATTGTTTTCCCAGCCCTGTAGAGAACTGGCATTTATGAAGGTTGACCCAGCAGGGTTCTGTCCGGTTTGACTTCCGCTGGAGGGTAGCTTTAGGATCCTTGCCTTTACCTCTCAGACTAATTCCCAGGACTCCAGCTGGGTCAATTCTGCATGTTTATAGTCCTCTCACCTTTCCACTGGAGTGAGGAGAGGGGGGATCCATTTAGCACAAAAGTGAGTGGTAAACATAGGCTCAGCAGACCATCTGTTTTAGCTCCATCTTTAACTGAACAATGTTAATATTTGTCAGCAGAGGATTGTGGCAGTGTCAGTGATTTTTTTAAAATGGCATTTGTCCATCAGCACATAAATGGTATGTGTTGTAACTGCTGACTTCAGCCAGCATTCTGCTGTGCAGTCTCCTCTTCCCACTCGAGAAGTAATACCCTTAGCACTAGGGTTTGCAGCTAGCACCTAGATGTTAGTAGGGAACTCTGACCTTGGAGTTGGAAGGTCAGTTCAGTCAGTTCATTTCTGATTTATTCTGTGCATCGAATACCAGCTGCACCTGTAACACTCTTCCTTTTACCCTGGCCACCTAGAGCTAGGTCAGACCTGTCAACTGAACTGTATTTTGGGGGAAAAAGACGCCAAACTCAAATCTATTCCTTGCTGTTGTTAGGTGTTGTTAAATGATTCCTATTCCGACTCATAGCAGCCTTGTACAGCAGGGTTGGGAACGTCTGGCCTGCAAAATCATTTGGTCTGGCCCTGTCAAGGCAACCGTAGTTCCAGCCATCACATTGCTGTTATTAAGAGCTGTTGAAGTTGATTCATAATGACCCTGTATGGGGTTTCAGAGGAGCAGCTGGTGGGTTTGAACTGCTGACCCTTGGAATTAGGGAATAATATGTACATAGTACAGAACTGGAAATGTTTCACAGCCATGGAATTCTTCATTTACAAGGGGGCTTCAAAAAGTTCGTGGAAAAAAATCTCCATTTTTATCTTTTAATTCCATTTTCCCACACATTTTTGAAGCCCCCTCATGTATTTACCACTCATCTGTCAGTTTGTTGTACTGTTGTGGCTTGTGAGTTGTTGTGATTCTGAAAGCTATGCCACTGGTATTTTAAATACCAGCAGGGTCACCCAATGTGGACAGGTTTCAGATGAGCTTCTAGACAAAGATAGTCTAGGAAGAAAGAGTGACAAACTACTAACGAATATTTAGTCACTGAAAACATTATGAATAGCAGAGAAACACTGTCAGATATAGTGCCGGAAATGAGCCCCTCATTTTGAGCTTGGAAGGCACTCAAAATGCAATTGGGGAAGAGCTGCCTCCTCAAAGT
>NW_006408583.1:12298570-12308419 GCF_000296735.1 Chrysochloris asiatica
GACTGGCATGTGTGCACTATTTCAGGTCTCAGAATGCTTGCAGGATTGCTTCTGTACCTGGCTACCTGATGGCCAAGGTGTGGCTTATGACTGTAGTCATCAGGGCCCCAACTTTTAGATGACATGCAGCCTTTTTTGGTAAATCATTAAGGACACGCTCAGGCAAGTTCCCTGGTTCTTCCCGTTAAGTCTGAGGTCAAAACGGCCATTCCCTGGTCTCACCTGGGAGTTGTTAATGTACTTTCCAACACACTCACTGCCTTCCGCAAACCAAGTGCTTTAGAATTGCAAGGTCGGTTTGAACTGCTAGGTTGGCGGTTGAAGCTCACCAGCTGCTCCTTGGAAACCCTTTTCAGGGTTGTTATGGATTGGAACTGACTGGATGGCACTTAACAACAACAACAACACAGGCCTCCAGACTGTGAGGTCTACCAATAGGGTAGGTACAAGCCTCAGGCTTGCAAGATTCGAGGACACTGTCATTTCCAACATGATTTCTTCAAATTTGGCAGTCCCTGCTCTACCTTCCAGATCCCAGCCCTCCTCACTTTTGACCTGTTGGCTCCCACATCTCCTCCCTCAGGTTCAGTAATTTGCTAGAAGGAGTCACAGAAAGTGTTGTTCTTACGATGACAGTTCTGTGATAGCACCTCTCAGCGAGAGTTCTGCCAGGGTTGCAACATGGAAGATTCCCGGCCTCACATGTGCATTGATGGCTTTTATCAACCGAGAACCATTGAAGCCCAGATTCTTTATTGGAACCTCATTAGCCTTCCTTCCCTGACATCAGCTGATACCAAGAGGTTGCCTTTCTGGCCTGGCCAGTCCCCACCTGAGTCCCTAATCAGCATAAATCTCAGATATGGGCTGGAGGTTTATAGCTAGCAGAGGTATCTCAGGGAGTTCCAGCCAAGTACAAAGACCACATTACTTTAGGTGGTGGTGGTGGTGGTAATGTAAACACCACAGGAGATGACTGTGTGTACACTTCTGGGCTCTGAAGGGGACTTCAGGGTTCTTGTTTTGCTTCAAAGCAATGCAAGTCTCTCACACCTGGCTGCTTAAAATCTGTCTACGGTTTCCCATTGCCTTTGAGATAAAATGCAAACCCTTATCGGAACTGACTCTACGGCACTTAACAACAACAATATGGCATAGAAGCTTCTTAAGATCTAGCCTAGTGAGTCTCACTCTTTCCTGTGCCTAAGGATTACCTGACTGTCAGAGTGGGAGACTTGTTAAGGTGGGCCCCAGGATCTTGCATTCCTAACAGGGACCTTAAACATCAGACATGCTGAAGTGTTTTAGTTCCCCACCCCGTTCCCTATCTCTCAAAAGATCAATCCTTTTTCACTTTGCAGCATTTTCACGGATTTTTTTCTCTCCTGGCCAGTTTCATCATATAAGACCTCCCTCACGAATACTGTTTCCGGAAGTCTTTCCAGATACTGCCTCTGGAATTTCGCACTCCTCCTGGTGCTCTGGTAACGTAGTGGTTACGAATCAGGCTGCGAACCTCAAGGTCAGCAGTTTGAAACTACCAGTTGTTCCGTGGGAGAAAGATGAGGTGTTCTGCTCCCGTAAAGATTTACAGCTGCGGAAACCCTGTACAGGGTGGCTATGAGTTGGAACCGACTCCACAGCACACAGCTACCACCTGGTGCTCAGTAACAATCTGAAGGAAGAACTAGTCCCCTTCCGGTGGACATGCTGTGGCCCCACAACATGGCTGGAACATAGGTGCTCTGACACACCAGCCTGGGACGATCCCTCTCCCCCACAGAAAGCAGCAAAGGCGCTCCTGAGTGTGTTTTAACCACTGATGGTTTCATCCTCGCCACTGGGAGGGCGAAGTCACCTCCATGACCCATTAGCATTATCTCAACACACTTAAAAGTAGAAATAACTTTATTGAGGTATGTTATTAAGTGCTGTTGAGTCGGTTCCAACCCATAGCGACCCTACAGAGGATGTCTGAGGCTTTACATTTTCGCAGGAGCAAAAAGCCTCATCTTTCTCTTGTTGAGCCATTGGCGGGCTAAAATATGGTTCACCATCCAGTGCTTGTTGTACAGAGCCACTGTGCTCCCCTATTGAGGTATATCAGAAAGTACACGTCCTGGTGTGGCACTGTTGGCTAATGTATCAGACTGCAAAGTCGTTTGAACTGCAAGGTCTGTGGTTCAAGCTCACCACCTGCTCCTTGGAAACTCTATACAGGGTCGCTATGGGTCGGAATTGACTCAACAGCACTTAACAACAACAACAACACGTCTTTTAATTATACAGATCACTGATTTTTAGTATATTTAGAGAGTCTAGTCAATTGAGTTGTACAAATCATTGATTGTTAGTAACTTTGTTGTTGTGTGCTGTGGAGTCGGTTCCGACTCATAGTGACCCTGTACAGGGTTTCCGAGGCTGTAAATCGTTATGGGAGCAGAAAGCCTCATCTTTCTCCCACAGAACAGCTGGTAGTTTCGAACTGCTGACCTTGCGGCTCGCAGCCTGATTTGTAACCACTACACTAGCAGTTACTAAAAATTCAATTCAATTTTAGAACATTCCCATCACCCCCCCAAAACATCCCAGACAGAAATGCACTTGAGCAGCCACTGTATGCTTTTGTTGTTAGCAGCCCCACGCACAACAGCAGGAAACGCTGGTCAGTACTCAGTCACCACAATCTGACCATTGTCATCCATTGAGTTTTCACTGGCTGATTTTCAATAGTCAGTCATCGGGCCTTTCTCCTCTAGTCTTCGTCTGGAAGCTCCACTGAAACCGGTTCAGCATCATAGCAACATGTAAGCCTCCCTGACAGACAGGTGATAGCTGTGCAGTGAAGTACACATTGTCTGGGAACTGAGCCTGGTCCCCTTAGTGGAAGGGGAAGGCCCTACGACTGCATCACCACTGCCCTATTGTCATCATACCTGGTGGAGGAGTTCTTGGATGCTCTTCATTTGGCTCTGCCTCTTAGCAGCCCCATCCATGTACCACAGAATGCACCACTGCCTTGTCTTGTACCACCATGGTTGCAGCCACTGAGTGAATCCATCCCCATGAGGGTCTTCCTCATTTTCACTGACCCTGACGTCCTTCACCAAACTTGACATCCTTCCCCTGCGAGTGGTCACTCCTGATTACATGTCCAAAGTATGTGAGACACTTCTCAGGAGCACTCTGACTATACGCTTTCCAAAACAGATTTGTTCATTTTGTGTTCCATCAGCAGTGGGTACAAGTTGAAATTTACCCACATTCTCACCAACATTGATTTGTTTCTAATCTTAGCTACCCTGGTGAGATATGAAATCATGGTTTCCAAAGATATTCTTCCAGCTGGTGGCATATCTTTTCACTCATTTGGTCAAGTCTTTTTTGGTGGACAAAATTTAACATTTTTATCAGGTCTCATTTACTTATTTTATCTTTTGCTGCTCATGCTTTTGTTTTATAGTAGCGTACCCATTGCCCCTATATTTCTTTTAAGGAATTTCATGGTTTTAATTTGAGGAGTTTTATTTTCTGTATCTGTACTAAAGGCCTTATTAGGCTTTGCTATTCATCAGTGAGTTCTTCAAGCAAAAGTGTTAAAAAAAAGCAAGACTGGAGATGAGAGTGCCTTTGGGCAGTAGTTGGCTGGGCTCTTCACCGTGACTTCAGTTGTTTGTGTGAATGACCCCTGTCCAAATGAATAATTTCTTCCATTTGCAAGGAAGCATAAGATGTTTAGTTTATTCATATATGCATGATAGTTTTCCCTGATTTTCTACTTTATTCTCCAAGGCAGCTGCTATTTATCCAACATTATTAGCTTCCTCTTGGAAGGCTGAACAAGCAATCACATTGCTAAGTCATTAACAGTTGAATTAAAGGGACTGTTGCTATATCTGAAGCCTCAATTAGGACACAGAGTCAAACAAAATTAGGCTCTGTATGCGTCCTTGTTGTTAAGTGACCTCGAGTGGATCTGACTTGTTCTTGTTGTTAAGTGTCCATCGAGTCGTTTCCGAGGAGCAACTGGTGAGCTTGAACTGCGACCTTGCAGTTCAAACCGACTTTGCAGTCTAGTGCATTAACCCACAGCACCACACTAGGACTCCAATCTGACACATAGCGACCCATTATAGGGTTTATATCAGGAGCAGCTGGTGGATTTGAACCGCTGACCTTCTGGTTCAAACCAACCTTGTGATCCAGTGCTTATCCTACAGCACCACACCATGACTGCAGGCTCTATATATGCACATCTGAATTTCAGATTTGTTGTTTCTTTCCAAGGAGGAAAGAGGAGGAGCATATTTAGGCTAGGAGGTTAGCCGACATGGGTTGGATTTTGCAACTTGACTGACAGAGTGACATTAGTCAGGTTACTTAACTTCTCTGAGCTTTAGTTTCTGTGTCAGTCAAGTGGGGATTCTAATACCTACCTTGCAGAGTTGCTACATGCAGCCTAGCACCTGGTCCAGTGCCTGTTCAAAACCAGACCAAATCCACTGCCATCGAGTCACTCCCAGCTCACAGATGACCTTGGATAAGCTTCCCAGGCTGTAAATCTTCACGGGAGCAGACCACCTCACCTTTCTCCTGAGGAGCGGCTGATGGGTTTGAACCACCGACCTTGAGGTTAGCAGCCCAGTTCTGAACCCATAGTGCTACTTTGCCCAGTGCCTGTTGTTGTTATGTGCCGTGGAGTCGGTTCCAACTCATAGCGACCCTGTCCAGGGTTTCTGAGGCTGTAAATCTTTACGGGAACAGAAAACCTCATCTTTCTCCCGTGGAACAGCTGGTAGTTTCAAACTGCTGACTTTGAGGTTAGCAGCCCACTTCGTAACCACTACGCTACCAGAGCTCCTTGCATACCGTAAATGCTTAGTTGTAGCCATTTATTTGGTCAGCAATTTTGTGTAGGTTGTGTTTTCATAAAATGAGGAAAGAATCATGTATTATAAAAATATTAATCATATAATAATGAAATTATTGCAGAGACTGCAACTAGCTATATTGAATGTCTTTGTGTTAAATATTCACTTTTTTATGAATTTTAAGATTGAATTCAGAGAGGGCAACTTTTTATGATGTTTTAAATACAGTAAATGATATTTCTCACAGTTTTCAAAGTAGAATACATTGAGATGCTTGGAATTTTCATCTGACATAAAGCAAACCTAGTCTGATTTTGTACATTGTGGCGATGACTTTACTCAGGTGGTGGTGGTAGGTGTCGTCAGCTGGTTCTGACTCAGTGAAACTGTATAGGGTTTCCAAGGAGTGGGTGGTGGGTGTGAACCGCCAACCTTATAGTTAGGAGTCATTACTTAGGAGTGTTGCTGTTAAATGCCATTGAGTCAGTTCTGACTCATTGCAACCTTGTATAGGGTTTCCAAGGAGCCGCTGGTGGGTTTGAACCACCAATCTTGCGGTTAGCCAGCCAGTGTTGATCCTACAGTGCCACATGTTGTTGTGATGTGCCGTGGAGTCGGTTCCGACACATAGGGAGCCTGTACAGGGTCTCTGAAGCTGTAAATCTTTACGGGAGCAGAAAGCCTCATCCTGTGGAGCAGCTAGTAGTTTCGAACTGCTGACCTTGCGGCTCACAGCCCGATATGTAACCACTACACAGGGTGCCACTTGAGGACTCTAAAAATCTAACCAGATAACTAAGTAAATTTGAAATTTAAAAAAGTAAAGCTACTAGCTTGGAAAGAACCTCCCCTCCCGCCCCCTTCTAAAGGTGTTCTTGTATACCTACCTTTGGAGTCTGTGGAGGAGAAGGTTGTGTTTTAACTTAATTGTGCTGTGTTGATGTGTACACATCCTGTTCATATGAGTCTCTGGTGAAGCAGGTTTCACATAGCAATAGATTAGGCTCAGAGAGTGTAAGACTGTCAAAGACTACAGATCCTTCCATCCCAGTTGTGACAATTTGGAAACAGTTGCCCTTTCCAGAAAAATTTCACGAGCAAACACAGGGTTTTGGGGAAAGATTTAAAATAGCATTGTTCAACATCAGAAATCCTTCACTCTCCCTTTATGGTCCCATCCACTTCTTCCTCTGTCACAAGATTCCTGTTGTCAGTGAGTCTTGCCAAGTCTCCACTGCCAACTCAAGCATGTCTACACCACCGTCTACTTATTCCCTGCTCCCTCTCTGCTGCCCTCTGCAATCTCTTCTCCACACTCCAGCTAATGTGCTCTGTATAAACAATGCTCACATGCTGCGCCCCTGCTGAAAATGCTGTAGTGACTTTTCATAACATTTAGAATAAAACCCAAACTTCTCCCTGTGGCCAAGTAGTCTGGCTTTAGCCCTCCCCACCCCCACAGCCCTTCTGCTCCATTAGATTTTCCTTCTGGGAGCTCTGGCCTGGGGTCTTCTGGGACTGAAACATTCACTAGCTCTTCACAGGCCTGGCACCTTCTCAGCTTTCCTCTCTCACATTGAAGATCAGCTTTAGAATGAGGGAGACTTTCCTTGGGTCCCATCTTCTAAGCTCCCTTTCTTGTCTCTGTTCTGTATCTTGTTCCTGAGCTGTCTTTGTGTGTTCTCCTCTGCCCTCTGATTCTCTCTCTGAGGTCTCCATGCAGGAAACAGAACCAACTCTAAGTAAGTACTTCAGGAGTGAAGACTTAAAATGAGGAGGGGCTGATGCCTTCCAGTGATTAACTCTAGAACTGTCCCTCCAGAACTGACCCACGAGGGAACCTCTGTGACCGACCCTGGAGCTCAGCACTTTACTACACTCCGCCATAGCTGTGATTCAGCGAATCTAGCTTCAGTGATCTGAAAGCTGGAAACCAGCTTCAGGGATTGGGAAGCTGGAATCGAGTTTCAGGGATCGGGAAGCTGGAATTCAGAAGCTTCTGCCATTCTTCTTGCTGTGAGAGCAGAGAAAGTCAGAGGGGGTGGGAAAATGGCTTCAGCTTTCTGGAGCTCACATCTGACTGGGTGGAACTGAGTGGAACCTCGTTCACAGCTGTTCACATCTGGAGCTCACATCTGACTGGGTAGAACTGAGTGGAACCTCGTTCACGGCTGTTCACAGGTGCAAGCTGCTCAGGAGCGCCTGGCCTTGCGACAAGGACTTTTATTGGAGTTCAAGTTTCAGTCATGATTGACCGGATGTCTGTTTCTCAGCTTTCTTAATGAGGGCAGTTGTTTATTTTTAGATCAGCTGCACAGGTAGACCAGTTTTCACCATCATCGGTGAGTTTGCGCTCTCTTAGTAAAAAATGAAGTGTGCGGTGTTATTCTGGTACAGATAACCATGTTCTTCTAGGTTCTCCCAGGCATTCAGAACAGGGAGTAAACAGGACACCTGGAAACTCTTAAGGACTGTCAGCTTGAAGTGGCAGCAAGTCAGTTGGGCCCATAGTATTTTAATTTTAACTAAGTCAAGTTTGGAATGCACGTTGATGGTCCAAATATACAAATCAGTGGCTACCTACCTCGGTTTTCATTAGGAGAATTGGAATAATAATTGAATCTAATTTCTGAAGTTGGAGTCCTGGTATGGCACTGTAGGATAGCACTGGATTGCTAACCACAAGGTTGGTAGTTCAAACCCACCCACCTCTCCTCAGAAACCCTGTATAGGGTCTCTGAATCAGAACCAACTCAATGACACTTTACAACAACAGCAACAATATTGTCAAAGTTTGGATATGTCTTGAAAGACTCCTTGTCAAAACAGAAGTCTCATAATAACAAATTTAGGTGTTAGAGTGTGCCCTGAGGAAGCAATTGAGTAATTGTCAAGATGCCTAGGCCAAATTTAGGACCACTTGAGCATCAACATAACTAAGGGCTGTAAGTAAGATAGTATAGGAGCCCCACTGTATGCTGTAGGATAAGGTTGGCAGTTCAAACCCACCAGCAGGGTCGGAAACCCTATACAGGGTCACTGCGTCAAAACCAACTTGACGGCACACAACAACAAATAGGTTCTATCTAGACTGTTGCAGATAACAGATCTCCCTGAATTCATACCAGTGATAAAGAAGTAAGAAGGTGAGGCGAGCAAAGGGCCCTTGCTTTCAGCAGAATGCTGAAAAGTGTGGAAGTGAATTACCTTGCTCAGCTGTGATAGTAGAGATGGAGGCAGGAGGGTAGGCATCACCATGGGCACTGAATTAGGGGCAGGTTTGGGTGGGAGCATAATCTTTACCTTGTCTCACAGTGTCACGACAGCATCCTGATTTGTTCAAAGGTGAAAATAGTAACTATGCAGTGGAGAAACTGGACTATCAAAGTGTATATCACCCATGGAGCCGATGGACATTGGGGCCTCCAGATGGCCCTGAGAGGGACACAAGCACATAGCGTCCCTTCCATGATTCTAGTCCTGAGGAAACAATGCCAATGGCTCCCCTGAACTTAACTAAGTTCTATTAAAAAAGCACAGACTGCTGTACTCTTCAAAAAAATACCAATGCCATAAAGGACAAAGAAAGGTTCAGAAAATGTTTCAAATTAAAGGAAGCTAACGAGATGAGACAGCTAAGTGCAGTCACTGACCTGAGAATGAATTCTGCATTGTAGTGGGAGAAACGCATTCAACTCAATTGGGTCAATTGACAGAATATGGCCAGCAATTTAAAGTAGTGAAAGCCACTGAAGTGTTTGACAGTACTGTGGTTATATAAGAGAATGTTCTGATTTTTTAGTAATATTTAGAGGCAAAAGAACCATGATATATGTAATTTAATCTCAAATGGTCCAGAAAAAAATTACATATGTATTTATGGGGAGGTAGAGTTGGAAGAAGTGCAGCCAGAGTGCTCCTTGGAGGCCAAGGTGGCCAAACTTCGTCTCTCATACTTTGGACAGGAGGGACCAGTTGTTGGAGAAGGATATCATGTTTGGTAAGGTGGAGGGTCAGCGAAAAAGAAGAAGACCCCCAATGAGATGGATTGGCCAGGTGGCAGCATTAATGGACTCAAGCGTGGTAACAGTAGTGAAGTTGGCTCAGGATTGGGCAGTGTTTTGTTCTGTTTTGTTCTGCTGTGCATAAGGTCGCTATGGGTCGGTACCGACTCGATGACACCTAACAACAACAGAGTAGGAAGGTGGGGCAAGGGAGAAGATGTAGATTATAAAGCAAATGGGCAAAATGCTCATAAAGAACACACAGGTGCGTCTTGTACAGGTATTATTTTGGCAGCTTTTCTGTAAGTTTAAAATTATCCCCAAAGAAAGGTTTAAAAAAAAAAAAAAAACACCACAACAAAACAAAACACTGTGTAGCAGCTAAAAATCAGCACAGCCTCCGGGGAAAGTGCTGGAGTGGCTGCTGTCATGGAGACTGGACGTGGACGTGGACACTTGAAACACGTTTTCACCTTACTGCGCTTGAGTTTTCATCTAAGTGGGTGTATCTCACAGTAATGCTTTCACCTCTCTGAGGATGTTGTTGTTTTAGGTACCAGTGAACATTTCAGAATGGAACTGCTCAATAGGATTTCTAAGGCTGGAATTGCTATAGAAACAGACTGCCACATCTTGCTTCTGTGGAGCTCCTCGGTGGGTGTGAACCACCAGCCTTTGGTTACCAGCTAAGTGCTTAACCATTGCACAATCAGCACTCCGTGTCTGAGTATTAGGACACCCTTTTGAAGTTCTTTAAATTGTTTAACCATTTTACTTGTTAAACATAATGCATAAATTCCTTCTTGTTGCAAAAGACTCCAGTAATTCAGGAGCCAGAACATGAACTTTCCCTTTACCACTCCCTCTTACCTTCTCAAGAAGAAACCAGTATTAAGAGTTTCGTTTTCTGTGCATATGACAAGTAAGTACATGTATATATACATGCAAAGGTATTTTTTAAAATATAAATGATA
>NW_006408583.1:12311104-12313202 GCF_000296735.1 Chrysochloris asiatica
TGCTGATGTCCAGTGGATCTTGACTGAAAGCAGAGAATATCTGAAAGATGTTTACCTGTGCTTTATTGACTATGCAAAGGCTTTCGATTGTGTGGCTCATGACAGGCTATGGACAACATTGCGAAGTATGAGTATTCCGGAACACTTAATTGTGTTCATGAGGAATCTGTACCTCACCAAGAGGCAGTTGTTCAAACAGAACATGGGAACACTGAGTGGTTTAAAATTAAGCAAGGTGTGTGACAAAGTTGTATTCTTTCACCATACTTACTGAACCTGTATGCTGAGCAAATAATTCGAGAAGCTGGATTATATGAAGAAAAACGTGGCATGAGGATTGAAGGAAGCCTCATTAACAACCTGCGATATGCAGATGATAAAACCTTGCTTGCTGAAAGTCAAGAGGACTTAAAACTTTATTGATGAAGATCAGAGCACAGTCTTCGGTATGGATTACATCTCAATGTGAAGAAAACAAAAATCTTCACTGCTGGACAAATAAACAACATTCTTATCAACGGAGAAAAGATTGAAGTTGTCAAGGACTTCATTGTTCTCGGATCAACTATCAACACTCAGGGAAGCAACAGTAAAGAAATCAAATGACGTATTGCATTAGGCAAATCTGCTGCACAAGACCTTTTTAAAGGGTTGAAGAGCAAAGATGTCAGTTTGAAGACTAAGGTGTGCCTGAATCAAGCCATGGTATTTTCAGTAATCTCATATGCATGCAAAAGCTGGACAGTAAATCAGGAAAACCGTAGAAGAATTGATGCTTTTGAATTATGGTGTTGGAGGAGAATACTGAAAGTGTCATGAGCTGCCAAAAGAACCAATAGATCCGTTTTTGAAGAAGTGCAGCCAGAGTGCTCCTGGGTCGTCTCTCATACTTCGGACATATTGTCAGGATGGAGCAATCGCTGGAGAAGGATACCATGTTTGGTAAGGTGTAGAATCAGAGAAAAAGAGGAAGACCCCCAACAAAATGGATTGGCCAAGTGGCAGCATCGATGGACTCAAGCATGGCAATAGTAGTGAGGTTGGCTCAGGATCAGGCCGTGTTTCGTTCTCTTGTGCATAAGGTTGCTATGAGTGGGTACTGACTCGATGGCACCTAACAACAGCAACAACAACACAGTCACTAGCAAGGGCTCTGGTGGTGTATTGGTTACAAATCGGGCTGCTTATCTTAGGGTCAGCATTTCAAAACTACCAGCTGTTCCGTGGGATAAAGATGAGACTTTCTGCTCCCATAAAGATTTATAGCCTCAGAAACCCTGTACACGGTGGCTATGAGTCGGTACCGACTACTCTTTTAACAGACTCCTGGTTTGACATTGTAGGATCAGCCCTGGACTGTGAACCTACCAGCTGTCCCTAGGAAACCCTCTACAGGGTGCTTAAGAGATGGAACAGACTTGATGGCACTTAACGGCAACAGCATCATGACTCAGAAGCAACTCCACAGCCCTTAACAACAAAACAACAAGGGTTTGGAGTGGGTACAGGTTAAGTTGCTAACTAAAATGTGGGTGGCTTGAATCCTCCAGCTGCTCTGAGGGAGAGGCAACCTGGCGGTGTGCTCCTGTAAAGATTCCCGCCTAGAAAACCCCGTGGGGCAGTTCTGCCCTGCCCACTGTGAGTCAGAATTGACTTGATGGCACACAGCAACAATAATGACGACAGCCTCTCTGCTTTGCTCTTTAGGAGACAGAGACCAGAGAGGTTGAGCCTGTTGGCTGGGATCACACTGCATCACCGCCCTCCCCCAGACTCTGTGGCTCCTTCCCACTGAGTAACCCATGAAGAAGATGGGCCTGCTTGTGGAAGGATAGCAGGGGAAGGCATTTTAAGACTGAAGGCATGTTGATGGGGAAGGCAGTTAACATTTAAAAATACCTGCTATTTACTTTAAATATTCCCGTAGTTTGTCTCTTTTCTAAAACTCTTCCAAAAGAGGATGCAGAGTGTTTGGTGTGAAAAAGTGACTCCAAGGACTGTACAGTGAAGAATCACAGCTCTGCCTCCATGAATTCACCAGTTCCACCCATTTCTGAGAATTGAATAGGCTATGAAATTCATTTAATTATTATTAATT
>NW_006408583.1:12314577-12322323 GCF_000296735.1 Chrysochloris asiatica
TTCGAACTGCTGACCTTAAGGTTCGCAGCCCGATTCGTAACCACTATGCTACGAGAGCTCCTTAATACATGTGTACTATCTAGTTAATGATTTGCTCTCCCTCCCATTTCCATCACTGGTAGCCCAAACCTTTTCTTGACTATGTACATTAGTGGTCTGGTAAAATAGTTGGCCTGTTTGTGGTTGACTTATTTCACTCAATACAATGTCCAGGTGTGGCGCTGTGGGTTAATGTGCCGGACTGCAAAGTCATTTGAACTGCAAGATTGGTGGTTCAAGCTCACCATCTGTTCCTCAGAAACCCTATACAGGAACCCAACGTCACTTAACAACAACAACAGCAATGTCCTTCAGGTTTACCCATATTGTGAGATGTTTCTCAGATTTATCATATTTTTTAACCTTGTAAAGGATCCCATTGTGTGTATGTACCTAGCTGTTAATCCCTCCATCCATTGATAGGCATTGAGGCTTTTTTCCATCTTGTTGCTTTGTGAAGAATCCTGTGATGAATGTGGGTGTGCATGTATCTATTTGTATCTTGGCTCTTGTTTCCCTAAAATATACCTAGTAGTGGGATTTCTGGATCATTTGATATCTCTACTCCTAACTTTTAAATGAAATGCCAAATTGTTTTCCACAGTGATTGCACCATTTTACAATCCACCATCAGCATATGAGAGTTCCACACAGTCCCAGCATTTGTTGTTTTCTCTCTTGATCATTGCTGTTGTTTCCAGGGTGAGATGAAATCTTGCTGTTTTGATTCACAGCACTCTAATAGCTGATGTGGTGCTGTAGGATAAGCAGTGAACTGCTAACCACAAGATAGGTGGTTCAAACCCACCAGCCACTTTTCAGAAACCTTATACAGGGTAGCTAGGTGTTAGAATAGACTCGACAGTGCTTAACAGCAACAACAGTAACTAATGATCATGAGCAATTCTGCATGTATTTATGGCCACCTGAGTGTTGCTTTTGGCGAAATGTCTGATCACGCATTGAGCAGAGCCACTGCAACAAAGACATAGGAAACTAAACGAAACAGACACAGGTAGTGTTCCTGGAACCCTAAGCTTCAGAGGGCAGGACACAGAGATGGACTCAGTGCCAACTAGAAGAAGAAACAGAACAGGAGCAAGAGAGAAGAAAAACTGGCGGGTCGCCTGGTATGGAGCGGCATGGCCGTTTTGAGCTTTTTCGAGCAGCTGTTGTTACAGGACATGGCTGGAGGTTGGTGGCAAAGGGGGTCCAGTACTCCCGTGTTCCATGTCTTCCTGGTATTGGGGGGCGTATCCAGTCCCTGCCTTTGACAAACCAGAGGTCAGAGGCTTCCCCTCTTGTGCAGCCTTGGTTCTGCTTGGGCCAGGTACCAGGAGCGCCACTCTATTTCTGATGGTGTGTGAACCTGCCCTGAACTACGCTACACAAACAGAGAACTGCGTTCAAACGTCAAGTCTCTATCACATCCACTAGGACACAGGTGGTGCGTGCCTAGGAACATACTAACGTACAATCTGAATTTAAATACAGTAATACCACAGTATTCTCAGGAAAACAACAGACAATTTCATGGCTTGTGGGGCTAGCTGGCCTAGGGTTCTGTAGGTCATAGGGAAGACTTTGAGTGTGTATTCTAAGGACAATGGAAAGCTTTTAAAGGGATCTGTTGCTAAGTGCCATTGAGTTGATTCCGACCATAGTGACTTTGTATAGGGTTTCCAGGAGCTGCTGGTGAGCTTGAACCATTGACCGTGCAGTTCAAACAACTTTGCAGTTTAATGCATTAACCCACAGTGCCACACCTGGACTCCTTAAAGGGATCTAGAGCAGTAGAATTTATTAAGTGAGAATTTATTAGATTAAAAGCAAACAGTTGTTGTTGTTAAGTGCCGTCGAATCATTTCTGACCCATAGCGACCCTGTGTAGGGTTTCCGAGGAGCAGCTGGTGAGCTTGAACCACCGATCTTGCAGTACAAACGGTTTTACAGTCTGACGCATTAGCCCACAGCGCCACACCAGGATTCCTCTTGAAGGTTGTT
This sequence comes from Chrysochloris asiatica, assembly GCF_000296735.1. Lineage (NCBI taxonomy): Eukaryota > Metazoa > Chordata > Mammalia > Afrosoricida > Chrysochloridae > Chrysochloris > Chrysochloris asiatica. The sequence continues at coordinate 12,316,621 of NW_006408583.1, forward strand.
GTTGTTAGGTGCCATTGAGTTGGTACCGACCCATAGCGACCTTATGCATAGCAGAACGAAACACTGCCCGATCCTGGGCCAACCTCACTACTGTTGCCACGCTTGAGTCCATTGATGCTGCCACTTGCCAATCCATCTTGTTGGGGGGGTCTTCATGTTTTTCTCTGACCCTTATGGTGGACTGTAGACACTTGAATAAGGAGCTTAGATATACTTTTTGCAGCTGTAAGAGAGCTATTGTTAGTGTGAGGGTGAGTTTGTGTGTGATTGTGTGTAAGTCACTTTAGGGCATGTGGATTTGTATGTGTGTGTTTAAGTGTATAAGTGAGGTTTTAATTGAGATTGTGAGTGTGTATAAGTGTATAAGTGAGGTTTTAATTGAGATTGTGAGTGTGTGAGCTAGTGTGTATGAGTGTGGGGTGTGTGTTCAGGTCTTTCTCCTGTTGTAGTTTTTGAACAGGCCGGCAGCCTGAAGGAAGGGGCTGTCCTATGTGGCGTAGATTAAAGTGGGGCACAGCTTGTGAAGGAGAGTAATGCATTTAGATGTGAAATGAGGGCTCAGAGGACGCCTACCCAGGGACAAAGGGAGGACTAAATTAAGCAAGTCCTCTTATTTGTTTTATTCTGCATCTGGGAGAAGTAAAATTTAAGAGTTAAAGACAAACTCCATTAAAGAAGTCAGTCATACTCTCTTCAAATCTCTGCAGTTTACTTGCTAGCTGAGTAGTTTCCTGTCTTAATTACTAAATGAATAATAAACTGAAAAAAGAAACAAACCTCGAATTCGTGTGTTTGATGGGAACCACGGTCTCAGGGGACATCAAGGTCAGTGGGCATAAAGACTGTGTTCTGCATCCTGCTTTGGTCAGTAGTGACTAGGGTCTTAAAAGTGGGTGAGTGCCATCTAAGGTGCAACTATTGATGAAACCAGAAGCAGCACTGAAACACTGAATCCAATGGACAAATGGACCATATGCACATCAGTCTCCATGACCCTGAGACTGGAAGACCTACATGGTGCCCAGCTACCACAACCAACTGCTCTAAAAGGGACCACATTAGAAGGTCCTGGATAGAGTGGGAGAAGAATGTAGAACCAAACTAAAAATCATTAAAAAAACAACCCAAGACCAGGCTTAGTGATCAGTTACAGACTGGAGGAACCCCAAGACTATGGGCCTTAGTTACCCTTCAGTCTGGAAATGAACTCACCCCCGGTGGCTCAGTTTTCAGCCAAACAATAACCAGCTCCTATGGAGTTCTGGTGTGGCACTGTAGGACCAGTACTGGACTGCTAATTACAAGATTGGCAGTTCAGACCCACCAGCCACTCTTTAGAAACCCTATATATAGCGTCACTATGAGTCAGAAGGAGTCCTGGTATGGCGCTGGGGTTAATGCGCCAGACTGCAAAGCCATTTGAACTGCAAGGTTGGTGGTTCAAGCTCACCAGCTGTTCCTTGGAAACCCTATACAGGGTCATTATGGGTCGGAACCGACTCAATGGCACTTAACAACAACAACATGAGTCAGAACCGACTCAATGACTCTTAACAACAGCAACATAAGGACAGCAGTAACACTAGGGTCGTGCATGCACCTTAGAGTAATCAAACATTTGCGATCAAAAGGGCAGCATTTATCCCAGTTGCCATGGATAATGAAAGGAGGAGGGATGGAAACAGGAAACAGGAAATAAGTGGGATGATGTGGTGTTACATTGAGAGGATTCTAATCAGAATGTGTAGGAACTGTTGAGTGGGAAACCTATTTGCTCTGTAAACTGCCACCCAATTCACAATGAAAAGTTAAAAAAAAATCCATATGGTTGATTTCTGTGAATGAAATCCTGTTAGTTTATGAAGATGAGCGATCTACCTGCATGCTTTACTTTCCCACCCAAAACTGCCTCCCAGTCTCCATGCACGAACCCGTCGCGACCATATAGGACAGAGGAAAACTGCCCCATAACATTTCCCAAGCTCTAATCTTTACGGCATCAGACTGCCACAACTGTCTAAAAAAATGCTTCTGAGGGTGGGTTCAAACCTTTAACCTTTCAGTTACCAGCCAAGTGCTTAACCACTGTGCCACCAGGGCTTTGCCCATGCACATTACAAATGCTCATTTTCTTTTAAATTTAGAGTGTTTAATTCTGGAGAAACTCATTGTATTTTTTATCCTCCCTAGGATATCTTTGAAGATGCCTTGGAAGCCATCCCTATGTAAGTAATAAAGTAACAGAAAAGTATGTAGCGATGAAGAATCTGTGGTTCTCTTTGATGAAATGTAAATATTTCATTCTGATGTTTTGATAAGTGGCTACTGTCAAATAAAAAGAGTCACTTCTCTGTAATTTAAGAGTTAAGTTGTGATTATGATTAAGAAAGGGTTTGTGTAAGGTTACTGTCAAATATATCTGAGGCTTACTTATACAACACTGAATTAAAACAAAAGAAGAAAGTTATACAAATTTTTTTTGTATAACTAACCTTTTCATTCGAATCCTGGTGTGGTGCTGTGGGTTAATGCACTGGACTGCAAAGTTGGTTTGAACTACAAGTCAGCAGTTTAAGCTCACCAACTGTTCCTTGGAAACCCTGTGAGTTGGAACTGACTTGACGGCACTTAGCAACAACAAATCTTTTAATTGGCTGTACTTATTTATATGATTGGCCTCATAGGATAGATTTTTGCTTACGTTATAAGCATTTCTGATAAGCCTACATAGTTTTTGGTAACTATTTTAAAGATTACATCATATTAGAGCCAATGAAATGCCATTATTCATTTTCCTCATCATTAGATATTTAGATACTTGCCAGTCCTGATATTTTTATGTTTCATTGTTATAGTTTTAAAATTGTTTTCAAGGGTTAATTCTATAGGTATAGGATTACGGGTTAAAAGGGATGAATATTTTTATTGGTCTTTATATATATCTCAAATTGCCTCCTAAAGATCTTTGTCACTTTCCAAAACCAACAATCCCTGTAAGTGAAGTGATTTTAACTGCAGAATCACTATAGCTGAGTGTTTTCTGAAAACCGGTTTGGCTGCTTGAATCATTGAAAAGATATATAAGTGTTTTAAGTTAAAAACATTTTTTTTTTTTTTTTTGTATTTCTGGTTCCTGATTTTCAGTCTTGTAATTTGTTTAACTTTGCATTCTTCTACATCTGGTTTGGATTCCTGGTGTGGTGCTTTGAGGGTAAGCACTGGGCTGCTAACCACAAGGTTCAGGGGTTCAAATATACTAACTGTTCCTTGGAAACTCTATACAGCGTCACTATGAATTGGAACCAACTCAGTGGCATTTCACAACAATATCGGGGTTCAGTTCTGGGTGATATTATCATCTCTGTTAGACTCAGGTTGTTGTCTGTTGTTGGTTCTGTCCAAAAAAGTTCCTTAGTATTTTTTCAAAGGTTGATTTGCTTTTTACAAATTCTTTTAATTTCTGTTTATCTGAAAATAGTATACTAATTTCACTGCCATACTTAATGGACAATTTTACTAGATCTGTGATTCCTGGTTGGCAGTATTTTTCTTTCAGAGTTTTATATATGTCATTCCATTGTCTTCTTGCCTGCATGGTTTCTCCTGAGAAATCAGAGTGTAGTTTTACTAAGTTTTCCTTTGGCGGTAACTTCTCTTAGGATTCTTTCCTTATCTTTGGTTTTGAAAGGTTTGATTATAATATGATTTTCTTTTGGGGTCTGTCCTGCTTGCAGTTTGTTCAGCTTCTTAAATGGCCATATTCTTGTTTTTCATGATATTAGAGAAGTTTTTTCCTGAGAACTCTTGGATATTTTTCTCTATGTTTTTTTTTTGTCTCTTCCTGGAATTCCAGTCAGACATAAGTAATTTCTCTTGATAGTGTCCCACATAAATCTTAGATTTTTAAATGTCTTTTTTGGTGGTTCTTCTAGCAGCTGAATATTGAGAGCTTGCTCTTCAAGCTCAGCAATTGGGCCTTGCATTGGTTCAGTTCTACTTCTTGGTCCTTTCAATATATTTTCTATTTCTGAAGTAATCAAGTAGTTTTGATACAATTTCTGGTATTATAGTCTGTATTATACTCATTTGAGGCACTGCATCTTGTTTCTTCAACTAAGCTGAAATTGTCTGTTGTTTTCCTGAGAACACTGTGGTATTACTGTATTTAAATTCAGATTGTACGTTAGTATGTTCCTAGGCACGCACCACCTGTGTCCTAGTGGATGTGATAGAGACTTGACGTTTGAACGCAGTTCTCTGTTTGTGTAGCGTAGTTCAGGGCAGGTTCACACATCATCAGAAATAGAGTGGCGCTCCTGGTACCTGGCCCAAGCAGAACCAAGGCTGCACAAGAGGGGAAGCCTCTGACCTCTGGTTTGTCAAAGGCAGGGACTGGATACGCCCCCCAATACCAGGAAGACATGGAACACAGGAGTACTGGACCCCCTTTGCCACCAACCTCCAGCCATGTCCTGTAACAACAGCTGCTTGAAAAAGCTCAAAACGGCCATGCCGCTCCATACCAGGCGACCTGCCAGTTTTTCTTCTTTCTTGCTGCTCCTGTTCTGTTTCTTCTTCTAGTTGGCACTGAGTCCAACTCAGGGCACAGCAGTTCTCCCATCAGAAACTCCTCTTGTCTGCCATACTGCAGGCACACCTCACTTGCCACTCAGCCATGTGGCCCCTTGACCTTTACCTTGCTTTGGCAAGTGTTACAAAGCTCTTTTAACCAGTTTGTGAATGTCCAGAGGGCACATTCTGCAATCCAGTCTCCTGCCTGTAGGTGCTTCCCTTTACTCCGTCCATGGGTCTAGAGCCCGAAGCTGCTCTGTCTCTCCATGCCACTGCCTCTGTTGTTGTCATTTCTCTAAGTAGGGATCTCACACTCTATTCTTACTTTTCCTTCTAGATGGTCCTGGGGTCTTTGTCTCTGCTTCTGAGATGGCTCCTTTTAAACCTAGCTGGAGGGCAAAATTAACCAATCCCAGCATTGGAGTCCTGTGTATCCCAATCACTTGGTGGGAATTAATAAGATTTTAGATAGCAAAGCCACATCAAGTCAATTCAAGGCACCACAAGGGCCATTGCTTCAGGTCCTCCAGTTTTTTGCTGGTCATTAAGCCTGGTCTCTTTTATAATTTAAATTTTGTTCCACATCTTCTCCCACTCACTCTGGAACCTTCTAATGTGATCCCTTTCAGAGTACTTGGTAGTGGTAGCTGGGAACCATCTAGTTCTTCATGGTCTCAGAGTCATGGAAACTGATGGAACATCTCCTTTTTAACAAATAAAGCTGTTTATGAACTTTATGAGCTCCATAAGGGGGTCATTTCCTAGGAAGGGACTGGAAATTATATTTATCCCATGATCTTTAGCAGTGCGCTGTAAATAATGCTCAGTTCTGGAGTTGTGGATTAGCTCTATTGTAGTCTTGTGCTTCCTGATTTAACAGTTCCATAACTGGTATTGTCTTCTTGGCATAGAGCTCAGCAACTGACTATAGCTTTTCCCAGTGTTTGGGCAGTACCACCATCTCAGACAAGGTACTGCCAGGTGTACATAAAGCCGATCCATAAATGACAAGCAGCCAGTTACTATTTGATGTTGAACTGACTCCACCTCATGGTGAACCCATGTGTGTCAGACTAAAACTATGCTCCCAGGGGCTTTTAATTGATGGCTTATTTATTTATTTATTTATTT
>NW_006408583.1:12323468-12335810 GCF_000296735.1 Chrysochloris asiatica
GCTGAGCAAATAATCCAAGGAAAAACGTGGTATCAGGATTGGAGGAAGACTCATTAACAACCTGCGATATGCAGATGATACAACCTTGCTTGCTGAAAGTGTTAAGTGTCTCCATCCACTACCCGCTCACTTGCTCAAGAGAGATGTTTGGGAACATCCTGGAGTCCTTTGCTTTGTCTCCATCCACTACCTGCTCACTTGCTCAAGAGAGATGTTTGGGAACATCCTGGAGTCCTTTGCTTTACTGTAACTACCGTTTTACCAAGTATGCTGGTTTCCAACTCCAAAATACGAGGGGACTTGAAAGAGTTTATGGAAAAAACAGAATGAAAAGATAATGGAATTTACCCACAAATATACGAGTTTGACAGAGGATCTTTGTGCATGGGTACTTACCTTTGCTGCAAACACACCTATGAATGTGGTGGGCAAAGTGAGGAAAATGTCTTCAATGTTACCTAACATCTTAGGGCAATGCGTTGCTGGGTCTGGGGACTCAGGACAGTAGTCTCAGGAGACACCCTGGTCAATTGGCTTAACATCGTCCACAAGACACAATGTTCTACAGCCTGTTGTGGTAAGTAGCGACTAGGATCTTCAGAGATTATGAGTGTCCATCCAAGGTGCAACTATCGGTCTCTCCAAGTGCAGTAGAACGAAGAATTAGATGGTTCCCAGGTATCACTACCAACTGCTCTGAAAGGGGTCACATTAGAAGGTCCCAGATAGAGTGGGAGAAAATGTGAAGCAGAATCCAAATTATGAGAAAATACTGGGTTACTCTTCAGAAAGAGACTGGAGGAACCCTAACCTATGGTCCTTGGCCAGCCTTTTGGTCTGGAGTGGGATTTATCCTCTTGACTCAATTTTTAGCCAAGCAGTAGATAGGTATATATGATAGGCAACAACACTAGTAAGGTCTGCTTACAATGGAAAAATGAATGGTCAGCAAATTCAAGATCAAAAGGGTAACTAACTATGGACAGAGCGGAGAAGGGAGGGAAAGGAGGGCGAAATGGAAATAAGAACTAAAGGGAAGAAATGAGATAGCTGCTGTTATAATCAGAGAAGTTGTAATCGTTGAGACGAAGCAAAATATGTGATATGTTGAATGCAAATCTGATGATGTTGTTGGTTGCATGTAAACCTTCAGTCAATTTACAATACAAAGTTTAAAAAAAAAAAAGGATTTTTTCTAGGAACTTTTTGTATCTCCTGCATGTACTTCCCATTTGTTCATTTCTTCTCTCTCCAGCCTATTAGCTTTACTATTTGCTTGCAGAATAAGCTCTGTACTGCTAACCACAAGGTCAGTGGTTCAAAGCCACCAGTCGCTTCTTGGGAACCCTATAAGGGTCACTGTGAGTGGGGACTGACTCTCTGGCATGTGACAACATCACCAACTTTGAGAGGAGGATGCCCTGGTGTTGTGATGGTTCAGTGCTCAGTTGCTAACCATGGAAGGTCAGTGGTTTGAACCACCAGTCAGCTGCCACCAGTCCTGGTGTTCTGCTCCCATCAAGATCACACCCTAGAAACTCCATGTGGGACTTCTCTGTTCTGTAGCGTCTCTATGCATCAGAATCGACCCAGTAACACACAGCAGCTACTTTAAGAGCCTTGCTTCTTTTCTTCTTTCTTCCTCCACCTACTTAACTGCACTGTACTCAATCTCCATGAAGTAGCTACAATTATTATTAATTTTTTTTTAAAGATTCTTCCATGAAAAATTCCAAATACATACAAAAAGTAGAAATGATATCAAAACTGAAAACTTAGTAATTATTACTCAACTTCCGTAGTTAGTTTTTCTTTTGAGGTGTTTCTGGTGGGTCCAGAGGTTTAAGCCAGATTCAGAAGAGGATGTGGAATGAGAGATACTGCTGACATCAGATGGATCTTGGCTGAAAGCAGAGAATACCAGAAAGATGTTTACCTGTGCTTTATTGAGTATGCAAAGGCCATTCATTGATTGTGTGAATAATGACAAGCTATGGACAACATTGCGAAGTATGAGTATTTTAGAACACTTAATTGTGCTCATGAGGAATCTGTACCTGGACCAAGAAAGAGGCAGTTGTTCGAACAGAACATGGGAACACTGAATGGTTTAAAATTAGGAAAGGTGTGCAACAGGGTTGTATTCTTTCACCATACTTATTCATCCTGTAAGCTGAGCAAATAATCTGAGAAGCTGTGTTATATGAAGAAAAACGTGGCATCAGGATTGGAGGAAGACTCATTAACAACCTGTGATATGCTGCTGATAAAACTTTGCTTGCTGAATGTGAAGAGGACTTAAAGTACTGATGAAGATCAAAGACCATAGCCTTCAGTATGGATTGCATCTCCATTTAAAGAAAACAAAAATCCTCACCACTGGACCAATAAACAACATTCCTATCAATGGAAAAAAGATTGAAGTTGTCAAAGACTTCATTTTTCTTGGATCAACAATCAACACTCAAGGAAGCAGCAGTCAAGAAATCAAAGGACGTATTGCATTAGGAAAATTTGCTGCACAAGACCTTTTCCAAGTGTTGAAGAGCAAAGATGTGAGCCTGAGGACTAAGGTATGTTTGACCCAAGCTGTGGTATATTCAGTAAGCCTATATGCATGCAAAAGCTGGACAGTGAATAACATAGAAGAATTGATGCATTTGAGTTATGGTGTTGGAGAATATTGAAAGTGCCATGGGCTGCCAAAAGAACCAACAGATCTGTGTTGGAAGACGTACAGCCAGAGTGCTCCTTGGAGGCTAGGATGGCCAAACTTTGTCTTTCATACTTTGGACATATTGTCAGGAGGGACCAGTCACTGGAGAGGTATATCATGTTTGGTAAGGTGGAGGGTCAGAGAAAAGGAGGAAGACCCCCAGCGAGATGGATTGACAAAGTGGCAGCATCAATGGGCTCATGCATGGCAGCAATTGTGAAGTTGAACCAGGACCAGGTAGTGTTTTGTTCTGTTATGTATAGGGTCGCTATGAGTCGGTACCTACTCAACAGCACCTTAACAACAACCCAATATCTCCTTTCAGTTTATTTCATCTGAAAACTACCCCTATATTATTTGGAATTAAATCCTAGATGTAATTCACTTTTACCTCTAAACATTGTAGTATGTACTTCCTAATAGCAAAGACACTCTTACACTTCAGAAGCAAACTCTGGAAATTAATGTCGATATTTTGTAGAGTAAGCATTGGACTGCAAGTCAGTTTGAACCACGAAGTCGTTGGTTCAAACTCACCAGCTGCTTTTTGGAAACCCTACATAGGGTCACTATGAGTCAGAACAAACTCAATGGCACTTAACAACAACAATGTTGTTAGATGCCATCAAACCACTTCTGACTCAAAGCAACCCTGGGTACAACAGAATGAAATCTGCCCAGTCCTGCATCATCAGCATCAATACAGAGCTGCTTAATTGATATGCTTTTATGACATCGTTTTATCTGTGTTTTAGTATACACCTATAAAAGATAACTTTTCTTTTTAAAAACATTACAAGAAAATTATATGTAAAACAATTAGCAATGTTCATTAAATATGCTGTCAGCATTTAAATTTACCCAGTTGCTTTAGAATTTATTTTTTAATGCTTATTTCATTCAGGACAGAGTGGTCTTTTTATACATTAAATTATATGATGTCATTCCCATGCTGAAAGATTGTCCATGAATTTGCATGTCTGGTAGCGTAGTGATTACGAATCTGGCTGCTAATCTCATGGCCAGCAGTTCGAAACTACCAGCTGTTCCATAGAAGGAAGATGAGGTTTTCTGCTCCCGTAAAGATTTGGAAACCTGTAACAGGGTCGCTAAGAGTCAGAAACTACTCCACGGTATGTAACAACAACAACAATGATGAAGAATTATAGCATTAGCAAAGAATCCTAAAAGTACCTCGGACTGTTACTGGACAAATGTGTCTGGGAGAATATATTAAACCAGAATGCTCCTTAGAAGCAAGAAAGATGGGACTTCATCCCCTATACTTTGGACATGTCATCAAGAGGGACCAGTCCCTGAAGAAGGACATCATGCTTGATAAAGCAGTGGGTCAGTGAAAAGAGGAAGATTCTCGGTGAGATGGATTTACACAGTGGCTGCCCAGTGAGTTCAAATACAGCAAGGATTAGGAGGATGGCGCAGAATCGGGCAGTGTTTCATTTTGTTGTACACAGGGTCACTATGAGTTAGAGCCAACTTGACAGTACCTAACAATGACAACAACAGACAATGCAGTTATGTTGTTGTTGTTGTTAGGTGCCATCGAGTCGTTACCGACTCATAGCGACCTTATGCACAGCAGAATGAAACACTGCCCGATCCTGAGCCAACCTCACTATCATTGCCACACTTGAGTCCATCAGTGCTACCACTTTGTCAGGCTATCTAGCTGGGGGGTCTTCCTCTTTTTCTCTGACCTTCCACCCAGATGTGTGATTTTATTTAACTGGTAGTTAAGCAAGTTTTCTGCAAAGGACGTATTATCAGGAGGGACCAGTTCTTGGAGAAGGAGATCATGCTTGATAAAGTGGAGGGTCACTGAAAAACAGAATAAGGCCAACAAGATGGATTGGCACAGTGGCAGCAATGGGCTCAAGTGTAGCAATGATTGTGAGGTTGGCACAGAACCAGGCAGTGTTTTGTTCTCTTGCATTGGGTCACCATGAGTTGGAACTGATTCGATCGCACCTAACAACAACAGTTTTATTTGTGTGGTTTTTTTAAATGTGTATATTACAGTTTATATGGGCCACATATCCCCATTGCCTAGATTTTTTTATCATTTAAAATATTAGTCCCAATTTGAAATTTATAATTATTGTGGTTAAAATAGTTTTGTGCAGCCACTACAAGAAAATGAACTCTGTAAGTGGCCAATTAAAACATACACATTTAAAAAGAGAGTTCTCATTGTTATAGTACAAGTTGATTTAGATACATAGGTGAATCCTTTAATTTCAGTAGAACATAGTCTCTAAAATAATACAATATGTTGATGTTAAGCTGTTAAATGCCATGGAGTTGGTTCCAACTCATAGTGACCCTATATAGGGTTTCTGAGAAACGGCTGGTAGGTTTGATCCGCTGACCTTGTGGTCCAGTGCTTTGTCCTACAGCGCCACACTAGGACTCCATTTAGATACATAAGTGAATCCTTTATTTCAACAGTACGTAGTTTCTAAAATAATACAATATGAGGATGGCTTCTGGACAGTTCACTGTAAGAGAATTAGTTTATATTGTAGGATTTTAACTTGTTAAATAATTTATGTGAAAGCATTTTGTAAAACTGCCAAATATAAAGCAAATTTGAGGTAATCTAGGGGCTGTGAGTTAATATGTCTGACTGCAAAGCTATTTGAACTACAAGGTCGGTGGTTCAAGCTCACCAATCACTTCTTGGAAACCCTATACAGAGTCGCTACGGGTCGGAACCGACTCGATGGCACTTAACAACAACACCACCATTTCCTTAATATATACTGTCATGCTGAGGAGTACTGCTGTTTTTAAAGAACTGTCCTCCTCACAATGCAAGAAATTTTGATATATATAGTTATTTTTATGCCGCCTCACCCCAAGATATAAAAACACTGTTTAGAAAAGAAATTGTTGCTGACACGCCCTACACTAGGATTGAGCTAGCTTGGGGTGCTGATGAGAGTCTCCGGGAAGCTGTCTGCCTCCTTGCTCTCCTGTTCCTTTTCCAGCAGTGTCTGGGCTGGTGACTGGAGGGAGGAGGGACATGGGTCTGGATACTGGTGGCTTTCTATGGTTCCAACTACTCAAAATGGGCGATTTTATTGCTTAACTATGAAAATCAAGTTAAGGTCAACACTTTTCTATTCTCTGGGTACAGAACTGTGTTTTAAGCCAAACACCAACAGGAAGACAGAGGGGTAGTTTTGACTATGATGACCAAGCTCTCACAAGCCTGGTCAAAAGAAAATTAACTGGGGGCAGCTGGGGAAGTGGCCAGGGAGGGATTGAGCATATGTGAAGGAAGGTTAGCACCAAAAGCAAGCAGTTCAAGAAAGAGAAGAAGACTGATGGAAAACCTGGCAAAGGGATATGCGAGTAATTGGAAAGAAGACACAGGTCAGCAAGGCTGCTGTATTCATTTCTTAGGCCTGCTGCGGTCAATGGCTACAAACTGGGGCTTAAAACAACATAAAATGATTCTCTTACAGTTCTGCGGTGAGAAGTCTGAAATGGGTTTTACTGGACCCAAATGACCTGTTCCCTTTGGTGGCTACAGGGCTGAATCCATTGCATTGTTTTTTTCCTCAACCTCAAGAGCTTGATTCCTGGGTGCCAGCCGCCTCTCTCCTCCTTCACACTCAGCAACACCAAGTCTCTCTGCTTCCACGGTCATGTCGTCCTCCTGCCTTTCTCTTAGGAGGGCACCTGTGATTACATTTGGAGCCTATCAGACATTCCAGGACATTCTCCCCTCTCCAGACACATCTGAAAAGTCTCCTTTGTTCTGTAAGGTCACAATCTCGGGTTCCAGGACCAAGGACCTGGATATCTTGGGGGCCGTTTTCTGCCTGTTGTTAGTTGAAGTGATGCTGGCTGTACCTCATGGCAACCTTACAGTTAGCAGAATGGCATATTGTTCTATGTCATCTCCCTGGTCTTTGATATGTTTGAGCCATTGTTGCATTATTAATGTGTTAATCCACCTCACTAAGATTTTTCCTTGTTTTCACTGATCCACTTGTTTTCTAGGGATTGGTTTTTCCAGATGGCATATCCAAAGTCAGGAAACATACCACAGCTACAAAATAGCGTACATGGGGGTATACTACACACATATGTGCATGCATGTATATGTATGTATGTTCATGAAGCCCGCACAAGGACACACATGCACAGTATATTTGGGATTGAATTATCATAATGTGCTAGGATTATAGGATATTTGTAATGTTCAAAATGCCCCTTTTGTAACCTCATATTGTTTAGTTTTCTTTAGATATGTATTTTATTAATGATCAGAAAAAAAAGGTTACTTTCATTTTGGAAAATAATTGTTTTTAACTAGACTTTCTTTTCACAACAGTTTTATATGTATAGAAAAATTGAGCAGATAGTAAAGTTTCTCTGTATCTCGGCACATTTTTATTACATCTTAATAATTTGGTACATTGTTAAAATTAAGGAACCAACATTAATACATTTATCACTGACTAAAAGCCCTGGTGTGGTGGTGGTTTGTACCAAGGAGCTGGTTGCGACTCATAGCGACCCTGCATAGGGAGCAGAAAGCCCCATCTGTCTCCTGTGTTATGTGTTACAGCCGATAGTTTCGAACTGCTGACATTGAGGTTAGCAGCCCGACTCGTAATATGCTGGACTGCAAGGTCGGTTAGAACCACAAGGTTAGTGGTTCAAGCTCACCATCCACTCCTCAGAAACCCTATGTTGTTGGTATTAAGTACCCATAGTTCTGACCCAAAGCAACCCTGTGTTGAGTTTCTGAGGAGCAGCTGGTGAGCTTGCACCACCCACCTTGCAACTCAAACCGACTTTGCAGTCCAGCTCATTAATCAACTGTGCCACACCAGGACTCCAGAAACCCTATGCTGGGTAGCTATTGGTTGGAACCAACTCAGTGGCACTTAACAACAACCACAAAGTCCTGGTGTGGTGTGCTCTAGGATAAGCATAAACTGCTAACCTCAAGGTCAGCAGTTCACTCTTGGAAACCCTATACAGGGTTGCTATGAGTTGGCACAACAGCAACAACAAATCCATACAAGGAGCCCTGGCTGGTTAAGTGTTGGGCTGTGGACTCACAGGAGAATGATGAGGTCGTCGGCACTGATAAAGATTTACAGTCTCGGAAACCGCATGAACTGCTCTTCTCTGTCCTTTAGGGTCACTTGAGTTGCAGTTGATTTGAGGGCTAACATCCATTCTTTATTCAGATTTCCTGCTTTCACTCCGGGCTCCCGTCCAGGACACGTGGTACACGTAGTTACCATGTCTCCTTACACTGCTTCTGACCACGATGGTTCTCAGACTATCCAAGAAAGTTTTGAGGATGCTGTGGACCATATTTTCCTCCTGGTGAATATGTATCCTGGCTCTGATGTGATGAACTGGCTCTGCCCCTGTGGGTTTTGGGGAGCAAGACCACAGAGGAAAGGTGCCATCACATCATACCCAGGGGCTCTCATTGTTTATGCTCACCACCATCGCCTGGCTGGCGTCATGCCTGTCAGATTGTCTATGGTAAAGGGAGTGTTTTCTTCTCTGGCTCCGTATTGTGAAAGTGTCTGCTGTGTAGCTCACATGTATGCAAATACATGTATGCAAATACAGTGCCAATGGAGGAGCTGCATGTGGATTTCTGGTGACTCCCCTTCAACCCCTTTAGATTGCATTAAAATGTTCATCTAAAAAAAAAATCCATGTCACATTGTCATAGCTCTTCCTACATTTTCAAAGGGATCTTATTTTTTGCTTTTATGAGATTTTAGGCATAACTAAGTTCATCATAGGTTAGAGATTGCTACGTGACCAGGTGGTGGTTGTGTGCCATGGAATTGGTTCTGACCCTTAACGACCCTATATAGGGTTTCTGAGGTTGTAATTCTTTCCGGGAGCAGAAAGCCTCATTTTTCTCTCATGGAACTGCTGGTGGATTTGAGCTGCTGAATGAATAAAGTGGGCATTTAGCAGGTCAATGCGTAACCACTGCATTGCCTTTGTAATTCCTCAAAGATTATGTTCTAATTGATTAAATGAATCAAGTCTTTCTAAGTTGAATTAGCTGTTGTTGATGACTGTAATCATGCCAGGTCTGACTCAGAGTCACCTGGTATAGGGTTTCTGAGGCTGTAAATCTTTGCGGGAGCAGAGGGCCTCATCTTTCTCCCACAGAGTGACTGGTGGGTTGGGACTGCCAGTCTCGTGGTTTGTTTGTCCTATTGGGCCACTGCCCTCTGGTCAAATCAATTTGTCTCTTACATTGCACATTGTCACAAAAGTATAGTTAGAAGCTGCACTTGAAGTTTTTTCCAAAAAGAAAACTAGTGGTTTAAAAAAACTCATGGAAAAAAAGAATGAAAAGATAATAGGATTTTTACACAGGCTTTTAAAGCCTCCTTATTAAATCCTGGATACTATTGGTAGGAGATGCAATATACGGTACCAGTGATTTTGCAGTTGGCCTTGCTACTTTCTTTCCATTCCTCGGGAAACCTTGTTCCTTGCAGGACCTGGTCTTTCTTGTATTGCCAGCACATAATGTGCACATGCATGTGTGTCACCAGACTGTCTTTTCATAGGCTAACTCATTGAGCACTTTTAGAAATTTGCGTGGCTAGCAGGGCACTTGGAAGGAAGGTCTGGTAATGTACTTCTTAAAAACTCAGACACTGAAAACCCTTTCTGAAACGCTAACACACGTGGGTTCATCATGACTTTGAATCAATCCAGTGGCAGCTGGTTTAACAGCGAGCTGCATTTATGGGAAAATCATCATCATATAAGGCCATGTGAATGAAAAAACAAGAATATTCTGTAGAGTTTATATGAAGGGAGAAGATCAACTAAGTATCCCAAAATACTAACACTGTTTATTTCTGGAATATGATTGTGCCTGGTTTTAATTTTCTCCTTTGTTTTCCAGTTCTCTCCAAGGAGTTTGTTAATTTATAATCAGTAGATATCGGAATACAATCCTTGATAATTACTTTTATAATTAGAAGAGAGGAGTGAGCCCCTAATAAACAGTTTTAGTGTGTGCGAAACCTTAGAGCAAGACCAGAAAGTTGCCAAGCCGCTGATCATCCTGTCTGGCGAGAGCACTTTTACCTATTGAAGCTGAACTTCAAGATTGTATTCCTTCATGGAGTTTCTGAACAAGTGCTTTATAAGCCTATGTATTTATATACACACATATATATATGTATGTGTATATATGTTGTTTTTATATGCCATCGAATTAGTTCCGACTTATAGCGACTCTGTATAGGATTTCCAAGGAGTGGCAGGTGGGTTTGAACCGCTGACCTTGTGGTTCACAGTCCAGTACTTATCCTATAGCACCACACCAGGAATATAATATATATATATATTTCCATTAAACCCAGTTCAACTATTGTTTGTCTAATATTATTTTTTAATGTCTTATATTATTTCTAACTACATTGTGTGTTTTTAACTGCATTATGTAATTAAACTAAATGTGTTTGGTAATTAAATTTTAAATTTGGTTATTTAACTTTTCTGCATTTAATTGGTCAGGAAATTGCCTTTCTCTTATTATAGGTGGTGTTAAGTACCCCTGAGTTGGTTCTGACTCATAGCGACCCTGAATAGGATTTCCAAGGAGCAGCTGGTGCATTTGAACCACCCAGCTTTGTGGTTAGCAGTACAGTGCTTATCAAATATAGCGCCACACGGGCTATACAATCAAAGTCACCTGAGAATACCAGTTTGCTCTTAAATTTTCCTAAACACAAACGTAACCCATTAGAATCCTCGGATTAAGTGGAAAAATCATGACTAGACCCTGGAGATTTTATAAATCCAGGTCATTGTTTTTCTTGCCCGTCCCCCTAGGATAATTAAACAGTGATGGATTAGCATCAGACTGCAGCAGAGACTGGGGGAAACAATCTCCCAGCATCCCTTCCTGCTGCGGGTATCAGCTACAGCAGTGAGTGTAGCTGCCACTTTAAGTGACAGGTCTTAAATTCTGATGTGGGAAGCTCTGGGGTGCTGTCAGCCGCCTCAGGAACTTCTCCGTGTATGCCTGATAGTGGACAGTTTCGCTGACACCAAGGAACAGAACAGAAATTGAGGTTAGCTTTTACATGGGAGATTGTCTCTCCTTTTTGTTGTTGGCTTTAAAAAAAAAAAATCTGGTAGAAGAGAGAGACAGACGTCTTCACAGCGGGCCATATCCATTTCTCCAAAGTTATAGCGGCTTTAAATCTGTGAGTATGTTGTATTTATATAACTGTTCTAAGGGTAAGGGTTAACTACGTTCTCTTGAAATCTGTGAAGTTTGAATATGAGGAACGCTATGTAGATTTAAAAAATCAGAATAGAATTTTTTGGCTACCTGCAGTTTTTGTTGTCCATTGAAGGCGTCCTTTCAGGCTTGCTAGGCAATCTCTCATCCTCCCTCCCAGATTGATTATAACTTCCTGAGGGTGAATGCTGAAATGGCAGAAAGCAGCGTCCCTTGCTGCTGCAGAGGACCTGGTCTTCCAGGGATGCCATGGCTGGTGTGTCGCTGCTGCTGCAAGGTGTGTGGGGAGGTTGCTGAGGCTCTAGCTGCATGCAGAACAATGGCAGGGTCGGAATGGCTCACTTGGTATTTACTGTGCTTGTCTGAGCCCTGTCTTCCCTACAGGATTTGCTGTTTTGTTTTGCTTTGCTCCAGACCTTAGAGATTTAGTGAAGTGGCAAGCTCTCCGAAAGAGAGTGTGTTGATAGTATAGTCCTTCACCTCCGAACGTGTTGTGTAGGCTTCAGCCGCTCTCTGTGTAGCAGATGAGAGTCATTGGGAGTTAGCACAATGACCTATGCATTACCAACCTTTTCCAAATTGTGCATTCGAAATGGGGCCATTTTCTTCATGACGCAGAACCTGAAATCTCAACATCTGTCCTTAGTCATTGTGTCCTACTTTTCTTCTTTGGAATTCATTGGAGGCTGGAATTGTCTCCTAGCTGAGCTTTGACTGAATCTACTGTGAACATTTTGTAAAGATAGAGGTTAGTTTTTGGTTCCTATCTTAATTCCCATGTGTTCTTATGTTCTTTTCTTTCTTCCTCTTTTTTTTTTTTTTTGACACTTTAACTTTTTACAGGTGTTATTGTTAAATTCTGTGGAGGCAGCTCCAGCTCATAGCGACCCAGTATAGAATTTCTGAGAAATGGTTGGTGGGTTTGAACCTCGTGGTTAGCAGTCCAGTGCTTATACTACAGCACCACGTCAGGTCCCTAGTAACCACTTTGGTTTCTATACATTTGCCTTTTTTTGTATTTTTATGTAAGCAAGGTCATGTAATATTTGTCCTTTTGTGTACAACTTATTAATTTTGTATTTTTGTTCTTATTAAGTGCTATCAAGTCGGTTCCAACTCATATCACCCTGTACAGGGTATCTAAGAAGTAGTTGGTGGATTTGAACTCCCAACCTTATGGTTAGCATTACAGTACCTATTAATAGCAATTGCAATACTTGGCGGTGCTACCATACTCTTAATCAATGTGATTTTTGTATTACAGTCAGCCTCCTTTCTCCCCCCTCCTTTCTGCTCCTTTTTGTTGTTGGTTAAGTGCTGTCGAATCGGCTCC
>NW_006408583.1:12337010-12350996 GCF_000296735.1 Chrysochloris asiatica
CACACACCTTTTCTGTACTTCGTTTATCTATGTACAGGTACCCCATGAGCACAAGTAAGTGTTCCAGAATATTCATTCTCCACAATGTTGTCCATAGTTTGTCATGATCCACACAGTCGAAAGCCTTTGCATAGTCAATAAAGCACAGGTCATACAGTATTTATCCTTTTGTGATGTGATTGGCTTATTTCATTCAGCATAATGTCTCCATCCATAATGTAGCATTATTAAGACTTCATTTTTCCTAGTGGCTAAGTAGTGTTTCATTGTGTGTATGTGCACGACATCTATCCATTCAGCCATTGATGGCCATTTAGGAGTTTCCAGCTTTGGCTGTTGTGAATAATGCTGCAGTGAACACTGTTTACAGGCCTCTATTTGAGTCTGCTTTCAAAAGTCTTTTATGTATATATGTAGGAGTGGAATTGCTGGGTCATATGGTTCTATTGTTATTAGTGTTCTGAGGGACTACTACACTGTTTTCCATGAAAACTGTACCCTTTTGCATTTCCACCAGCAGATGTGGGGTTCTAATTTCCCCACATCCTCACTAACTTGTTTTCTGTTTTATTTCTTTAAATCTTAGCCATCCTAGTGGGAGCAAATGGCATCTCATCGAGGCTTCTATTTTCCTCCTTCTGAATGCTAATAATACCGAGCATCTTTTCAGGTGAATGGTGGGCGGCGGAGAGTCTTCTTTGGTGAAATGCTTCAACTTCTTTGACCATACTATCATTGGGCTATTTGTTTTTCTGTTGTTAAGTCGTCAAAGTTTTATGTATATTTTGGTTTGTAGATTCTTGTTGGATATGCGGTTTCTGAAGATATCCTTCTAGTCAGTAGCTTCTCTTTTCACTTTTTTGGCAAGGTCTTTTGATGAACAAAAGTTTTTAATTTTTATGAGGTACCATGTATTTATTTGTCTTTTGTAGTTTGTACCTTCCACCCACATGTTCTTGATTTGTCTTTGCTGAATCAAAGTCTTACTATTTTAGTGAACTGATTCATATCATTTAGTTGCAGATCTTGTTCCTTTATCTTAAAAGCACATTAGCTAGAGTGAGTTTTAAAAGCTCAATAAATAGTCCAAGCACTCCTTCCGAGCAGTCACCTTTGCAGATGAAAGCTTTTGGGTGCCAGTATTTTGGTTGATTTCCTGCAGTGTAAAATAGATTAAGGATTTTAAAAAAGAAACTTTTTCTACCTCCCACAGATCAAACATCTGTTGTTTTAATTTTTATGGTTTTGTCATACCCAAGTGCAGCAACTTTGAATTTAATGCAGAAGGTTTCCTAAAAATAGGAAACAATGCCTTCCCCTGACTTGTTGAGAACTTACGTTCAGTCAGTCAACAAACATCTTGCCAGACTTTGGGGATGGAAAAGATACTTTTAGCTGATGAGGGTGACATTCCAAGACCAGTTGCCTGAGTATGTCAGTACAATTGTGGTGAGTTTTCAGCTGTAGAAGTAAAAGTACTTTGCTGCTAACCATACACAGGCTACTGACAATGGTACCTAGTTCTGCCTCAGATCCTCTGGTGATCCTGAGAATACTTGAGCTGGAAAGAAACGTTGGAGATAATTTTATTCATTTAACAAGCATGCCATGGGGTTCGATTGCTGCTCAGAGTCTAGCCTAGCGGGAGAGAAGGAAGTGGTTACGCAGGTATCCGTCCTTAGCAATCATGATATGTTCTGTCACCTACGGACGCTGTGTGGACACCGTATTGTATACAGGCAGCCCTCGTTCAGACTTAGATAAATCCCCATGAAGCGGACAGCTGTTTCCACTGGATCCAGGAGGACAGCTTTGTGGGGTCTACAGCTGGGCCAGGCAGGAGCTGCTCTGGCAACCAGATGGGGACTCTGAGAATGTGGGGGCGCAGCAGCGAGTGGTGTGCGGTCCCGGTCCCGGTGGCTTCTGCCTTGTTGCTGTGGCCCCTTCCTGACCACGTGCAGCTGCTGGAGCCAGGGGCCCATAAACACCCCAGGCCGAGCTGGTGCCATGAGCACTTGTAGCGGGAACAGAGGAGCCACAGCAGGCCTTTCCAGGGAGTGGAAGGCTGCCTGAGTGCTGGCTATGAATGAAGCCTGAAGGACAGAGCGGAGGAGGTGCCATGGGGATTGGGATCCATCTTGACCCTGAGGCTTATTCACTGGGAAGGTTTCGCATCTTCAAAAGTACCCTTATTGTTAACTGCTGGATCTTAACAACCTTATATAAGGTTTCCGAAGCTGGAAATCTTTGTGGGAGCAGAAAGCCTCATCTTTCTCCTGCAGAGCATTTGGTGGGCTTGAATTGCCAACCTTGTGGTCCTTAGTCCAGTGTTTATCCTACAGAGCCACCATCACTCTTTAAAACCATTGGTGGGGATGATGGTTATGTGCTGTTGAGTTGCTTCCCACTCATAGTGACCCTGTATAGGGTTTCCGAAGCTGTAAATCTTTCTAAAATCTCATCTTTCTCCCTAGGAGCAGCTGATAGATTTGAACTGCTGAACTTGTGGTTAGTGGCCCAACTTGTAACCCACTACACTACAAGAACTCCTGTGGGAAATAATGAGAGGAGAGCTGCTTTCTCTATTTAAAACTATAAAAAATCCTTATGGGACTACTGATGTATATGCAGTTTGGACCTTTGCAGGGCATGCCTTTACCAGCATGTAAATGCTACTGATTCATGAATGCAACAGGCATTGATTGAGGTCTGCTACTGTCATGCTGGCACCTGGGATAGAGAATAAGACAGGCCATCACTGCTTCGTGGACGCTCTGAGGGCTCTGGAGAGAAATGTCAGGGAGCTATGAACACAGGAGAGGGAACCAACGTTCAGCACTTTGGAAAAGTGTTTTCAAAACCACACCAGAACTGAAAGCAAACGGACAAAACCCCAAACACTAGAAAGCAGAACCTGAACCTTTGGGTTCCAATCATGAGTCCCGATGGCCCAGCCTGACTCGAGTTCTCCCTGCGCTGCCCGAGGGGTTTTACGACTTGAGAATGAACTAGTTAGAATAATTTTTTATGGAGCAAGTTACTTTGCTTTATTAACATTCATTCAGTGAATATTAATCGACCACTATGGTGTGGTTCTGTAGGGTAAGTACTGGACCACTAACCACAAGGTTGGCGGTTCGAGCCTACCAGCTGCTCTGTGGAAGAAAGATGGGGCTTTCTGCTTCCGTAAATATGCAGCTTTGGACACACCATACGGTTGCTGTTAGAACTGACTTTATGACACACAACAACATACATGTACACATATGTATATAAATGTGTGCGCATGCACACATATATGTAATCTCTGTGTGTGTAATCGTATGTTTATGTAATCTCTGTGTATGCTTTGTTTCTGTTAAAAATGTTTTGATATCAACCAGTGATTTAAAACCAAACACCCCACTTGTGACTTGGACAGTCTTTGTATTTCCTTTTTGCATCAGATCTCTCGTTTGATTAGCCTGAGGCTCTGTGGCCTGTCCTGAGGTAAGGCATTTCTTCATGTTTTCATCCTGGTGGGGCGCTGGGGGCTAATGCGCCAGACTGCAAAGACGTTTGAACTGCAAGGTTGGTGCTTCAAGCTCACCAGCTGCTCCGTGGAAACCCTATACAGGGTCGTTATGGGTCGGAATCGACTCGACAGCACTTAACAGCAACAGTGGAGAAGAAAATGAACTAGAACTTTAAAAGCCATCTCTGTGCCAGCCTCTTTAACAACGACTTTGTCAACTGGTTTAGTCACTCACATTTTACAAATGAGAAAACTTAGGTGCACAAAGGTCAGATCCAATGCTGAGGTCATTCACAGTGTAAGTGGCATAGCCCCAACGTGGGCCTAGGTGTACTGACTGTAACTCCATCCTGCTGAAGTTGGCAATTTTGTGTTCCTTGAGGTTGTCGTATTTATGGTGTTCCTTAGCCATAACTTGATTTTGCAGTGTAGGAACCGCTCTCCTTCCCTTTTTTTTTTTTTTTAAATAAGCCACACTGCCCTTCTGGCTATTCTATGTGATGAAAAGTACTTTGTTTTTTGACCTCATGCCCAGAATCTTCTTAATGTCTTCCACTTGGTTTTTACTTTTCAACACCATATTTCCACTTGTGTCTGGCCCATTTTAGACAGGGTAGGACTGCGTAGAAGGCAAGTGACAAACCCAAGGCAGGTTAAGTATGGACCATAGGAACTGTGCTTCTTAAAAATGCTAAATGAGAGAAATGAAGTATTCTCAAATCTTAGGGTCAAATCACTGCCATGAGCATCAGCAATTCTCCACAGAGCTGGAATGTGCAGAGTTGCATAATGGATTTGCCCTCCAGTGTTGGTTTGGAATCATTGTAAAATGTGGAGTTGCTAAGGGTCAACAGTAACACTATCCATCCTTTCCATTTCTGAGAGGTTGTTAGTATGTTCTCACTTACAGTAGAGTTTACCGCCCCACCCAGTGATCCTGGTGGTGGTGGTAGTGTGCCATGGAGTCAGTTCTGACTTAGAGTGATTCTGCATAGGGTTTCTGAGGCTGTAAAATTTTACGGGAGCAGAAAGCCTCATCTTTCTCCCACAGAACAGCTGGTAGTTTCAAACTGCTGACCTTGAGGTTAGCAGCCGGGCTGAAACTACTACGCTACCAGATATCCTTGGATAAAATAATTATAGCAGTTTTATAAAATAGTCTTTCAAATACCAAAATAAAAATTCGCCCTACCTCCCTGACACATCCTACGGGAAATTTGCTCAGCTGTGTTACTTCCTCATGTGCTATTTCCCAGATTTCTTATCATTCTGAACTCTTCACATTTGACCTGTGATAGTTCTACATGGGGAATGTGGTGGCTCCATACGATAAGCACTGGCCTGCAAACCACAAGTTCGAACTGGCCAGCAGCTCCATGGGATTAAGATGAGGCTTTCTGCCCCTGCAAAGATGTAGAAGCCTCGGAACCAAATCGATGGCACTTAACAACAACATGGACTCCTGATGTGGTGCTGTAGGATCAGCACTGGACTGTGAAACATAAGTTTGGCAGTTCAAACCCACCGGCTGCTCCTTGGAAGCCCTCAGAGGGTGTCGCTTTGAGTTGAAACCAACTCATTGTTACTTAACAAGAACAGGTTCTAGATGGTGGCCGCCAGAACTATTGGGGTTCAAGATGGTGGTCGCCAGAACTATTTGGGTTCAAGATTGGAGTTAAAACTACAAAGGTTCAGTTGCTCGTTTCTGTGTTTTGGGGTTTTAGCTGTTGTTTGCTTTCAGTTCTAGTTTTGGTTTTTAAAACACCTTTTCAAAGTGCTGAAATGAAACAAAAGGTGGCTGAGATTAGAAACCTTGATTCCCTCTCCTGTGTGTGCTCACTGGATACTGTATTCCAGGTGTGGTCTAGTCAGAAGAGAGCAGATGGGTAATTTCTTACCCTGATTCAGTAGACTTCTATTAATGCTCTTTGTGCTAGTTACCAATTGATGTGTAACTCACTAGCCCAGAACTCACCTGGTTTAAAGCAGCAGCCGCAATCATGTATTTGCTCACAGATCTGCAGCTGAGGAAGATTTTAGAGGGCATGGCTCAGCTGGGAGTAGCTCAAGTGAGCTGGAGGATCAGTTTACAAGGTGGCACACCTACCTGTGTTGTGGGTCAGCTGGGCCTTTTGCCTTGGGACTTTGGTTAATCTGAATGGGGATGCTTGGGCTCTCTTACAGCATGGCAGCTTGGTCCCAAGATTCACTATTACAAGAGATAGGAAATAGAAGCTGCTACGTGGACTTGCTTGGTTCCACAATCATCACTCATGGAAGACCCTCAAAGAGATGGATTGGCACAGTAGCAGCCTCAATGGTCTCAAGTGTCACAAATGTGAGGTTGGCACTGTAATGTGCAGTGTTTCATTCTGTTTTGCATAGGGTAGCTATGAATTGGAACCGACCTGACAGCACCTAACAACTACAATAGCAATGTGGATTCCTGGTGTAGCGTTGTAGGAAAAGTACTAGACTGGTAACCTGTAGGTCAACGGTTCAAACCCACCAGTCACTCCTGGGAAATTCTCTACAGGGTCTCTGTGAGTCGGAATCAACAGGATAGCACTTAGCAACAACAACTCTTTTACGACGTGGGCCTGAAAATCAAAACAGTATGTCCATTGGTTAAGTGGTCACAGAGACCTTCTCAATTCAAGTGGAAGCACATAGGCCCACTTCTTGATGGGAAGGGTGGCAAGAATTTGGCCATTTATAATCAACCACATTTCCCAAATTATAGTTTTTCTCTTCCAGCTATGTCTTAAACGTCTCTGTTTAAAACTTCAAGGTCTTTGTTACATTTGAAGTCTTGCTAAAGAGGGTCTCCTCATTTTGTACTTGGACAATTGTTACTTTACATATAATACTTTTTCTTCCCGAGTTTTTCCTAGTGTTAATGTCTTTTAGGGGGTTCTGTTGTGGCACTGTAGGATAAACACTTGGAAACCCTAGGTAGGGTCAGTAGGTGTTGGAACCAACTCTAGGGCACTTAGTAAAAACAACGATGCCTTTTCAGCTATTGTGACTCTTGATTCTGGTAATTACTCAACTGGAGACTGGCATCCATATATGAGGGGGCTTCAGAAAGTTCGTGGAAACATTGAATTGAGAGATAATGTAATATTTTCATGAACTTTTTGAAGCCCCCTGGTGTATAGTAAGGATCTTTTCTGTGTCCTCACTCATGATAATCATGATAGGCATGTTGGACCAGAACTGGTTTCTGGCAGTTTGAGAGCCTGCTCCCAACTGACATGAACCTGCCTCTGGTGTCCTAACCAGGGAGGCAATGACCTACCTGTTCTGTTCTACCCACACTCATGGACTAAACCGGAGCTGAAGAAGGCCGAACAGAGCTTGAGTTTGATAGAATTTCATGTGTGGTTTCCTCTTCCTTTGATATTTCATCAGTCCACAGGTGGGCTAAGTCTTTAGTGATCATTCAAGTGGTATGAGTAGATTTCTTTGGTGATCATTTTAGATTAATGGGTTTTAGAATATCTCTTTTCAAGACTCAGCAGCTGACTATACTGTAGGAAGTAGGGAACTGTGGAGCCAAGACTTGAATTTCTCTTGTGGTTTGAGGTTGCAGTCATTATGTTCTTAGCAAGGGGGCAGGGCAGAACGTGAGCCTTTCCACCACTCGGTCAAACCAGGGCCTGATAGACAGCATTTCTTTGTCATCACCCTGCCTTAATATTAGCCCGCCCGCCCTTCTTTTTTATTTTCTTTAAAACCTATCGCATCCCTGTCTGCTCTGCTGCAGCTGTGTGCTGTTGAGTCGGTTCCAACCATGTATAGGGTTTTCAAGGCTGTAAATCTTTCTGGGAGCAGAAAGCCTCGTCTTTCTCCCACGGAGCAGTTGCTGACCTTGAGTTTAGCAGCCCAGTGTTACCAAGGCTTCTTTTCATCCCTGTATAGTATCCTGCTTGATACTAATGCTGAACAGATACAACCCACCAGCTCTGAAAACAACCACAAATGGAAGAACTAATGAAAACCACCCTCTGGGGCTTAATGTGCAAGGCCTTCCGTGTCTGCTTTGTCTCTCCTGCTGATAGGTATTTGTGGGGAACGTCCTTGTATTTTACTGAAAGCTATAGTTGTTTGAAGGAGCCCTGGTAGCTCAGTGGTTAAGCACTCAGCTACTTACTAAAAGGTTGGTGGTTTGAACGTGCCAGCCACTCCGTGTGTGGGAGAAAGATGAGGCAGTCTGCTTCCAGGAAGAGCTGAAGCCCTAGAGGCCCTGTAGGGCTTTCTACTCAATCTCGTGGGCTCTGTGAATCAGAATTCACTTGATGGCAATGGGTTAGGTTTGGTATGTTGTTGTTATTGTTAGGTGCCATCGAGTCAGTACCCACTCAAAGCGGCCTTATGCACAACAGAACAAAACACTGCCCAGTCCTGGGCCAACCTCACAATCATTGCCACGCTTGAGCCCATTGATGCTGCTGTCACTTTGCCAGTCCATCTCTCTGGGGGTCTTCCTCTTTTTCTCTGACCCTCCACCTTACCAAACATGATACCCGTCTCCAGTGACTGGTCCCTCCTGACAATATGCTCGAAGTTTGGCCATCCTGGCCTCCAAGGAGCACTCTGGCTGCACTTCTTCCAAAACGGATCTATTGGTTCTTTTGGCAGCCCATGGCACTTTAAATATTCTCCTCCAACACCATAACTCAAAAGCATCCATTCTTCTATGGTCTTTCTTATTCACTGTCCAGCTTTCACATGCATATGAGGTTATTGAAAATACCATGGCTTGGGTCAGGCGCACCCTAGTCCTCAAGCTGACATCTTTGCTCTTCAATACTTTAAAAAGGTCTTGTGCAGCAGATTTGCCTAATGCAAGACATCATCTGATTTTTTGACTGCTGCTTCCATGAGTTTGGTATAGGTAGCTGTTTGAAGGAGGCTTGGTGGCACAGTGGTGACAATGCTCAGTGTCTAACCAAGAGATCTGCAATTAGAACCCATCAGCTGCTCCAGGCAGTCTGCTTTCTTAAAGATTCGCAGCTTAGGAAACCCTGCATTACTTTTCCTGTCTTATAGGCTCTCCAAGTAAAATCACTGCAGAGTTTCCTCGGCTGTAGAGCTTTATGGAAGTAGACGTCTATGGAGTACCTTTCTCCCATGGAGCAGCTGGTGGGTGCTAATTGCAGATCTTTTGGTTAGCCACTAAGCATTTTACTTTGTCTTACAGGCTCTCTGGGCTCCTGGTGTGGCATTGTAGGATCAGCACTGGACTGCGAACCACAAGGTTGGCAGTTGAAACCCAGAGCTGCCCCTCAGAAACTCTATACAGAGTCACTCTGAGTCGGAACTGACTGCACAATACATAACAACAACAAACAGGTTCTCTGTGACTTGGAGTCCACTCAGTGGCAAGGGATTGGTTTATTATGGATCACAGTTGGAAGTTGCCGTGGTGGAACAGTGGTGAAGCACTCAGCTGCTTAACTCAGAAGTCGGCAGTTTGAGCCCACCAGCCACTCCACAGGAGAAAGAAGTGGCAATCAGCTTCCTTACAGAATACAACTGCACAAGATGTCTTTAACGTGCTCAAGAGCAAAGATGCCACTGGAGACTAAGGTGCACCTGACCCAAGCCATGTTGTTTTCAGTAGTCTCATAATGCACATGAAAGTTGGACAATGAAGAAGGAAGACCACAGAAGAATTGATGCGTTTGAGTTATGGTGTTGGAGAAGAATATTAAAAGTACCATGGACTGCCAGAAGAACAAACAAATCTGTGCTGGAGGAAGTACAGCCATAATGTTCCTTAGAAGCCAAGGTAACCAGACTTCGTCTCTCCTACTTCAGACATGCTTTCAGGAGCAGCAGTCCCTGGAGAAGGACATCATACTTGGGAAAGTGAAGGGTCAGCGAAAAAGAGGGAGACCTCCAACAAGGTGAATTGACTTGGTGGCAGCAACTGTGAGACTGGTGCAGACCGGGTGGTGTTTTGTTCTGTTGTACGTACGGTTGCTGTGGATTGTGACTGACTTGATGGCACTTAACCACAACAATCTTTTGGTGGAAAAATGAATTCAGTTCCAGGGATGAAGAATGGCTAAGGCCTGCAGTCTTGTCTCTGCAGTTCTACAGGTATCTATCAGACAGACGTCTTTATGGAGTGTGTTATATTATCAGGTGACCTCAGTGTCTTTAAAAAAAAATCCCCCAACCAAACCCATGGCAATAGAGATGATTCCAACACAGAAACCCTATAGGAAAGAGTAGAACTGCTCCCTGGGGTTTCCAAGTTTTCTCAGTTCTTACATGAGAAGATGGCCTATCTTTCTTGCTAGCAGTGGATGGTGAGTTCAAACTGTCAACCTTGCAATTAACTGTACACTGTTTGTAACCCACTACGCTGCCAGAGTGCTATGATTTCTTTGGGTTTGAAATTTTTTTTAAAAGAAAAAAAAAAAACCCAGCATCCCCCCACTGAGTCACTCTGAAAGCCAGCATTTAGTCCTGAAAATCCGCCTGCCTTCAAACTTTGAAAACAATGACAATGGCCAAGTGCTCCTTCACTGGTTCTGCCTGGAACTGCCAGAAACATTTAAGCACAACTGCTGAGAACAGGACTGTAATGGTCTGTTGAATGGGAAATCCTTGGCTCAGTTGATTACTTCCTGTAGTAACACTTCCATCACTAACATTTATATGATATTGTAGTTGAAGAAGTGATTTTTCAAAATAGGATGCATTTCCTCCTTATAACACTGTGGTGCAGTAGGCAGGACAGGTATTGTGTTTGCATGGGGGGGGGACACTGAGACCCACTGAGGGGAGTGACTTGTCCCCAGTCACCCTGCTTTCAGGTAACGGGAACCCAGGTGTCCTGCATTGTGTTTTAGCGTGCCTCCTCCTCAGTCACACTTGTGACAGAGCATCACTCCTAGTCCCAATCCATAATGACCCTGTATAGGGTTTCTGAGGAGAGAGGATGTTGGGCTTGAACCACTAATCTTGCGATTCAAACCGACTTTGCAGTCACTGTGCCACACCAGGACTCCACTCCTAGATTGTTGTTGTTAAGTGCCGTCCAGTCGATCCCGACCCATAGCGACCCTGTGTAGGGTTTCTGAAGAGCAGCTGGTGAGCTTGAACCGCCAACCTTGCAGTTCAAAGGGCTTTGCAGTCTGGTGCATTAACCCACAGCGCCACACCAGGCCTCCCCACTTCTAGATTAGGTGGAAGGATTTTGTTGGAAGTAAGGCGCCCTCTGATTGGGAGGGAAGGCAAAGAAAATCAGCAACAAGGCAACAGGAGCTGTGCATAACTTGGGCCGGTGGCAAATTCCATTGTTGTTAGATGCCTGGGGCTACAATTGGAGTGGCTCCACACTCTGCTTTGCGTTTCCCACACTGTCAGCCTCTCACTGGGTTTGTGGACCAGGAAACAACATCCCTTGAGGCAGTTTATTTTCTTTCTTTGAAAGAGACAGTAAGCCCTTCCCTCCATTTTCTTAGTGAGAGGGTCTGAAGTAAACCATTTATTTTATATAAATGTAAATACATTGTTTACAACTCTTCCCTGGCAGTGGAACTCAGCCCTCAAGTGGACAAAATCAAACAGTAATTTTCCAAGTGTTCCAAGTGAAGATGACATCATCCATTCACATTTCAGTCTCTTTTGGGGTGACTCATGGCTTTGAAAAAAAAAAAAAATGTGTGTGTGTGTCTGTGTGGCACTTGCTCAGTCAAGTATAAAATTAAGCTCTGTACCAGGTCTGTGTTGTTGTTAATTGCTGTTGACTCAGCCCTGACTCATAGCGACCCTGTTCAGGGTTTCCGAGAAGCAGCCGGTGGGTTTGAACCTCTCATTTTGTGGTTAGCAGTCCAGTGATTATCCTTCAGTACCAAAAGCTTCCTTCTCCCCATTTCCAGTCTTAAAAAAAAGAACCAAACCCACTGCCTCAAATCCCTTCTGACTTTGAAAACTCCGCGTGTTATAGTGTAGGGTTTTCTTGACTGAAATTTTTGCAGAATGAACCTTGGTAGTTAAGCACTTGACTGCTAACTGAAGGTCAGTGGTTCTAACTCACGGCAGGAGAAGGATGTGGCAGGCTGTTTTCGTAAAGCTTTGCAGCCTTGGAAACCCTTGGGGGCAGGTCTGCTGTGTTCTATAGGACTGCCATGAGTTGGAACAAACAGGATGGCAAAGTCTTTATGGAATCAGATGGCCAGGTCTTACGTGGTTCATCTGGGTGGGTTCAAACAGCAGCCACTGTGCCACACAGGAACCATCTGCTTTCTGGCTATATAAATTAATCTATTTTGGACATTTCACATCAATTCACTTAATAAAAATCCTGTTGTTGTGTGCTGTGGAGTTGGTTCCGACTCATAGCGACCCTACACAGGGTTTCCGAGGCTGTAAATCTTTACGGAAGCAGGCCGCCTCATCTTTCTCCCGCGGAACCGCTGGTAGTTTTGAACTGCTGACCTTGTGGCTCGCAGCCCGATTCGTAACCACTACGCTACCAGAGCTATAAAAATCCTACCAGAGAAAAATTGTTGGATATCTACCAAACAAAAAGTTAACACATCATTTCATGGAGTGTGGTCCTTAATCAGTATTGTTGTTCATTGCCACTGAGTTGATTCAGACTCAAGACGAGAGTGCAGAGTTGAACTGTTTCATAGGGTTTCCAAGGCTGTGTAAGCCTGTCTGTTCAGACTCCTCTGGGTGAATTCAAACTGCCAGCCTTTCAGCTAGTAATTGAGCATTTAACTGCTTGTGCCACCTGGGTCAAATAAAGGTGTATCCACTAGAGAACCAGGTGTTCCTCAGGTGTACTAGACAGTGGTCTAAGATGACATTAAAGGACGTAAGCATTTCTTTTGTCTTATTTCTTTCCAAGAATAAGGATGAGTTGTTCAGTGGTGTTGGGATAATTGCCTACCCATGTGTGAAGAATTAAATTTATATTCCTACTTAATGATATACACAAAGATGGATTACAGATCTATGTGAGTGCCTTTGATTATGCTATTTTCTCCATTTAAATATTCCATGTAAAGGAGTAACATGAAAAAATAAATTCTTGATAATGAAGCCACCTTCTTTTTCATCAATTCAATACAAATGTGTGGGCTCCTAGAGTCCTGGTGTGGTGCTGTGAGTTAATTCCCTGGACTGCAAAGTTGGGTTGAACTGAGGGTTGTTATGTGTCGAAACCAACTCAAACGGCACTTAACAACAACAGGCTCCTATGTGGTGTGGTACAAATAAATCCTGGTGTGGTGCTGAGGAGAAGCACTGGACTGCTAATCCGAGGTTCCTGGTTCAAACCCACCAGCCATTCTGCAGAAACCCTATCTGGTATTGCCTTGAGTTGAAACTGACTCGATGGCACTTACAAACCACAATAACAAGCTCCTACATACAAAGGAGACCTGATGTGGTGCTGTAGGATAAGCACTGGACTGTTAGCCACAAGGTTGGTGATTCAAACCCACCAGCTGCTTCTTGGGTGAGTCAGAACTGACTCGACAGCACTTAATGACAAGGTGGTCCAGATGGTTTACTCTCTTATCCACTAACTGAAAAGTTGGAGGTTTGATTCTACCCAGAGGTACCTCAGAAGAAAGGTCTGGCAATTTCTTCTCTCCAAAAGAGAACCACTTATAAGTCTATGGAGCACAGTTCTCCTCTCTTCTCTGACAGCTGTGACTCATTGGCCAACTGGCTACTGGTTTTTGACTGGATTAAAAAAAAAAAAAAAAAATCAGTCTGTAGACTGATAGGCACATTGCGTTATTGTTCATATAAATTAAAAAAACAAACAAACTGTAGGATTTGTGGGAATGCGTGTACATGTGCACAAAAGTACAAAGGACTACTGCTGCTCTGTGCTATAGAGTTGGTTCTGACTCACCGTGACCCTGCACAAGATTTCTGAGCCTATAGACCTTTATGGGAGCAGAAAGCCTCATGTTTCTCTTGAGGAGTGGTTGATGGATTTGAACTGCTGACCTAGTGGCTAGCAGCCCACTTTGTAACCCAGTGCACTACCAGGGCGCCTTTTAAAGGACCGTTGTTGTTGTTGTTAGGTGCCATTTGAGTCACTACCGACTCATAGCAACCTTATGCACAGCAGAACGAAACACTTGTGTAAGGAGGCAAAGATAAATATGATAATCTTTTATTAGTAATTATTATGTTCTGATTGTGCCAGGGAATGTAATGTAACTGTAGCTTTATAAGGTAATTGACTTTAGCAGATCTTAATATGATTTTGATGTGTTTTCTATACACTGTTTATCAAATCATTAGGGATAAAATCTGGTCTTTTACACCTGAACTTAGGTTAAAAGGCTAAGAAGAAAACTGCACAATGCTAGTTGTTGTTGTTGTTGTTATGTGCCGTGGAGTCGGTTCCGATTCATAGTGACCCTGCATTGGGTTTCTGAGGATGTTAATCTTTATGGGAGCAGAACGCCTCATCTTTCTCC
>NW_006408583.1:12353411-12382559 GCF_000296735.1 Chrysochloris asiatica
TTTTTTTTTGATGCTTTCTGCATCATTCAGTAATTTGCCCAGAGAATCCTTCAATAAAGAAAGTCGAGGCTTGAATTTTTTCTTCAGTTCCCTCAGCTTAAGAAATGCTGAGCGTGTTCTTCCCTTTTGGTTTTCTAACTCTAGATCTTTGCACATTTTGTTATAATATTTTACCTTGGCTTCTTGAGCTGACCTTTGAAATTTTCTGTTCAGCTCTTGTACCTCCTCATTTCTTGCATTTACTTTAGCATCTCTATGCTGGAGAGCAAGTTTCAGAGTCTCTTCTGACAATCATTTTAATCTTTTTTTTTTTCTTCCTTGTCTTCTTAATGACTTTTTGATTTCTTTCTGTATGATGTTCTTGATGTCATCCCACAACTCATCTGGTCTTCAGTCTTTAGTGTCTGATGTATCAAATCTGTTCTTCAGATGATCTCTAAATTTAGGTGGGATATATATTCAAGGTTATATTTTGGCTGTCATGGACTTGTTTTCTTTTTCTTCAGCTTCAGCCTGAATTTGCATAATAGGAATTGATGGTCTGTTCCACAATCTGCCTCTGGTCTTGTTTTGGCTGATGATATGGAGCGTTTCCACCTTCTCTTTCCACAGATGTAGTCAATTTGATTTCTGTGTATTCCATCTGGTGAGGTCCATGTATATAGTCGCCTCTTATTCTGTTTAAAAAAGGTATTTGAAATGAACAAATCATAGGTTTTTCAGAATTCTATCATGTTATCTCCAGCATCATTTCTATCCCCAAGGCCCTATTTTCCAACTACTGATCCTTCCTCTTTGTTTCTAGCCTTTGCATTCCAATCGCCATTGATTATCAATCTATCTTGATTTCATGTTTGATTAATTTCAGGTTGAAAAAGTTGGTAGAATTCTTCTATTTCATCCTCACTGGCTTTAGTGGTTGGTGCATAAACTTGAATAATAGTGGTATTATCTGGTCTTCCCTGTGGTGGTGGTGGTGGTGGTTATGTGCTGTGGAGTCGGTTTCAACTCATAGTGACCCTATATATCGTTTCTGAGGCTGTAAATCTTTATGGGAGCAGAAAGCTTCATCTTTCTCTCTCAGGGCAGCTGGTAGTTTCGAACTGCTGACCTTAAGGTTTGCAGCACAATTCATAGGTCTTCTCTGTAGGTGCATGGATATTATCCTATCATAGACAGCATTGTATCTCATGACAGATCTTGATATGATTTTTGTTTTTTTTTTTGATGATGAATGCAACACCATTCCTCTTCAATTTGTCACTCTCGGCATAGTAAACCATGTGGTTGCCAGATTCAAAATGGCCAATACCAGTCCATTTCAGCTCACTAATGCCTAAGATGTCGATGTTTTTGCGTTCCATTTCATGTTTGAAAATATCCAGTTTCCCTGGATTCATACTTCGTACATTCCATATTCTGATTATTAATGGATGTTAACAGCTATTTCTCTTTATTTTGAGTTGTGCGCCATCAGCAAATGAAGTCCTGAAGGCTTTAGTCCATTCGTGTCATCACAATCAGCTCTCCTTTGAGGAGGCAGCTCTTCTCCAGTCGCATTTTGAGTGCCTTCCAACCTGAGGGGCTCATTTTCCAGCACTATATCTGACAGTGTTTCTTTGCTATTCATAAGGTTGTCAGTGACTAAAGATTCAGAAGTAGTTCCTGTGTCCTTCTTCCTAGTTTCAAAATACCAACTGAGAGGGAAGGAGTCTTCACGTGAAGTATGAATGCTATCCCCTTTTTTTACAGGGTACATAGGGACGGACATCTTAGACACTGGCTACCTAAAATGTGGGGGCAATAAAGCCCCAAAGTGATTGGCTTACAAGTTTTCAAGGGGGAGTTTAGTTTAAGAGTGTGTGGGGAAGGTAGAGTCTCCACTGAATAGTTTTCACCTTGTCTAGACGGCTCTGGTGAAAGGAGATGGGGATAAGATTCTTATGATTCAGTAGTGAGTAATTGTTATCATGACTAATTGTGACTGTCATTACTGTAAAGGTAGAAGTTTTGTAAAAATGGGGGAGTAGTTAATCTTATAGTCCAGAAACAGAGGACCCTAGGACCATCAAGGGTGAAGAGCACTAGGTGTTGTCAAGTCGGTCATGACTCTTAGCCACGCTGTGTGTAACAGAACAAAGCCCTGCCTGGTCTCCTCAGAATCGTCAGCATGGTTCAGCCCATCGCTGCAGACACTGTATCAGCTCACGTGGTTGAGGACCGTCCTCCTTTTTCCCTCTGCCAAGCATGACGTTCTTCCTCAGTGATTAGCAGCCCTTCCTAATATCATGTCTAAAGCATATGAAATGAAGGCTCTCCATTCTGCTTTCTGAGGACATGCTGACTATATTTCTTTCAA
This sequence comes from Chrysochloris asiatica, assembly GCF_000296735.1. NCBI lineage: Eukaryota > Metazoa > Chordata > Mammalia > Afrosoricida > Chrysochloridae > Chrysochloris > Chrysochloris asiatica. The sequence goes on from NW_006408583.1 coordinate 12,355,771, forward strand.
GATAAATTTGTTCTTCTGGCCGTTCATGGTATATTTGATATTCTTCCCAGCATCATAATCTAAAACCATCGATGAGAAATAGGGGGTCTTTTTGACCATGTAGCTTGTAGGCACAGTCTTCCATCCTTGGTTAATGAATCTGTAAGAAAACAGATGAGCAGGAATGGTCTGGAAGGTAGACAACACTTTGACTTTATCTCTTTTTGTCTTTCTTGCTTGTGAACAGAATGGTCAGTCTTTTCTTTTCCTCTTTTCTCCTAATAAAAGGTTTCTCGGACAGGGATGGCAGTGGAGGTGCTGTCTCCCAAGCTTCATTTCCTCTTGTCTGTGGGGTTTTCTGAGGACTCCTAGTGACACAGTCGTTATGGACACTGCTGCCAGCCCCAAGGTTGGTGTGATAACCCACCAGTGGTGCTGCGGGAGAAAGGATCTGATGATCTAAGAAACTCTTTGGGCAGTTCTACTCTGACCTAAAGGGTTGCTGTGAGTCAGAATCCATTAGACTGCAGTGTGGTTTGTTTGTTTTTTTGGTTTTCTGTCCCTCCCATTGTTCCCAGCTACCATCCTTGCCAGAAAAACCTAGATTTTTCCTACTTGATGTATAATTTTTATGGAAGTTGAGACGTTCTAGATAGGAGGATGAATGTAAAATGCATGTAAAACATCACACGGTGTTGGGGAGTCCGAAAGTACTGCTACAAAGTAATGCTCTTCGTTGTTGTCAAGTTGATTCTGACTCACCGCAACCTCATGCACAGCACAGCACAATACAACACAACACTACCTACCCAGTCCTGTTGTGCCACCCTCACAATTGTTACGTCTCAGCCCATTGTTGCTGCCTCTGTGTCAGTCCCGCTCCTTGGGGGTTGTCCTCTTGTTTGCTAACCCTCCAGCTTACCGAGAATGATGTTCTTCCCCAGAGTCTGATGCCTTCTAAGAACATTTCCAAAGAAAGAGAGATGAAGCCTTGTCATCCTTGCATCTAAGGAACATTCTAGCTGTGCTTCCTCCAAGACAGATTGTTTGTTCTCTTGGCAGTCCATGGTACTTTCAGTATTGTTCACCAAAACCATAATTCAAAGGCACCGATTCTTCCATAGCCTTCCTTATTCATTTTCCAAGTTTCACATGCATAGAAGTGATTGAAAATACCATGGCTTGGTTCAGGCATACCTTAGTCCTCAAACTAACATCTTTGTTCTTTGACTCTTTAAAAAGAGGTCTTTTGCAACAGATTTGATTTCTTGACTACTGCATTGATTATTGATCCAAGCAAAATGAAGTCTTTAACAAGTTGAATCTTTTCTCTTGTTTATCATGCTGTTATTTATTGGTCTAGCTGTGAGGATTCTAATTTTGGTTACATTAAAGTACAATTCATACTGAACACTGTAGTCTTTGATCTTCATCAGTAAGTATTTCAAGCTCTCTTTGCTTCCAGTAAGCAGGGCTGTGTTTTCTACATATAGCTGGTTGTTGATGAGTCTTCCTCCAATCCTGATGCCATGTTCTTCTTCATATAATTTAACTTCTCAGATAATTTGTTGGATCGCTATGGGTAGAGTCTGATCCAACAACACTTAACAACAATACGGATTGAATAAGTATGGTGAAAGGATACAACCCTGGTACATACTTTCCTGATTGTAAACCATTCTGTATTCCCTTGTTCTGTCTGAATGACTGTCTCTTGTTCAATGTATTTCCCTCATTCACACAGTTAAAATTAAGTGTTCTGGAGTACTCATTCTTCACAGTGTTGCCCACATTTTGTTATGATTTTCACAATCAAATGCCTTTGCAGAGTCAATAAAGCACAAATAAACATTTTTCTGGTATTCTCTGCTTTCAGCCAAGATCCACCTCATGTCAGCAATGATATCCCTTCATCTTCTTCTGAATCTGACTTGAATTTCTGGCCAATGTACTGTTACACCCATTTTTGAATTATCTTCAGCTAAGTTTTACTTGCATGTGATGTTAAGGACAATATTCAATGACTTTTGCATTCTGTTGGGTCACTTTTCTTTGGAATGAGTGCAAATATGAATCTCTTCCAATTGGTTGGCCAGTAACTGTCTTCCAAAATTTCTTGGCATAGACGAGTGAGTATAACTCCAGCGTTGTGTCAGTATGATGCAAAATTTCAGTTTATGTTCTGTCAATTCCTGGAGCCTTGCTTTTCACCAATGCCTTCACTGCAAATTGGACTTCTTCCTTCAGTGTCATCGGTTCCTGATCATATTGTACTTCTTGAAATGGTTGAATATCCAACAATTATTTTTTGTACAGTGACTCTGGATTCCTTCCACCTTCTTTTGATGCTTCCTGTGTCATTCAGTATTTTTCCCATAGATCTTTCAGTAGTGCAAGCTGAGGCTTAATTTAATTTTATTTTTTCAGTTCTTTCATCTTGGGAAATGCTGAACATGTTAATATCTCCCCTTTTGGTTTTCTAATTGCACGTCTTTGCACATCTCATTATCATTGGTGACTTTGTCTTCTGGAGCTGCCCTTTGACATTTTCTGTTCAGCTCTTTGACTTCTTCATATCTTCTAGTCGCTTTAGCTTCTTTATGTTCAAGAGCAAGTTTCAAAGTCTCTTCTTTATCCATTTTGTTCTTTTCTTTCTTTCCTGTCTTTTAAATGACCTTTGACTTTCTTCATGTATGATATTCTTGTTGTCACCCTACACCTCTTCCTGTCTTTGGTTATTAATGTCAAATACATCAAATCTGTACCTGAGATGGTCTCTAAATTCAGATGAAATTTATTCAAGATCATATTTTAGCTTTTGTAGACTTGGTTAAATTTCCTCACCATCAGCCTGAACTTGCATATGAGCAATTGATGGTACAAAATCATAGAAACTTTTATTAACTAAAAATATAAAAAAGTGAAGCTGTTATTATTATTAATTATTATTATTATTTTTTTGACATATCCTCCCTCTAGGTCTCTACACTTCTGAAGATAGCATTTCCATCTCCTAAGCCTTCTCTGAAAAATTCATTACTCTTTAATTTGCAACACAAAACAACAGAAGCTTTGGCATCCTTGAAGGACTCAAATAGTGTTCCTTTTTAATGTCCTTTGCATTTGGGGCACAAAATGAAGTCTGAAGGGGTGAGTTGAGGGCTGTAAGGTAGAAGTTTCCCGTTGAGATTCTCTTGCTCTAGAAGATGAGCAGGCTCCTGGCATGATGGAAATCTTTCCTCAGCACAATTTTCCTGGCCTTTGTGTCATCAATGTACTTTTAATTTTCTTAAAGCTTCTCCAAGAGAAGCCCCCCAGATCGTCCTGTGTTCTTCAAGAAAATCTTTGATAAAGCAAATGTGTATTTATTGAGAAGACTCAGAATAGATAAAGTGTCTATTTTATTAAAATAGATATAGATTTACATGGGTAAAGATCTAGAAGAATATATACAAGATAAAATACTTTCTTTAAAAGTGGAGTGTAGATGAGGTAATTTCGGTGTATTTTTGTACAATAAAATAAAAAGGAATGTATATTTACTTTGCTTGGAATGTTTAACAACATTAACAACAGGAAGGTGTGACCGAGTACATTTTTGTTACTTGGATTTGAAAATTAATAAGTAGATTTGCAAAATAATGGAAGGACTTGTATACTTGTGTTGGTGTCAACTTTTCTTGGAGGACAAGGCCTTGAAAGCTCCCTCTCTGCCTTTTTATTTGACAGGTCTTCTCGAGCAGACATGGCGGGGAGCAGCCACCACTTTACGGCATTCGATTCAAAACAGGCAACTGACCCTCATGGAGCAGCTAATTTAAGCAGGTCAGGAAGGGTATGTGGGTATTGGGGGTGGGGAACCCAGTGGGGAGCAGATGACTCCTTCAGCGAATGGGAGCACTGAGCTTTGAAAGTGCTTTCTTTGTGTTTTAGGGACTGGTGAGGTGTGAGAGGCCTGGGCAGGTAAAAATGCCTATTTCACAAATGAGGGAAGGAGTTTCAGATGTGCTTGGAGACTTGGGGTGCTGCCGCTGTCATATAAAAAAACAAAAATGAATCTAAGTTCAACTCTTTCTTGAGTCTTTTATGTTTAAATTTTTAATGGTTATTTTTATTATAAGACAATAGAGTCAGATCGCAGACCACTTTAATGCAGACAATTAGAATTTTTATATATTTCATTCCAGTCGTTTCCCCCCAGGCTTGTACTTCTTGATGGAATTGCACTATAATAGATTTCTCATTGAGGATAGGATTATGACTTTTTTCTACTTTGTTACATTCCTCTTATAACCTTGCTTAAAAATATGTTTTTAGAAGCATGCTCTTTGTAGAAAACTCAGGAAATAATAGAAAATCACAAAGAAGAGGATGAAGTATGGTATTGCTGCCACACCTATTTTCCGGGAGTCCTGGTGTGGCGCTGTGGGCTAATGCACTGGCCTACAAAGTCAGTTTGAACTGCAAGGTTCAAGCTCACCAGTCACTCCTTGGAAACCCTCTGCAGGGTCACTATGAGTTGAAACCACCTCAGCAGCACTTAACAACAACAACAACAACAAAAACAACCTATTTTCTTATATGTATATATAATTTTTTTCTATTCATATACATTGTTGTTTTTTTTTTTTTTTTCATTTAGCTGGCAGCGCATTAAGCACAAAAAGTAACCCATCTTTTAAAACTTAGTATATCATCACTTTTTTCTTTTCCATTAAATATTTTCCTACATGATCATTCAATTATGGCACTATAGAATAAGTACTGGACTGCTAACCGTAAAGTTGGCAATTCAGACCCATCAGGTGCTCCTTGAAAATGCTTAATAGCATTTCTCAGAGTCGGAACTGATCTGACAGTAGCATTCCTATCCATGGCCATTCTAGAATGATTTTAATCTTGTTTTGAATGTGTAGATTGTTCTGTTATCATTTATTATGGCAGCTCTGCTAAAGTTATATTTTAGTACTGTGAAGTTGGTTCCAGCTACCCTCATAGGTTTATTAAGCCTTTTGAAAACATATAGCAGACCTGTAGCTTTTGGATTTGAAATTTCAGTTCTTTTTGAGTTTTCATAATTCACATGATGTGGTAGTATTCATAGAGACCATCTAAAAAGCCTACCCTCACTATTTAAGGAAGGGGTTGAGGGATGGAAATGCAGTTGAGAATAACTTCTAGGGATGTTAAGTTGGTTATTTTCCACATTGCTTTTGATTCCATGTGTCCAATTCCCTATGGAATTCTGAGGAGTGGTGAGGTGGTAACCCCTCCACCCTACCCCCCAACTCATCTAATAAGGAATCTAAGGTATTAGCTTCTGCATCAACGATGACAGCGTTCTCAGTAATAGACAAGGTGGGGTGCTAGGAGAGAGCATCAGCATGCAGTCAACTGCTGTTATCATGAACCACAAACACAGTTAGCAAGAGGGAGCTTATGACATGAAGAGGATGGAGGAAGGAACCTTAGGGAACACAGACCTCTGAGATGCTGGTGCCTGGACAGGCAGGGGCCGTGGGGAAGTGGGAAAGTTCTGGCATCTGGTCAGCAGAGCCAGATGTTTCAAAGAGGTCTGTAGCAATAGAGTCTGAAAAGTCATTCTTTGCATTTTGTAGTTAGGTCGTCGGAGACCTTGAGTTTGAACAGATTCAAGGGCCTGGGTCAGAAGCCAGGCTGCAGTGGCTGGAGAGGAACGGGAAGTAGGCAGTTGGGAGAGCGAGCTTCCAGTCTTTGTTGAAACCCTTGCCTATGCAGGAAGATCCTCGGGTGGTACAAACAGTTGCATTCTTCTAACATCAGGGTTGCCAGTTCAAACCCACCCGGAGGTGCCCTGGAAGCTAGGCCTGTGGATCTGCTTCTATAGAGATCACAGCTAAGGAAGGGCTCCAGAGCAGGTCTACGCTTGAGTTTACCTTGAGTTGGAATGAACTCAGCAGTGGGCTTTTGTCTGTGAAGAGAAGGACTGGGTGCTGGAAGCGAAGACAGATGAGGGAGAGTTATCTTCTTTTTTTCTTCTTTAGATAAAAGTGAGTGAGAATTGAGTATGTTTTGAAATTGAGGGGATGGGGGTCGGAGAGGAAGCAGTTAAAGATGTAATTTATAGACTCTTTCAAGTGCAGTATTAACCTTTGCAGATTTCACAGTCTTTTTTTAACAACAATAAAACTGAACAATAAAAATTCCCACTCTACCTTTTAATCAACAGGTCTTCTAACCCATATATAAAACCAAGCCCTTATAAGCAGATTGTGGAGCAGCCTAGAAGGACATCTACAAAGAGGAACGAAACTTCACACTTGGACAAGAAGTATGTGGGTGTGATTCATATTTAGTTAGACTACGCAGAAAGTGGTGGCACTTGGCTGGCAGTATCACATTGTTCCCTTATTGTATTCGCTCCTCACCTTGTGAGACATTTAAAGAGGCAGTTTTGGTCATAATTTTGACAAATGAGAAACATCAGAGGTAAAGCCATGTTCGAAGAGGCCTCAGCTGGGCACTGGCTGTGTAGCAACTTGATACTTGGTCTTCTGATTCCCAGGCCAGTACACTTTGGACAAGTCACTGGCCTCCTTGGTGGCCACAGTTTAGTCTTACATAGTTTGTTTAGATTCCTGCTTCAGCCTTGAAAGAGCACCTAAGGAACCTGCTGTCCACAGAGGTGCATGCCTTGCAGCTCTGAGATCCTGTTGAGTCTCAGTTGTGTTTTCTTCTTAAACGGCACCAGTGACCAAGGTTCAGACATTTGTAAATTGTGTGCCCATCGCTTCAGATTTGTTGACCCACTTGTTGTCGAAGCTGCAATTAGGATCATGTTTGGAGAACAGAAAGGACTTTCTGGTCTTTCCATCACTTCTCGCGACCTGTTGTTTGGCCTTCACATAGGTATTTTTTCCATGGGCAAGGTTGTCCAACTTTTAAAACCTCTAAGAGAAAGTATGTTTTGCCTTTTTAGATTTTATTCCAGAGATTCTTTAAAATCAGAAAGCATCATAAAGTCTTGTGTCTCAGGATTGGAGTAAGGATGGAAAACCTTTGGTAAATTTTTCTATTCTTCTTTCACCAACTCAGAGTGGGTACAAGCCATTGGCGTCTTTTATTACTTAGTGAAGGTTGATACTGGGGAAGCCTAGATTTAAACAGCAGGTCTGGCTACACAGGAAGCTGACTTCAAGAGACTGCTTAGTGGCATCAGGATCCCAAATGACTACGTAGTTAATGCTCTGGCCCAGTTTTGCTTCTGTACCAGTGAGTAAAGATGGTTCCTGTTTTGGATTGACTGTTAAGGAACACAGGACAGATAGTCCAGACAGTACACAGAGCTCAGCCTAGCTCTCTGACCCCCTTCTTCTTCTTAGTTGGTGCCAGGAACATGCACATTCTTCCCACCCCCCCCGTTTTTATTGTGAACTGAGTGATAGTTTACATGGGAGAACATCGGTTTTATACTTGTTTCACTGCAATGATAACAGTCTCCTCTGTGCATCATCATTCAACAGTATTTGCTTCTATTCCCTCTGTTTTTTGTTTGTTTTTTTTTTTTTTTTTTTTTTTTTAAATGTATACTAAAACACTCAGGAATATGTAATCATTAAACAACCAAAGGGCACATTCTGCAAGCCTGCCCCCTGACCACCAACACACAGCCTTTCTCTTTCCATGAACCTAGAGTCCTCGGCTGCTCCCTCCCTCCATGTCCTCATCTCGACCTCCATATCTGGTATCACTGCTTCTCTGCATAGGGTCCCATATTTTGCTTGTACTCTTCTCCCTTGATGGTCCTAGGTCCTCTGTTCCTGGACTGTAAGATTAACTCCTCCCACCTTTTTGTTACAAAACTTCTACCTTTACAGTTGTGACAGTCCACATGCACATCTTTGACTATTAGAAGCTATTTCAAAATAGTTCATTTTATTTTTAGTATCAGGAAATGCTAAATTAATATCATACCAGTGAGGCACTAAAGAATAGCTCATCACAATGGTAGTATTAACACATCAGGATAGGCAGAAATGGCTTTGAAGCTCAAGGAATTTAAAGGAATTTCATGCCCTTGGAAACCCTATACAGGGGAGCTATGTGTTGGAACTGACTGGACAGCACTTATCAACAGCAACAACAACTTCCTGTTGATGGACAGATCCACTAGATTAGATGTGGTATCAAGCAGTGGCACAGGAGGCTCTGGGTTAGAACTCTGCTTTGCTGTTTGGGCCTTAAGTCTGAGCCCATAGTTGACATGAGGAATGATTAGGCACTTTCATTCCACTTAGAAGTGATACTTGCCTCATTGCTTTTTGTGCATCGGATAAGTAGCATCTTTACTCTGAACTTTACTGTTCTCATAACAGCAATGTTAACATCGTCACTCCTTTCATAGATGAGGAAGAGAGACGCAGAGAGGTTAAGTGAACTTGTTTCATAGTCTCACCATCCACCACGAGCTGTGATCTTCCAGAGTCTATTCCCATTGTGTAATAAATGAGAAGTTGTATGGGGAGTCTCTGTGGTCTGCTTGTCCATCCACAGACACTTTGTAACCCTCCAGACTCCACACACTGAATGAATAGATGGAGGCATCTTGGACCACGGCTCTTTAAGAACAGGACCTTGGGTTGGCTGGGAAAAGAACTGAATACTCCCACTCCTGCCAGTGAAGGTCTCTGAGCAGTTCATTGTCTCACACCCATCCCGTGGGTATAGGCCCTTAGTGCTAATTCCTGCTTTGAAAGAACTGTCTTTTTAGCCTAATTTTCAAGCCAGTTGAGATACTGGTGTAGGGACCAGGCTTATGGAAGTCAGACTCTCAGCTTTCTTATTCATAAAGATTGTGTATTACAGGGTGTGGCTTTAGATGTGTAGTAAAATATGTGGCTTTCAACACTCCCTTGAATGGAATTTAGCCCAGAAATTGCAGGCCTGTCTCTAATTCACTGAACCAAGCAAAGAATAGACTTACACCACTACTTCCTTGTGAGGAGGGGGCTGGGCCCCTTATACCCAGCCTTTCTTTCCAACCCACCAGTCATATAGCTGTCTTTTCTCCCAGGGAGGAATTGACAGGCGAGTCTAGGAGTGACAGGGTCTAGCAAAAACTCTGGGAGGCAGTGTTCCTCCTATCGAGTTGGTGCCCCCACCGTCTCATCTGACCATCGCCTTGATATCAACATTTACAGTGTTCACTTAGCCTTCACTGAAAACTGCACTATTAAGCCTTAACTATACAGAGCTGGATTGCAAATAACTTTGCATTGGAGATCTTTTGGGCTATAATAAAATATTAATAAGTATTCAGTTGCATGTGCAATAGTGACTTTTGTTTAATCGATTTTATCAAATGAGTAAAGTAAGAAAGTGAAAAAGTAAGGAATAAATTAGAGGGACCCAAGAGTAGAGGCGTCAGCGAAAAAGAGGAAGCCCCTTGAAGAGGTGGATTGACGCAGTGGCAGCAACAGTGGGCTGAAACGGCAGTGATGGTGAGGGTGGGACAGGACGGGGCAGCATTTCATTCTGCTGTGCTTGTGGGAGAGATGAGCCAGGTGACTCAACAGCACTTAACAACACAGGACCGCATTAGCATATGTTGGTTTTACAGACTTAACTCATTTCAGCACGAATCAGTGAAAATCCCTTCTCCACCTTTGAATCCACAGGTCTCACTTTGCAAGCAAAGTGCAGAGACATTCTGCCAGGTCAGGAAGTATGAGTGTGTGTGTGGTTCTTTTTCATCAGGTGAGACTGGGCAGTTCAGCATTCCTGGAGAATTAGAGTAATACATAGACAAGTATTCTCTAAAGTGTCTACTGTCCCCAGTTTACAGATAAGGAAACTGAAAATCAGAGAGGTAAAGTGAACTCTTCAAGGTTACACAACTGTTAAGTGGTGGAGTTAAGAATTTTTTTGTTTTGTTTTTCTGTAACATACTACTTTTCAGTTTCAAAATGCACAGATCAGTTTTTCAGGATAAAAGTAGCAGATAAAAGAGGAGAAAAAAATGTGTCGTCCGTCCCTCCCCCCACCCTAACATATGTCAGTATAAATTGTGTATTTTCGGGAGTTTGAAACAAGTTCTCCTCCTGGTAATTATTGAAAATGGCGCTGGTAATCTGAGATCTGATTCTCTGGAAGCACAATTTTGGTGGAGTCAGTGCGTTCTGGTAAATCTTAGATTGGGGCTATTGAGGTAAAAGGGGCCCCTGCACCCCTGATATAAGCAGAAACTTTCTCTGGATGAGTTTAGCAAAGCATCCAGGGTTCCCATCTGCCTTCTGCTCCCCTGATCCAGAATAGCCCTCTGAAACACGTTCTTCAATCTTTACAAGTAATATATTTCTGACATGTGGATTACTCTGTGTGTAGTATGACCTCTCTGTTCCAATAGCCAAGTTTTATCCTGCTCTACTTGCTCTTGCAATTCATCACATTTTAGCAAGGAAAAACTGTTAGAGAGAATTGCTTTGAATGTTGTAAATTTTTTGTTCACACTCTGTCCTCCGTATTGATATTTCATTCTTTCTCCATTATGGTCCTTGCTGACTTGTCTAATATGACACAATTTGGTAAAGGAACAAACAGAGGTATTACTCAAGCTTAAAAATTGGTTATGTACAGAACAGCTCTCAGTTACCGAAGGCTCTTCAGCTAGTTGCCAAATAATGATAATAATGGATAACGTGTCTTGTGGACAGCTATGAGCAGGCATGATTTGAAACACAATACGTGTCCACACACTTTTGTCCACTGCACAACCCAGGAAGTGAGTACTTTCACTGGCCCCTTCTTACAGATGAGGGGCTGAGTGTCAGAGAGGAACAGTGACATGCCACGGCCACAGCTTCAGAAAGTCAACGGAAAAATTCCATTTTCTTTCCATTTCATTTTCCCATGAATTTTTTGAAGCCTCCTCATACAGGCAGGAGGCAGGGCCAGAATAAATGGATGAAAGGGTTCTGATTCCAGAGCCTAGATTCTTAGACACTACATTAAATGTAGTTTTTTGCAAGCAAGTTTACTGTCATGAATAACAGAAGAAATAGAGTTGGAACAAAGTGACCATATTAGGATAGCCCCAAATCTTTATCACTTATGTACTGGTTTTGCACATTTTCCCTTTTTAAAATAGCAGAGCATAAAGCTCATTGTGCCTTTTAATGAAAGTGTCTTCTAAATTAGAAACAGAGTGAGTCTTTAATGAAGGTTTATTAAGACAGGCACCTGGGCAGGGCTCCTACAGACCAGGTGTTGTGCTGCGTCACCCCTCTGGGATGGGAGGGGCTTTCCGAGCTAGTGTTGTTCATTCACATAGAACTTGAAGTTCACAAAACCACCTGATAAACAACCATTGTCTTTGCTTCTCCTGCACTCACTGTGAAGTGGGAGGGCAGAAACCACCCACTTCTAAGATGAGGCAATGGCCTCAGATTCATGTCTTCCGGAAGGTCACACACCTAGACAATGGCAGTGCTGACTTCTGATTCCTAGTCCAGGAATCTTTTTATTGCATCATGCTAGGCTTGAGGGAAATGCATGCTGATAAGCCTCTTGCAAGACACTTGGCTGTATTCAGTAGCCTTGCTCATTCATTGCTCCAGTCTGGTTTTACAGGTATAGTTGGTCTGGATATCGGAGGGCCTCGAAGCCAGGACAAAGAGTTTGAACTTCATGTGGTAGTTGATGGGAAGCTACTATAGATTCTTGGTCTGTCTTAGGAAGAGTTGTTTGAGAGTGGCAACTGGGATGCATTTAAGCAGCATTAGCATCATCTGGGAACTTGTTAGTAAGGTACTGTTTTTGTGTCTACCTGGGACCTACTGAATCAGAAAACTGCGTGGGGCCAGCATTCTGTTTTAACAAGCCCTGCAGGTGATTGATTCCAGGGCACATTCCATTTTTGAGAACCATTGAATTGATGAAAGACTAGTCAGGAAGGCATTGTTTGGCAATGATTTCAGAATTCAGATGAGAGTTTCAGTTAATAAGGGCTAAGAATTAATGTAATGGCAGAAGAAATGGAGAGGAACCAAGTGCCTGTAAGATATATTTGAGAGAAATCCTGGACTTGCCCTGAATGTTGCTCTCCTGGTCACTCTGCAGAACAGAACAGCACATGGGTGTCCTGGGAGAGGGGTTCATTCCATGGGAACATCTTAGTGAACCACTTAGCAGGCTCGAGTTTACTGTGTTTTGAAGTGCTGAGCCCCCACTTTTGTTTTTCCCTTTAGCCTGGGCATTTTTAAGTACACACACCCAGGTGACAATAGGGCCAGGTAAGATACAGAGGAGGTTGGTTGTTTGGCAAGGAGCCAGGTCTCTGTTCTCAGCCCACTTCCTGGTAATGAAGGACAAGCCCTAGCCGTAGAATGGGTGGTTGTCAGAACAGGTGAGAGGTGAGACTGCGTACCTAGTAGGTTTAGGCAAGGCTGACTGGAAGGTGTGAGTGGGAATTTCTGAGCTAGATGATGGCTTTCTGTTCTTAGGATAGAATCCATGTGTTCGATCAGGAAGGTTTTACAGATACAGTTGTTCTGGATATTCGAGGACCTTGAAGCCAAGCCAGGCTAAAGAGTTTGATCTTCATGTGGAGGGTGACAGGCAGCCACGATAAGCTCTTGATCTGTTTTTGGAAGAGTTGTTTACCTGCTTTTTGCCCTCATTTCTCCCACACTTTGCCTTATCACATTGCCAGCACTGAATGCCATATTCCCTTGATTACCATATTCCATCTCCCCAACTTAGATATGTTGTTGTTAAATGCTGTTGCATTGTTTCTGACCCATAGTGACCCTGTACAGGGTTTCTGAGGAGCAGCTGGTGAGCTTGAACCACCAACCTAGCAGTTCAGCACATAAACCCACAGCACCACACCAGGATTCCCAACTTTGATACAGCTAACTCCATTCGATAGGGTTTGGATGTGACCTCTGGGAGAGCTTTCCAGGACCATCCTCATTAATGTGTCCCCTGCTCCAAATCAGCTCCTGCCACAGAGAATTTATCCCAAGCTGAGATGATCTTACTTGGTGATTGGTTTACATGTTTAAGTTTGTACTGCCACCCCTTGCCCCCAGAGCAACAACAACAACAACAAAAAGAATTAAAGTGCCTTAAGAGCCCAGCACAGTAGGTTAAGTGTCAGGCTGTTAACTGAAAGATGAGCAGTTCAAACCCACTAGCTGCTACAAGGATGGACGCTGAAGCAGTCTGCTCCTGTAAAGATTTGGAACCCTATGGAACAGTTTTACACCGTCCTGTGGGGTCACTATGAGTTGGAATGGACTCGATGGCTGTGGGAAGAGTCCAGGATCCTGTGTGTCTCCTTCAAAGCCATGTTCCCAGTACCAGTAGTTAATCGGATGGCCGTTATGTAAAGATTTGGTTGTGGTGAGGCATGGGGGCATTGGGTGTAGAATTGGATTCACACATACCAGGCAACAAATGATGGCTAACTTGGACTGGAGATGAAATCAGATAAATTCAAGAGATGTTCGGGAGATAAAGTTGATAAAATATGGTGATGGCATGATACGAGAGCTAGCAAGCCGCTTTCTGCCTGAATGACATTTGTGAATTCGTAGCATTTTGTTTGACCTCACTGGAAACTTAAGAGCAAAATTCTACACTAGAAGAGGTTTGAATTCAAACTGTAGGTGCAAAGGATTCTGTTTCTACCCAGAGCAGCTCTACCATCTATCCATCTGTGCACAGTTTCCCTGCCTATCATCTATTCATCAGTATTCACTGCGTGTGTGCTATGTTCTAGGTAGTAGACCCCCTCTTTACATAGAGAGGGAAGATAGACAAACATGCCAGTAAATAAATGCACAAGACACTCTTGTAATAAGTGGTATAAAGAAAATTATGACAGTGGATAGGTTTGAGGTGGAATCAGGGCAGGATGCCCGGAGCTGGTGCTGTTTGAGCTGATACCTAAATAACAAAGTTTGTTGTTGTTGTTTAGACTCATGAATCAAGTTGGTTCTGACTCATAATGACCCGTTTAGGGGTTTCCAAGCAGTGACTGGTGAGCTTGAACTGTTGACCCTCTGGTTCAAACCAACCTTGCAGTCCAGCGCATTAACCCACAGCACTATGCTAGGACTCCCCAAACAAATACGTTTTGTTGTTGCAGTGTCATTGAGTTGGTTCCGACCCATAGCGACCCTGTATAGGGTTTCTGAGGAGCGACTGGTGAGCTTGAACCACTGACCTTGTAGTTCAAACGGCTTTGCAGTCTGGCACATTAACAACCCACACAGCGCTACACTAGGACTCCCAAAACCAACAAGGTACCAACCCTGAAAAGACCTAGGGGCACAAAGGGTGGGTCTATCTGGGGCCTTGGAAACCTTGAGGAGCAATGTTACTCTATCCCGTAAGCAGTGCACTGAGAGGTTAGTTTGAACTGAAAGGGTCACTGAAAACTCAGTTTGAACCAAAAGGTTGACTGAAAGGTCAGTTTGAACAAAGGTTGGCAGTTTGCAGTTTGAAATCAACAGTCACTCCTCGGTAACCCTATTCAGGGTCGCTGAGTCGGAACTGACCCGGTGGCACTTAACAACAACATAGGGTTACTATGGGAGTCCCCGTGTGGCACTGTAGGATAAGCAGTGGACTGCTAACCACAAGTCCGGTAGTTCAAACCTACCAGCTGCTCCTTGGAAACCCTATGCAGGGCTGCTGAATCACAACCGACTCAACAGCACTTAACAACTTGACAGTATGGTTGCTATGATTTGGAATCACCTCGATGGCCCCACGTGGGTGTGTGCATTATTTGTCAAAGTTTTTCACGCCCCCACAACAGACTCATGAAATAGGATGTTGTTGTTGTCATAAAGTCGGTTCCGACTCTTGGTGACACGACTATGTGTCATGAAGTCGGTTCCGACTCTTGGTGACACGACTATGTGTCATGAAGTCGGTTCCGACTCTTGGTGACCCTGTACAGGATTTCTGAGGCTGTAAATCTTTACGGGAGCAGAAAACCTCATCTTTCTCCTGCGGAACAGCTGGTATTTTCGAACTGCTGATTGTGAGATTAACAGTCTGATTTGTAACCACTATGCTTCGTGTTACCATTTTACAGACAAGAAAATGGAAGCTCAGAGAGCTGGTAGTGACAGTTAGGATTTCAGCCTGTCCACACACACACGCACGCACATGCACGCCTGCACGCACACCCTCTCCGTGTTAAACTCACCAGTAGTAAAGGCGATAGAAATATTATGTGTTTTTCTCTTGATCCCTAGGTCACCGTCATCCAAGATAGGTCTCAAGAGTGGCCTGGAAGAATGTACAGTGGCATTGAACTTGTTTCTAAGTAACAGATTTTCAGATGCCTTAGAATTACTCCGTCCATGGTAAGTACTTTTTTTTTGGCTAAAATGTTTATTTGCAGGTGCTTCTGTTTGTTGGCATGTTTGTGAGTTGATTTATCTGCAATTCCATCTTGGCGTTTGTAAGCTCATTTGGTGGACAGCTCTTACCAAACTACCATTGGTCAGTTTTAATATCCAGTTAAGCAATCTGTTTTTCAAATGTAGTCATTCTAAGCTTTTCTACTTCTTTCTCAGATTTCAAGTTCCATTCTTACTTGTTCAAATATCCTCTTAAGTTGCTTTGTAGGGCTTTAATTTTGTTGTCTTCAGTAAAATATCTTTGTGAATGTTCCTCTTAAGCTTAAATATAGTTGAACAACAATTTCCTTCTTTGAAATGAAGGATGGCCTAACTAAAGTATGCTAATCCCAAATGCTAAATTGATGCTACAGTGGCCCATAGCCTACTGTAGTTGTCCAGTGTTGGGTCTGACTCTCATCTCTCTGCAGCCATGCAGTCTCTCACCCCACCGGGGCTGTCTCCTGTGTCTGGTCTCAGTTCCTTTCTCTATCTGTGTGTCTCC
Organism: Chrysochloris asiatica; assembly: GCF_000296735.1. NCBI lineage: Eukaryota > Metazoa > Chordata > Mammalia > Afrosoricida > Chrysochloridae > Chrysochloris > Chrysochloris asiatica. Next base: position 12,371,653 of record NW_006408583.1, read on the forward strand.
CTCGGTCTCTCTAACCTTACCTCTCTCTGTCCCCTCTGCTGCCCTGACCTGTTTCTTTCCATTTTTTAATTGTCTTTTTTTTTTATTCGTTTGCTGACACTAACTTCCAGCTAGTCATCATATGAAAAGAAAGTAAATCATATTGTATTATATTTACTTAAGTTTTATAGTCTGATCTCTGTGTGTGTTTTACTGTTAGAAATACTTTTTTTTTCTCTTTAGTCTTGATGTAAAAAAAAAGGTTTTCCTTTTTTCCACTTGGAAACTTTTTCTCTTGGAAGAGCTCTCAGGTAAAAATGTGAGGTCTGAAACCGCAATTAATGATTAATGTTGGACTACTCTTAGTCCTTGTGTGCCCACACAGTTCAGGACAAGCTACAAATTGCCTAAAGATGGTTAGACTCTTTCCAGGGGGGAGGGGAGAGGGAATGTGACTTGGTTGTGTTTTGCATACCTGTAGGCTCTGCATTGATTTTTGAATGAGAAACAAGACAGAGCACCTATACTTCAGAACTTCAAAATAACCAATGAACAGAATTTAAATTTTAATTAAGAGGTCATAAGGTTTTCATAGAAATGGAGACCATTTAAAGTCTGTTAAGAGTTGAAACAGTTCTCACAGATAACTTGATCATTTAAATTATAATGAACTTTCCTCAGGAATCACAAATACTGAAATTCCTAGTATTTCAAGATTACAAAAGAGGTCTAGAGTCTGCTTTTGTCAGGGCCCTCTGAGGCCGACTTCATTTACTGCAGAACAATTACTTCTTCCTTTTGGCCTTCTGCAGGAGAGGGGAAGTGACGATTTTAACTAAGTCTTTATTTCTCAAAAAAAGTATCCGAATTCCTCTGCTACAAAGTGCATTTGCAATGGCCTGCATTTTGGCTCGTATTTCAGAGCAGAACACCGTGCATATTGCCCTTTGTTCAATCGGGAGAAAGTGACTATCTGGGAAAAATTGCTTCCGTTTGAATCCTACTGTAGGAAATGAATCCACAGGGCTCCCCCTTGTGCTCAGACAGGGGAAAGCATATCTGCTTCTGTTTCCAACTTGTGACATTTTGTTGAGCCTGTGTGGGTTTAAATTGGAACATGGTTGGTACTTGAGTTTTTAGAGTGTACCTTTCACAGCCCATATAATCTCAGTAGCTTGAAATTCACAATGTGCATTTATTAGGGTTTCTTGTGTTTAATATCAAAAAGACCTGTGCTGCTTCAGCAGGTGACTTGAAATGTCCTCACCCCCTGTGTTCTCTCTAGGGCAAAGGACAGCATGTACCATGCCTTAGGCTATAGCACCATTGTGGTGTTGCAGGCTGTCATGACCTTTGAGCAACAGGACATACAAAACGGCATTTCTGCTATGAAGGACGCTTTGCAAACCTGTCAAAGGTAAGGCTGAATGATTAGGTACTGGAGATAAGAGCTTCGGCTTCAGAGTTTACGTAATAACGTCAAACACTAGCATTAGGACAATGTTCTATGAGTAGATGCATGCATGGATCGACACACAGGCTGACCGAGTACAAGAGGATGTTTGCGCACGGGTACTGACCTTTGCTACATATATCTATGAATGCGGTGGAGCATACAGGGGCACAGTTAGGAACACTTCTTCAGGGAACAAGTTGCTGGGCCTGGGGGCTCAGGACCATAGACTCAGGGACACCAAGGTCAGTTAGCATGACATAGTCCACAAAGATAATGTGCTGTGTCCTACTTGGGTGAGCAGGGACTGGAATCTTAAAAGCTTGTGAGTGGTCACCTAGCTTCAGCTGAACAGGAAAAGGTAAAAACATTCACTGCCCTCGCCGCCCAGGAGACAAGCTAGAATGTTAATCAGGTTACTGAATGGAACCAATCCTCTGATTTCCCGCCTGTCTTCAAACCCCTCCCCAATTCTGACCCCAGTAAGTCTGTACTGCCGTGTATTCGGTGCTCAGAATCTGGAGAAGCTAGCTCCTCTGAGCCAGCTGGCTTCATAAAATCTGAAACTCTGCGTCACCTCTCCAAGTGGCTTCGGTTTCTTCGACTATGGAGCATTTCTTTGACGATGGAGCAAGAGCTGCCGTGATACTCTCAGGCCCAGGGCTGCCCAGACACTCTCTAATCTAAAACTATTGGTCTCTCGTGGACTGGAGGAAAGAGGAGTAAAGAAAATAAAAGCTGCATGGAAAGATTAGTCCAGTGGACTAATAGAACATGTGAACATCAAGTCTCCACAGCCCTGAGACCAAAAGAACTAGACGGTGCCTGGTTAACACTACCAACAGCTCTGAAAGGGAGCACATTAGAAGGTTCTGGATAGAGGAGAAAAATGTGGATAGGCCAGGGGTACTGCTTGGATAGAGATCGCTGGAAACATTAAGACTCTGGCCTTAGTCACCTTTCAGGTCTGGAAATGAACTCACTCCCGTGCCTCAGTTTTCAGCCAAAAAAGTTGATCTATATGTGAAACACTAACACGAGTCAGGTACACACACCATTTGAGATCCAAAGGGCAGCATTTACCCAAGGGCAAAGGTCAGAGGAGGGTTGGAAAGAAAGGAATGGAAGCAGGAAACCCAGGGAAGAAGTGGAGTAAGTGATGTTACATTGTGGGGACTGTAGTCAAACAGATCAGCAAAGTGTGTGTGAGTTGTTGAATGGCAAACTGATCTGCTCTGTGAGCCTTCACCAAATTCATAATGAAAAGTAAAAACAAAAATATATTAGGAATAATAGATGCCAATTTCTATTGAGGGAGTCCTGGTGTGGTGCTACAGGATAATGCGCTTTGACCACAAGGTCAGGTTGAGCCACAAGGATGGCGCTTCAAACCCACCAGCCGCTCCTTGGAAACCCTGTACAGGTGGCTATGAGTCAGAAGTGACTCGATGGTACTTACCAGCAACAACAATCTCTATTTGGATAAACACTGGCAGCTGTACCTTCCACTTTTCTCTTGGTAACTTGGGGCCTGAGCTTCAGAGATGGTCTGAGGGGAGATTTTAGCTCTGCAAAGAAAAGGATCGTTCTTGCTTTATATGGGGAGGGGAAGTTTTGCTTGCCTAACAAAGGGCAGACCTGTAGACTTTGGTGACAATGAGATGGCTTTTGAGTTTGATTTTAAGCCTTGCTGTGTATATATAAGACTCTGAGCAAAAGCTGTCATTATCATGGCTGAGTTTTAACATTGGTTAAAATAGATCCTAATGGAATTATGTTGCAAGCCCCTCAAAAGAAGAGAGTTCCCAGATAGAGCACTTTTATCTCCATTCCTAATCTGTGAAGGCTCTTAATGTAGAGACATCCTACATAGATGGGAAACAAGTTCTTTGCAGGCTTAGTTTTGTTTGGGTTTGTCCACTCATGTTTTTATTCAGTAAACATGGCCGAGTGCCCACAGGGGGCCAGTCCAAGACTGGAAGCTGGGTCTGTAGGACTCAAAGGGTGGTTTTCACCATATAGACTTTCAAGTTTCGAGTTTTGGTTTGGCGATTCTTTGGTCGGTGACTGAAATGAAGATCAAATGAAAAGGCACTCGGCCTGGTGGGTTATATTTCCTTTCCATTTCCTCTGTCCCCTTCTCCTTACTCAATGCAGATACAGGAAAAAATGCACGGTGGTAGAGTCTTTTTCAAGTCTCCTTTCCAGAGGATCATTGGAGCAGCTGACTGAAGGTAAGAGTCATTAACAAAATTTCATTTATTCCTTTCTTTCAAAATTGAAAGGTGATTATGCTTATAAAATACAATACCAAAGTGTATAAAGTAAATGGAATGTCTTTTCCCCTTGCCGGTCATACTTCCCTCCAGAAGTAACCATGGTTAATAGCTGGTATTGAAGTCTTGAACACTTTCTGTGTACATACCAAAGTATATAGAAACTGCCTTCAGGGTTTTTGTGCTGCTCATTATGTTTTGCCAGCATAGTATTACACTCTACTCCTTGTTCTACATGGCGATTTTTGACATTGGTCTTTTCTGCGATCAGTCCATGTAAATGCTCTATCATATTCCATAGGATGGGTGGACCATAAATGTTGGCGTTGTCTCTGCTAAAGGAGGGTTACGTTGTTTGTATCTTTTCACTGTTAAAAATCCTGCTGTCCTAAAATCCTTGTCCCTTCGTCTTCCTGAGTTTTTTAAAGTATTTCATGAGATCAATTTTTAAAAGAGGAATTCCAGGGTGTGAGAGTGTGAAAATTTTTAATATTTATCGCTATTGCCAATCTTGTCCCTGAAGTGTTAGGTAGTTTATATTCTTACTGTGTATGTATGAGAGTTTCTGCTTTCCATACGATAGTAAAATCTTTGTCCTAAGGTCAAAGTAATTTTCTACTTGTAAAGAAAGTAATACTACTTGACAGTAAGGAAACTGTTTGGTTTGTGGATCTTTAGGAATAGTCAAGAGTCCAGGATGGGAGGAAATGAGTCCATTTGTCGCCCCCACTGAGATTAGGGTAGAGGTTCTGCCATCAACATTTGCTGAGTACTACAGTGCACCCAGAGTGGTTTAGAATGGAGCACCTGGAAAATTGCAGAGAAGAGCAGTGGTGCTTTTTAAATGTGACCGTTATAGAGGGAAGCTGTGCCATCCCAGGAGACCTTGTGTATTGTTATCTCCGAGCTTATTCTCTGGAAGCAGTAGCATGCAATACTGGAAGGAGTCGTGGCTGCTTCCGCTACACGCAATTCTGCTTACCACAGTCGGAGTCATTCCTGGTATGCAAGTGTGTGTCAGGGACATCCTTAATGATGAAGTTTTGTTTCCTGTGTTGGAAGGGTGCTGTCACCTAGCTTGTGATGGCGTGGGGTGGGGACTTTTGCACGCGTGAAGTTCAGGTGATGATTACAGGAGAGACCACTGAGACTTGAGCATATCTGTGGGACTTATTCTGAAAGGGTGTGTGATGTTGGCCCTGGGATGACATTTCATTGGTGACATTTCATTGGCCACTCTGGACAGCTAAAGCCCTTCTTTTCCTCCAAGAACCTACGAGCATTTATTTATTTATCCCGTTGATTTTAGATATCTTCAGCATTTTCTGTCTTTGGGACATTTATGGGAATGGGATCCTTGAGGACATTAACGGGGGTCAGTGGGAAATGAAATACGCCTGTGAGGAATCTGACTTGTTTCTCTGTGGTTCCCTTTCTGTTCCCCTCTAGTGACTTTTTCAATGTCTTTTCTCTCTCCCTTACCTAACACCATGCCCTCACCCTGGCCTTTTCATTGCAGTATGAAGGCTGACTTTTGAGATTTTTTTTTTTATTTGACTTAGATTTTGGGGGAAATGGCATGCTGTTTTTGGTTTGAATGTGAGTAATAATAATAATAATTTTAAAAAATAATGATAATGCCCATTTTTCTTAAAAAGCACTCTTTGTATACCAGACCTGTCCTTGGTGCTTATTTTAATATTATCCAATCTAATTCATGCTGCCTCCCCTTTATAGACTAGGAACTGATGTTCAGAGGGATTAAATGGCCCAGTTAGCATATGGAAAGACCTAAGCCACATATCCTTTTGTTGTACCCTACTTTCATTTCTGTAGGCAGGTAGAAAAGGGCACAGAATGTGCCGTACGTAGATGAGGACAATGTTGAATCATCCCTGTGTTCAACATCTTGAACAAAGATGATACTGTGTTCTTTATGAAATGTCTTTGGAACATGGCATGTTATAAAATCTGACAAAGGCAGGCAATTGCTGCTTACTAATTATTAAGAAATAAAATTGTTTGTGGGGGATGAATAAGCCCCTGCTACTATTGTCTTGAGATAATCTTTAAACCTTAAACGGAAATAATATAACTGATATAAAAACATCCCCTGAAGCTATCTTATGCTCTTTAAAGATCTATTTATGTGAGATCAGCAACAGACAACAGCAGCTTGAAAGACCAGATAGGAAACATAGGGGAGCTGAAATATGTGAGAATGCACCAGTCCCATTGAAGGGTACGTGTAGCAATTGTTGGATTGGTGTATGTTCTGTTGTGTATACTCAACAACAGTAAAAATAACATAATTGATAAGCTAAAATAGCTTTTGACTATAGGCTTTCATTATAAAAAAAAAAACCTAAAACATTTATCTTGAAGTGTAACACTGGCTGTGATAGAATAGTATTCCGAGGCCTCAGGGTAATGATATGATAATGATATGATAATTATGATAACACAACTGTCATTCAGATTTATGTACCCACCATCAAAGCCAACGATGACGAAATGGAAGAATCCTACCAGCTTCTTCAGTATGAAATTGATCAAATATGCAATGAAGATGCATTGATAATTACTGGCGATTAGAATGCAATAGTTGGAAACAGAAAGGATCAGTAGTTGAAAAATACGGCCTTGGTGATAGAAGTGACGTGTGAGATTGCATGATAAAGTTTTGCAAGACCAATGACATTTCCATGCGAGTACCTGGTTTTCAGCAACATAAATGGAAACTATACACGAGGATCTCACCAGATGGGATACACAGCAATCAAATTGACTGCATCTGTGGGAAGAGACAGTGGAGAAACTCTGTATAAATCAGCCAAAACAAGGCCAGGGGCAGACTGTGGAACAGACCATCAATTGCTCTCATGCAAGTTCAGGCTGAAGTTGAGAAAGGAGAAAAACAACTCCATTAGAGCCAAAACATGACCTTGAGTATATCCCACCTGAATTTCGAGACCACCTCAAGAACAGATTTGATGCTTTGAACACTAATGACCAAAACTAGAGGTAGGATGACATCAAGAACATCATTGATGAAGAAATCAAAACGTCATAAAAAAGACAGGAAAGAAAGAAAAGACCAAAGTGGATGTCAAAAGAGACTGACACTTCCTCTTGAGTGTAGAATAGTTAAAGCGACTGGACGAGATCCATATTTGTGCCCATTCCAAAAGAAAATGATCCAACAGAAGGTGGAAATTATTGAACACGATAATTAATGTGACATGCAAGTACAGTGTTGCTGAAGGTAATTAAAAAAATGGTCTCAGAAGCACATTGACAGGGAATGTCCAGAAATTTAAACTGGATTCAGAAGAAGACATGAAATTCAGAAGAAGAGGGATATCATCTCTGACATCAGATGGATTTTGGCTGAAAGTAAAGAATCCCAGAAAGATGTTGTTGTTAAGTGCCGTCGAGTTAATGTCGACCCATAGCAACCCTGTATAGGGTTTCCGAGGAGCAGCTGGTGAGCTTGAACTGCCGACCTTGCAGTTCAAATGTCTTTGCTGTCTGGCGCATTAACCCACAGCACCACATCAGGACTACAGAAAGATGTTTACTTGTGTTTTATTGACTTCACAAAGGCATTCAGCTGTGTGGATTATAAGAAACTATGGATAACATTGGGAAGAATGGGAATTCAGAACACTTAAATTAAGTTTAGACAGAACCTGTACAAAGACCAAGAGGCAGTCATTTCAGCAAAACATGAGGATACATTAGACAAATCTGCTACAAAAAACCTCTTTAAAGTGTTAAATAGCAAAGGTGTCACTTTAAGGACTGAAGTGTGCCTGGTCCAGGCCATGGTACTTTCATTTACTTTATATGCATGTGGAAGCTGGACAATGAATATAAAATACTGGGGAATAATTGATGTGTTGGATTTTGGTTTTATCAAAGACTATTGAAAGGACCCTGGACTGCCGGAACATACCAATGTGTGTGGGAAAGAAGTACGGCCATAATGTTTTTTGGAAGCGAGGATGGTGAGACTTTGTCTCTTGTACTTTGGGGGTATTATCAGGAGGGACCATCCTACAGAAAAGGACATCATGCTTGGTAAAGTAGAAGGTCAGTGAAAAAGAGGAAGACCCCTACTGCGATGGATTGACATATTAGCTGTAACAGTGAACTCAAACTTAACAACAGTTGTGAGCAGGACAGGACAATGCTTTGTTCTTTTGTGCATGATGTTGCTGTTAGTTGAGATAACTCAGTGACACCTAACAGGAACAACATAACCTATTCTGAAGTACAGATATATTTACAATGTTGTATCCAAACATTTTAGTGTATCATGAGGTATTTCCTTAAGTGCACTAAGGAATTTATGAAGAACAGATAGGTACGGGTAGGTACCTACTCATAAATGCTTCATGGCTGTTTGTGAGAGCTGAGAACTGCTCAATATAATTCAACCCAGGTGAAGAATTAAGACTTTTATAAATTGTTGTTAAGTGCTGTTGAGTTGGTTCTGACCCAGAGTGACCCTATACAGGGTTTCTGAGGAGTGGCTGGTAAGCTTGAACCACCGACCTTATGGTTCAAATCCACCTTGCAGTCCAGTGCATCAACCCACAGTGCTACACCAGGACTCCAACTTTATAAATTAAGTTGCATTTTATTCCTAGTGAGTTTTGCTGTCACTGCAATCCAAAGAGACTCTGTGTTCAAGGGAGCATGTCAAAACATTGTAGCTGGAGTGTGTGATTTATTTTTCCTCTTGGTAATTTCCATTTACATCCATGAGTGACTGGTTGTCTGAAGGAGTGTGCATATTTAATGGAACTTTTCCTAGTTTTAACATGGAATACACCCGCTCTTCTTTCCTGGTTAGTGTGAATGGGTTTCAAATTGCCTTTGAAAAGCAGATATTTACATACAGCATCTAGCGTGTGAAAGATTTAATATGAAGAATGGTTCTATATTGAATAGAGAGTTCAAACTTTCTTGCCTTTTGTCTCTGTCTTCTAATTATGTCCTTTATGCAGCTCTTAGGTCTCTCCATCCTAAGCTTAACCCTAACTCATCCGCCCTCCTGGTCAGTTCTCTGCAAGGACATACCATTGCCTTTCAATCAAGTCGAGACTCTGATGTTCAAAGTCTTCTATGATTTAGCACGGGAGGCACTCTGGTAGTGTAGTGGTTATGAATCAGGCTTCTAACTTCAAGGTCAGCAGTTGGAAACTGCCAGTTGTTCTGCAGGAGAAAGATGAGGCTTTCTGCTCCTGTAAAGATTCACAGCCTTCGAAACCCTGTACAAGGTTGCTATGAGTCAGAACAGGCTCCATGGCACACAGCCACCACCACCACCACCACTAAGTTTATTGCCAACTCCTTCCTTTACATTCCGCAGTCTTCAGGCACAGGTGGACCACTGGCCCTTCCCTGAAGGTGTTGTGTGCTCTCTTTCTTCCGTGTTTTGCTCATGCTGTTTCTTCTACCAGCACTGACTTTATCTTCTTCTGCACATGGCTTAAGCCAGCAATAACATCTAACGCTTCCCAGTTTTATTGCAAATTTACTCAGGAAAAGAGTATTAAAGAGACTCCGTAGAAATAAAAAGTTACCAATTTTTCTTCCACTGAGCACATTAATCCCGATTGTTGAGACTTCCAGAATGTGCATGGGCCACAACATCGCAAGGCTTGGTGTGGCTCCACATATAAGCATGCTGGTGGGGAGTTTTGCTGCAAAGTTGCTTTTTTGCAAATTAAACATTTGGAACATGAGCTTGGCAGAAAGTTGAACCAGTTTATGGGCACCAGTGGGTTGTGGTGTGTGAACTGGGTGTGTGAGTGAAAGAAAGCAAGCACTAGTCTTATCCAATTTGATTCAACAGCCTTCCCAATAACACACCAAGTACCTTATTTTTCAGTCCCTAACTTCACTTAAAGCTGTTCTGCTTTCTAAGCTAGTACCCAGGAGTGTGACCTTGTACTGGCAGGTCAGCATGAATGTGAATGGGAGTTGTTAAATTCTCCAGTGCTAACTGAAGTCCTGGTGTGGCACTGTGGGATAATGCACCAGACTGCAAAGCCATATGAACTACAAGCTCGGTGGTTCAAGCTCACCAGTCACTCCTTGGAAACCCTATGCAGGGTCGCTATGGGTCGGAACCAACTCGACGGCACTTCACAACAACAACAACTGGCTAGTGAGCCCTGCCTTCAGCGCCCCCCTGAAGCCCTCAGTTGTGCAGTCGGTGCCTTATTAGCACAGAGAGGTCAGCTAGCTTGCTCAGGATCCTATAGCTCACATATGGCAGTCTCTCCTTCAACCTAGGCTGTTAAATACCCCAGCTCATTTACTTCAATAATAGGCCAACTTACATCTCACAGACAAAGCTGGAATCTGCTGGATTTTGTTTATGTCAAAAAGAAAAAAGATTTTTTTTTCTCCCCAGTCTCTGCAATTGTGAGGTTGTTGAAGAAGATAGTCCATGTATTTTGGGACACTCCACATGTCTTTGGGATGTACGTCGCTTTTGTTCTTGTGAGATGTGTTTTCCCAGCACTCTGGGGAATTGCTGTCTTGTCTTCAAGTTAATCATGTACCTGATCATTACCGTGGTTGTTATACCTTCATATTTGGATTGGTAAATTTCATTTATCCTCTCCTCCAAATCTTTATTAACTGTTAAACTTGCACGTTATTGTTAGGTTAAAAGAGAAATAAGTCAATGGTGGCCTTTTTTAAAAAAGAGTGTTTGTTTTTTTTAAATGTCTTATTGTGAATTATGTGATAGCTTTTAAATTTTGGTTTTCTCCTGGGAGCTGAGTCTGTGTGTCTGGCACCAAGTATGCAGCTCTTTGCAGTTATCCTTGAACGGAACAAGTCCTACATTTCGGGAAGATCTTGATGAGAGAGATCAATACTGAGGTTTTCATTGTGCTTTTTACAGAAGCACCAAAGAGGTCTAGGTTTTTGTGTTTCTCTCTCTGTTGAGCTCATTGATCCTTCAGTCTTCTCTGAGCATCTCAGAGCAATTACTGTGGATGTGGGATTGTTTTTAATGCAATTTGATTTGTTTTAATAGAGGAAATGCATGCCGAGATCTGCTATGCCGAGTGTCTCCTTCAGAAAGCAGCACTGACGTTTGTGCAGGTAATGAATGCTTGTGCAGGTAATGAATGCATGTGCAGGTAATGAATGCATGTGCAGGTAATGAATGC
>NW_006408583.1:12382694-12414188 GCF_000296735.1 Chrysochloris asiatica
TGTGCAGGTAATGAATGCTTGTGCAGGTAATGAATGCATGGCTCAGAACTGGTGTTGGTGGGGAAGTCCGCCTGTGTGGCAGGGAAAGCAGAGACTGATTCTATGTGGGTGCTTCAGTTCCTCCACTCAGAGATGCAGTGACAGATAGCCACTCATATCATACACTTGGGCTGAAAAAAGATTTCAGGGAACTTTAGTCCAGCTCAGTTGCACCGAGAGTCTGTTTTGACCTTCAGTCAGTCTACCAGAGGTCACGGCTGGTAAAGAAACTGTCTTGCAATGGCAACACCTGAACTTGAGGGCCCTTCTCCGTGTGAAAGCTGAGATGATTCCTCTTTGTGCTTGCTAATGGTGGCGTGCTGCACACAGGAGAGGTGGGGCCTGCGGAGGCTCCCTTCACCTTGGCCAGTCCCTCCTTACTTTCACAGAGTGCAGCTTTGCATGCATCCATAGCCAGCCTTTGCATGCGTACATGCAATGTTATTTTTCTCATTTCCCTTTCCTGATAGGACTTTTACTTTTGTGAAATAGCACTTCTTACACATTCCTGGACAAGGCAATGAATCTTTTCTTATTTGTCATTTTCATTTCACCTTTAGGACTATCTTGCCCCTCATTGTCTCTCCTAGTACTCCTAACAAACATTGACTTCCATCATGGTCTCCTTAAAGACAGAGATGGGGACAGTAAGCTAGAGGTGGGTGTGGAGATAGATCAGTTCGTAAAGTGGATAAAACCTTCCTCAATCCCAATTGTCTATAACTTGTTTTGAGAGCTGCATCTCTCTTTATTTGGAAGGTTGACCTCTTAAACTGGATTCTGGCGTAGGAAAATGAAATCAGTGTGGCCACAACCCTACTCATGATGAGGGCTGCTGGAAAACGCCCCTCTTAATTCCTCAGTCAAGTTCATAGTACTAGCCACAGAGGCCCAAATCTAAATGAGAACTTTAAAGGCATGTTTTAAAGGCAAATCTTACACTTGGGCCTTAAAGTTAAGCATCTGGGAGACCCCTGACTTGACTCTTTCCTCTTTCCCAGCCTGCACAACCAATCCGTATCAGTCAAGTTTCTTTTGCCTTTGAAAGACTTAGCAGCTCCCTCTTTTCTCTGTTCAGTTATCAGTGCTCTTTCCAGGACTGCACAGTAGCCAAGTGACCATGTGTCTCTGCTCTCTCCCACCTCCAGCCCATCCTCCATTCTGCAGCTGAGCACCCTGTCATTGTTTTGTTGTTGTTGTGTGCCGTGGAGTCGATTCCGACTCATAGCGACCCAACACAGGGTTTCTGAGGCTGTAAATCTTTATGGGAGCAGACTGCCTCATCTTTCTCCCGCAGAACCGCTGGTTGTTTCGAACTGCTGACCTTGTGGCTTGCAGCCCGATTCATAACCACTACGCTACCAGAGCTCCTTTTGCTTTAGTGGTCCTCATTACTGTGACAGTGGGTCTGTGTCAGCACCAGATACGGGAGAGGCTTTTTCAGACTAAACTGGTAGCTCCCCACCGGGTCCTCTCCTCCCACCTGTTGCCGACGCCCTCGGCATACTTAAGTGGCTTTCATACTCCTTCTGTACTTCTGAGTCACACAGGCCCGGAGGACCAAGGTCACCATGATCTGTCTTAGTGTTTGCAGCCGTCGTATCTGCTTTGGCTTCCTTTAACTGGCCCTTCCTGATCATCTTTATGCTTGAAATCCCTATGCTTCCAGAAGCCTCTTCGGAGCCCTATCCGTACTCTCCCCCTTCTCTGTGCTCTTGTGATGTCCCATGCATGTCTATGCCCCTGCCTGCCTTCCTCTCACAGCACAGTGTATTGCTTCTGTTTCTGTCTGCATTTGGGTGCCTGATGTGCAGTAGGCATTCAGCAAATGCTTAGTGAGTCATGAAGTACTCCCATTTGAAGTGGATTTTGGTATAAAGTTAAATGATTTTCTAGTGGATATTTGTGAAATCTTCACAAGATTTCTTAAAATAAGATAAAAAGTTTAAAAATAAATAGTACAGTGCAGTTTCTACTCATCGATTCTTGTCATTGAAATGTTACCTACTTAAGTAATTGATGAAGTTAATAAACTAAAATCAGTTTTTTTTTTTGCTTCAGAAGGATGCTTAAGTACACAGGAACCAAATGCAGAGCATCAGTCCAATATCAGTAGACTGGGAATGCGTAACCTGAGGCTGTCTCCATTGGCACCAGTGGTTAGAGTAGCTTCCTTTAGGTGGCTATTTGGTGTCGCTTACTAAGATTTTTCTAGAAGCCCAAAATGTCTGACCCTGACATGGTACTCATCTAGGTCCACGCCTCAGGTTTGTGGAAGAGGATCACCAGACAAATAGATGGTCTTTTATTTTTCTTTTGAAACACAATAGCTGATTAGTGACAGAACCCATTTGGAAACCAGACCAGCTGTGATTGGCCTTGGAGTTTAGTGTATAAACTAAATTCACAATATTAAATGGATTTTCCTGCTAAAGGGCCTTATGAAAGAAGAATTATAGTCCCGCTCATTGGAGTATGAAAGTTATGCCTTGGAACATATCCTTGAAGTCAGCCATTTTGGATTCTCTTGAACCCAGAAAAGTCCAGTAATAGATGAGGATGTTCATTAAACTTGGTTGAGATCAACCTACATGGTTCCCGATTAAGGAAGATCGCTTCTTTAGTAATATAATATCATCCAAGGATTATTAAAAGGTTCTCTTATTGTTATTCTCTAATTTGGTAGAAAAGTTACCAAAAAAGAAAAAAAAGTAAAAGACCACATCAATTGTTAAGCAAAAAGACTATGCTAATTTTTGAATTCTGTTCTCGAAGATAGTGTTTTGTTATAACTGCACACGTGCACAGCTCTAAGCACAGTTAAGAATCTTTTGCTAAGTGGTCTAATTATTTTTCATTGAATCATTTTCAGGATGAAAATATGATCAACTTTATCAAAGGTGGACTCAAAATTAGAACAAGTTACCAAATATATAAGTAAGTTAAAATGAAGGTGTGGTTTTTAACTAAGTATGGGTAGTTTTTTGTATTTTTTTACTTGAATTGATAAAAAACACAGTTAATTTTTGGTTTACTGAGTATGTATTCAGTGCCATGGTGGTGGTTATGTGCCGTGGAGTCAGTTCTGACTCATAGCAACCCTGTACAGTGTTTCCGAGGCTGTAAATCTTTACAAGAGCAGAAAGCCTCATCTTTCTCCTAAGGAACAGCAGGGAGTTTTAAACTGCTTACCTTGAGGTTAGCAATCCAACTTATAAACACTACAGTACCAGAGTTCCTTATGTTATATGCCAATGGAGTCAGTTCCGACTCATGGCGACCCTGTACAGGGTTTCCGAGGCTGTAAATCTTTACGGGAGCAGAAAGCCTCCTCTTTCTCCTGTGGAACAGCTGGTAGTTTCGAACTGCTGACCTTGAGGTTTGCAGCCCAATTCATAACCACTACACTACTGGAGCGCCCTCGGTGCACTGTGGTTGTTGTTAAATGCCATCAAGTTTGTTCCAATCCATAGTGATCCTGTAGGGTTTCTAAGGAGCAAGCAGCTGGTGAACTCAAACCACCGACCTTGTGGTTCAAACTGACTTTGCATTCCAGTGTATTAACCCACAGTGCCACTCCAGGACTCCATTCAATGCCATAGGACAATAGAATTTAAGTTTAGATGGCATTTCAAAAGTAAAATAGCTGAAAAGAAAGCTACTGGCTTAATATAAATTTTGTTGTTGTTGTTGTTAAATGCTGTTGAGTCAGTTCCGACCCATAGTGACCCTGTATAGGGTTTCCCAAGAGCGGCTGGTGAGTTTGAACCACCGACCTTGTAACGCCACACCAGGACTCCTTTTCTTTATTTCCCCGTGTATCTACCACTTCATTCATTTCCATTAATTTCCAGGCTGAAGAGCTTCCTTTAGTTTAGTTTTTTTTTTTTTGGTAGTGTGTATCTGTTGCCAGAAAAGACTTTCATTTTCATGAATGCCTATATTTTTATCTTTGTTTTTGGAGGATACCTTTGTTCAGCACAGTGTTCTGGGTTGATTTTTTTTTTTTGGTGCCCCTATTTAGGTCATCCAAAACTGTCATTCTCTTGTATTACAATCTCCATTGTTTTTGGTCACAAGCAACCTGTCATTTGTGTTACTGCCACACGCAAACACGCACACCCCACACTGCAATATGGAATGTGACAGTTTTTCTGGTGGCTTTAAGGGCTATTTTGTATTTTTGCATTTCAGCAATTTGATTATAATGTGCTTAAATAGGGCTTTTGTGAAACTTGTGGCCAGTGTTTATATTTATCCAAGTTTTTTTTTTCTGTCCACATTCTCACTCTTTCCTCTTCTTCCAGAATTCCACTTACTATGTTAGTCTGCCTGGTTTTGTACTATAGGTTGAGACACTGGTCAATAAAAGTTTTTTTTTTTTTTTTTTTTCCTGAATTGGATCATTTCTGTTGATCTCCTATCATGGTCACAGGTCCTTAGTTTTTCCCATTCTGATATGTTGCAGTGAATTTTAAAAATTCAAATACATCCACTCCTCACTTTATTTCTATAATTAGAAAGACCATGTCATTATGTGAAAATTGGTGTTATTTGAAAAAGGGAGGATTCAGTTCATAAATGGAGGGAGGATAACTGCATTATGACATAATGCCAAGCCACTGAGAATCCTGCCCTGGCGAAACTAACATGATCTTAACCATCACAGCCAGTGTGTCTCTTGTCACGAGCCTCAGCTAGTTTTGGTTAGTGCCAGACGTATGTTGTTATTTAATGTACAGAATAGACAGTTATTATCATCATGAGTGTCACATGTTGGTTAATGAGATGGTTGATAAGTGAGGAGTAGGTGTACTGTACTTTTCCCTTCCAGAATTTTCATTGTTTCTTTATTTATATAGTTTCCATTTCCCTGTTGAAGTTCCCACTCTGTTTGTTCATTATTACCACATTTTCCTTAAAGCCCTTATTTATAATGTTCTGGTTGTTAAGAGCTGTCGAGTCAGTTCCAACTCAAAGCAACCCTGTGTAGGGTTTCCAAGGACTGGTTGGTGAGTTTGAAGTGTTGGGCTTGCATTTCAAATGACTGTGCAGTCCAGCACATTAGCTCACAGTGCCATACCAGGACTCCTTATAATTACTACATTTAAAGTTTTATCCCAAGAAATAGATCATCTTGGGGTAGTTTTCTATTGACTGCATGTCATAGTCTTGTGTTTTTCTCTAAAGTTCATTTTTGCACATTGGATAATGATACTTTGTAGAGACTCTGGATTCTGTTATCTTTCTCTAAAGAGTGCTGATTTTTGTATTAGGAAGCATTTAACTTGACTAAACTTTGGCTCCAAACATTCTCTGTCACATGGTAGGCAGTGCCCTGAAATATGCCATCTACTTTCTGGATTTTTGGAACCTTCCTAGTGTTGCATAGTTAATAGATCAGCCACGAATTTGTGTGGCCCTCTTAAGATTTTGATGTTCCTGCCACTTGTGGTTCATTACTAGACTTCCAGTTCATATGGTGGTTAGTGGTTATGTGCCGTGGAGTCGGTTCCGACTCATAGTGACCCTGCACAGGGTTTCCGAGGCTATAAATCTTTACAGGAGCAGAACGCCTCATCGATCTTTTGCGGAATAGCTGGTAGTTTCAAACTGCTGACCTTGAGGTTAGCAGCCCAATTCAAAACCAGTATGCCACCAGAGCTCCATATATATCTATATATATCTAGCTATCTATCTATATAGATAGCTATATATAGATATATATGTATATATAGATTTGTGTGTGTGTATAGATTTGTGTGTGTGTAATTTTTCCACAAACATTTTGAAGTCCTCTCGTATAAGCATTATCTTCAGTAGGTTTGGATGCCCTGACAAATGATTTTTCTTCACGCTGATTTTCAGAGTCATAGTAAACTTATACTTTAATTTCTTTTTCTTCGATCCAGGGAATGTCTTTCTATCCTGCAGGTCATTGAGAAGCGCAAACTTGAGCAGCAGTTCTTCTCTGAGTTTGAAGGGGGTGTCAAACTTGGAATAGGAGCATTTAATTTGGTAAGGAGGTTGTTACAGAGCAGCCAGAACCTCTTGTATAAGAAACTACAGTTTCAGTGTATCTCTCTAAACCCTGTGCTCCTTATCCTGAACCTCTAACCAGGCTTCATTGACACATGGCATTAGTGGGTATTGTTTTTCTGTACATCTTTAGAAGCATATAGTATTCTTTAGTAGATTAGTAAGGTTTTTGGTAACCGGGATCTTTGAATCCAGTTCCATTTCCGTATCAGAAATCCTGCTGCTTTGACAGTGGCAGTTCTGGAGAAATAGGGAAGGAAAAGTAAGCCTGAGGGATGATTTTGACAGTCCCTAGATGGCACACATGATTTGGTCACTAACCAACAGGTTGGTGGTTCAAATTCACCCAGCAGTGCAGCTGGAGAAAGACCAGGCAGTCATGGAAAACCCCGAGGAGTCCAGTTCTATTCTGACACACATGGGGTCACCATTGCCAAATCGTGACATGTGATTTAGAGAATTTGAACTCTTGCTAAGGTTTGACCTGAATTAGTGAAAACATTGTAAAGTGATAGAACCATACAGACACTTTGAGCGCTAAACAGACTTTTGCGTCCTGGGAAGGAAGATGAGAGAATCCTGTCAGGATGCGAACACTGAGGACTTAGCCTCCTGTCTCCTTACCACTTCACACAAAAGGATCCAGTATTCTCTAGAGTCCTGGATAGACCAGGCTTTTGTCGCTAAATTCCTTTATGTTCATTATCTTAGTTGTTGTTGTTGTTTTTATGTGCTGTGGAGTCGGTTCTGACTCATAGCGACCCTTTACAGGGTTTCCAAGGCTGTAAATCTTTATGGGAGCAGAAAGCCTCATCTTTCTCCTGCGGAACAGCTGGTAGTTTCTAAGTGAAATTAAATCGTAAGCAGTGACTATACTATGTGGCGATTAAGATACATGTTTAGTGGTTTTAGCTTGGTTCTAATTGTTCAAATTACTGACGCTTTAACACTAAGTTGTTTGGAGTCTGACGGTTACCTAGTTAAGTGCCTTGACACATAAGTACATCTGTATTTTCGTCTACTTCTAGATGCTGTCCCTTTTACCAGCAAGGATTATCCGACTACTGGAGTTTATTGGATTTTCTGGAAACAGGGTACAAATTTAATTTTACATCAATTTTGACATGGAAAATAAATGATTGTTGAATGAATGCAGAGGCAGTGCCACATGCCCTCATAACTAGAGTGATGCTTTTCTGAACTTACCCGTGGCTTTTCTATTGAAATTTAAAAAAAAGAAAAAAAGTTTTCTTTTGTTACCTAACTTGTGGGATTAAAAATGATGCTCTCCTCCTATTGTATCTTGCTCGCTCTGTGGTCCTCTCTGGTGGTTTTAGATGTGCTTCCTCAGCATTTCAGTAAAATGTAGGACTAAATCCAGTGAATTGCTAGACTTCAGTTCTAACATTTTATGATTGTTATGGGTCAAATTTTATGAATCTAGCATAGTTGCAGTCATTTAGGATTTCTTTGTCGTTTTACAAGTTTTGCTATGATACGAAAAGAGAAAACTTGCTTTCCATGAGGTTTACCAATTTTATTGCTGTGTTATTATTTTTATAGCATACGAAGGGGCTTCAGAAAGTTCATAGAGAAAGGTCATCTTTTGATTCCATTTTTCCATGAACTTTTTGAACCCCCTGGTATAAGATTTATTAATCATAACACAGAATATGGTACTATTACCACAGTTGCTGTGTTACACAAGCTGGTCTCTGTTCATCAAGAGACGTGGGGACATAGGCTTTAGCATTTTTAAGTTTCTGAGAGCTATTTGTATTTGTAGTCTTGCTTTTATGTTCCTAAAATGCATCTAATTGCCACAGGAGTTGGGACTCATGCAGTTACGGGAAGGTGCATCTGGAAGAAGCATAAGGGCTCCACTGTGCTGCTTAACGATCCTGGCTTTTCATACCTATATCAGTCTGATACTTGGTAAGAATTGGACTGCGTTTCCCTTCATTGAAAGACGATTCTCTTGCATCTGCTCATTAAGTAAAAATTGAGAGAAATCTGTCAGAGTGAGTAGTCGATGTTTTCCTTATGTTTTTTTGTTTTGAACTAAGATGGAAGAAAGATTAAAGATTGCATTTCATGTTAATTAGATATCCTCCTAGTATTTGGCAGAGAGGGTAGAGTGGTTTCTTTTATTGAATTTTAAAAAATCTGTTCTCTGCTAGAAATAAAACAAAACAAGGGAAAGAAATCTGTAAACCTTTAGTATTATCTACTTTATCATATTCATACTAGATTTCGTTTTCAACAGGAAATTAAATTTTTGATAAAGGTAAGCTAATGGTGCTATTAAAACTGGAAATTCCAGCAAGGAATCTAATAGAACCCCCTCCAGAATTCATCAGCCTGCCCACAAGTGCTCTGAGGCTAAAGTCATAAATGAGACTTGCAGTGTTTTCCTTCCCACATGTAAACATGGCTCAGTGCAAGTTTTCAGCTTCACCACGATGAGCTCTTTGCTATGCATTAGTGAAATTTGGAGAGCTGCTTGTCCATGCCGACCATGTTTCATGAAGACTGAGATTTTTTTTTCCTGTTGAATTTCTAGGTACAGGAGAAGTGAATATTATGGAAGCAGAGAACCTCCTTGCACCCTTCCTCCAGCAGTTTCCAAATGTAAGCCTCACATATCATTGTCTTTTTCCACTGTAATTAACCAACAACACCGATTGCTGACCCCTGCCTTGTTTTGTCTTCCTTCCCTCTCAGGGCTCGCTCATGCTGTTCTATCATGCCCGAATAGAGCTGCTAAAGGGCAATGTACAAGAGGTAATTTCATGTTGAGTCATTTCTTGGGAAGCTGTCTAGATTGTGGAGTTGCAGCATGTACTCTTCAACATTCAAGTAAATTCAGTATATGGACTAGGCAAAAAACAAAGAAAAAACCAGTCATTGGAAAGGCAGAATTTAATTTTTTGTATGCATCCTGTAATACAAAGTAAATTGTTAAATGTTATGTCGACAGATACAATACATGAGACAGTTCAAGGTGGTTTATACAAGAAAACGTAAGACGTTTTCAAAGACATTTGACACATCCACGCTGACACTGGAGTCCAGCCCTTGCACAAGAAGTACCTTCACGGCACTACACTGGCATCCTCATCAGAGGGTGCTATTGAGTGGGTCCTTTTCAGAAGGGAACAGTGGGGTCAGAGGTGGAAGAGCAAGGAGCAGTTCATATACATTGTTGTTGTCAAGTGCCGTCGAGTTGGTTCCAACCCATAGCGACCCCATATAGGGTTTCTGAGGGACGACTGGTGAGCTTGAACTGCTGACCTTGCAGTTCAAACTGGCTTTGCAGTTCAGGGCATTAACCCACAGCATAACATCAGACTCCAGTTCATATCTATACACATACAATTTCTTCCATACAAATGGGATGAAATTTAGAATTACTTTGTGTTTTTTCCCTGCTCACACTTGGCTATCTTTCCAGGTTAGTATACCTTTATTACCTTCATTCTTCTTTCATGGCTGGGTTTCATTCATGGGATGGGTGCACCATTCTTATTAAAGCAATCTACTGTTTATAGATGTTAGCCTACTACAAACAGTGCTGCTGTTATAAACATTATTACTGTGCATATATTTTTGTGCACATGCCTCATTTATGTAAGACATTCTGATAATTTTGATAAATCCAACAAAATTATCCTTCTAATTTAAAATCGTTTCAAATTTGTATACCTGTAGGGGATAAGAATATTTGTTCCCAATTTGGTTTGCCACATCTTCATATTACCTATCTTTTTTTTTTCCCAATCAGTGCTGAAAAGTGATAGTTTAATTAAATCTTTATTTTCCATTTACAAATTTCATCATATTTATATTTCTTTTCTTTTTGTTTTCAGATTTGTCTGTTCATCTTTGCCAGTTTTTCCACTCAATTGTTTATCTTTTTCTTAAGGATTTTCTAAAATTGTTGTCCGATAAAGGGTTAGTCCTTTGTCAGTAATTATACATCTGATATATCTCCTTGTCTGTTCCCTGTCTTCAATTTTATTTAGAAAATGTTTTACTCTATGAAGCTTTGGCTTCTTATGAGTCTAAATAAGTATGTGTTTTCCTGAAGGTTCTGTGCTTTATGTTTACTTGGTAAGGGACACTCCCATGTTAAAAAATGCTAAGGCCCCATTACAGAGTTAAATAAAAAGCAGGCCTAACTGTATTATTGTATGGCATGAAAGGAACATGTCGTACTGAATGGTTTAATGAATATTAATAGTGTTCTTTTCGTACAAAGCGTTTTATGTATTTTTCCATTAGGTTATTATCTCCTTGTCTAGTATCTGGATGATCAGCTTTATGCAATTGACTTATAGGCACAAGAAATATTCCAAAAATGCATTTCAGTTCAAGAAGAGTGGAAACAGTTTCACCATCTTTGTTACTGGGAGCTGATGTGGATTTACGTATTCCAACAAAACTGGATACAGGCGTATCACTACTCAGATCTTCTCTGCAAAGAGAGTAAATGGTCTAAGGTAAATGGCAGTGCTGTCATTATTGCCACCTGCTGGCCAGAATGGTTTTCATTGAGGACTGCTGGTTCATAGTAAGCCGTCAACACTATAGTCTCAGCCTAGAGCTCCATCAAAGGAGGAAATAAACATCCAGTACCTACTGCTTATGGGCACTTTCCTCAGCACTGCATCTTGACAAAAATACCCAAAAAGTCCTTTCCAACAAAGAGACTTTACTTCTAACAATGAGCTGCCCTTCTATTTAAAGTTATGAAATATCAGTACTGTTGATCATTTTTCATAAACTTTCTGATGTCTTGATCAGACATTCTATGATAAACAGAATGGATTCTAATCTATTTGGGTGAAATTGGGAGGAATGGACTAATGACCTCTGGTTTATTCTGTTCACTTTCTCAGTTGTGAACACTGCAGGTGTATAATAGAAAAATAGTTTCATTTGGAATAGGCAGTATAAAACTTTTCATTACCCTTGATTTCTCTGAAACCTCATAATATCTGGAAGGTGTGTCAGCCTCTGCTGATTTACCAGGCAGAAATGTCTTGTACTTAAGAATATAACTAGAGCCTTCCTTCTTTTCCTCAAGGCAACATATGTATTCCTGAAAGCTTCAATTTTGAGTATGCTTCCAGAGGAGGACGTAGTACCAACTAAAGAGAATGTGGTAGCTTTATTCAGGTAAGCAAGGCACTATAATAAAGACCCTGAATGTACAGAGGAGCACACAGATTCATCTCCATTCAACTCACATACAACTCCTCAGTGTTTTCCCATGTCTCTTGTTCAGAATTCTTTAATTCCTTTAAGCACTGATACAAGAAACCTCAAAACAGTCCATTTAACCAAGAATCGAAGTGTTCTCCTTTTACGGAGGATTTTACAGATATCAGAGAATCTTAAGAACATGTTCTCTTATTTATGTCTCAGGAGTAGGGTTTTGTGACTGGGTTTTTGCTACTGAGTTTGGAACACAGTTTCCTAAACCATTAATGTTATCAAAAGATGTTAACTACTGCTGTGAACAAAAGATACTCCGTCATCAGATAAATTTAAGAAACACTGTCTAACAAACATATTCTTAGTTCTCATTTAGAATGTCAGATTCTAGAGGCTCCGCTGTCAGGCATCTGCTTGACTGTCTTATTCCACTAGCTATCCACCTACCGATTCCTAACCAAATCCATGCATAACCTTTTTGTGGAGCACCTACTATGCTGTTGTTGTTGAATGTTGTTGAGTCAGTTCCGCCTCTTAGAGAGCCTGCAGGACAGAGTAGAGACCGCTTCATAGCATTTTCTTGACTGATCTTTACAGAAGCAGTTCACCAGGCCACTGGCTAGGTTCATACTGCCAGCCTTTCTGCCCCTAGTCCAATGCTTAGCTGTTGTGCCCCTAGGACTTTTCTGTATATTCCCTAGAATGAATGTTCTCTTCATGCACTCTCTGTCATCTTCAAGCCATGAATTTTCATGCCCAAGGCTGTTTATTCATGCACTCCACACCTTCCGTCCCCACTTGCTCCCACATCCTCCGCACTTATATGCCCACTGCCTGTTCCACTCTTGTTAATGATCACTACATGACGGGACAACCTGGTTTAAAATCCATATCCCCAAGTTGTGTACAAAACTGTAATACAAGCATGCCATAAGATCAGAACATTTTTTTCTCAGTTTCATCTTGGTCTTTCTTGAATCAATATAATCTTAATTCTTTCTCAATAAATTGTTTGATTCATTTGCAAAGTTGAAACATAATAAAGTATTTCCAGAGACACATAGTCCCTCCATTCTACTCTCATTTATATTTGTTTGTGAATTTCCTTATTGGAATTCCTGAGAGTTTTGAGAGAAAATGTGTAAACTTGGTACTTGTCCTTAGCTGATGGTTTCCAAAGTACTTGGGAAACATTTGAGCCGCATGATTTTATTGATTTGTGTCATACTTGTAGAGAGGAATAAATAGGAAACGTATCTTCCGCTTCTCAACAGTCTACAGGGTAGATAATAAAAACAAAAGATCTTTGGAATCTTTTCTGCCTGCATACAGAAGCTGCCAATTTAATACGTTGATTACATGGACTGTGTTCGGTCACTTAAGATGCTGACTAGAAAGAAATAGTTGCAAAACCAGTGGTTCTCAGACTTGAATGGGAATCAGAATCACCTGGAGGGCTGGTTAAAATCCTGATTGTCTGGTACCCCCCCAGAGTTTCCGGTTGAATAGATGGGGGAAGAGGGGGTGGGTTCTGAAAATTTGGTGGATGAAAAGTTCAGTGGATGATGAACTTGCTGGTCTGGGGTGTGTTGTGTGAAAACCACTAGTGTAAATGTGTGTGTTCTAACGAACTCCTCCTTCACTTGGGGTGGCGGCTGGAAATCTTCACAGGAAGGTGGAATGCTTGAAGCAGAGAATTGCTGGTAAATCTATCCCCACTGAGAAGTTTGCTGTGAGGAAGGCCCGCCGGTACTCGGCCGTTCTGCCTGCGCCTGTGAGGCTCGTCTTACCTGCCCTGGTATCTACTTTTATTTGGTTTCCTGTCTGAGAACTAGACCCAGATTGTCGAAGCAGAGAGCACATCTCACTTTTGTTGTGATGCTTGGCTCAATTAAAAACCATCTTAAGTGTTTTTGTCAGGTGAACAGTTATGGGCAGTTATTCTTTTATTAATAGTTAAATAGTAATGACTAATTTTTTTTTAGGTTGGTATGTTCCAGACATTATTATAAAGGCTATTTAAGACATAGATAAGAGGGGACTTCAAAAAGTTTTTAGGAAATGGAATGAAAAGATGACAGGATTTTTCCACAGACTCATTGAAGCCCCTTCTTATTATCTCATTCTTACGTAGCTCAGCGAGAGTAGTTTCTCTTTTCAGCCTGTCATAAGATTGACTTTATCTAGGCCACATTTTAAACTTAAAAACAATAGAACTGATTCCAGAGAGGCATTTTCCCATAGAATTAGAATGCAGGCTACATATGTGGTTTTACACTTTCTGGTAGCCTCATATAAAAAGGAAACAGGAAATTAACATTAAGAAGATATGTGCAAAATTTTGTCATTTCAACATGAACTCAATAAAGTATGAATGAGCGATTTCACATTGTTATGTTGTATTAAGTCTTTGGCACCTCGATTTGGATTAGCCGCATTTCAAGGGGTGAAGAGCCACATGTGACTGGGGGCTGCCATATTGGATAGTACATTCCTAGAGCTTTCATTCTTAATCATTATGTTATTTTGGTTATACCTCTGTGAAAGGTATAACTTAAATTTTTTTTAATAACGATTTCTTGTGAAGGACTGAATACACGAGACATTCTGACTCTCTGGGACTTTATTTTACTAAGGTACTCACACAGCTCAGGAAAACTTTTTTGTGAAGCAGATGTCATTGGTTTCCTGACTCATTATTATTCAGTGATTCCCACTGGGAACTATTTTCTGTCTCTCAGAAATTTCTTGAAAGTTTTCTAGAACATTGTAATTCCTTTTCAACTCTAGCACCTAGATTATAGTGTAGTCCACTGTGCATTGCTTTGTTATAAAGATCTTAGAGCAGGTTAACTCACTGTACTGGTTTCTTCGGGTTTGTGGATATGGAAAGTGTAGAGAATGGACCTGCCTGTGTAATCGCTGTGAGTCCAAGTCGACTTGACTTGATGGCAACTGACAAGGTGTTTTACCGGAAGGTTATTTTTCATAAAATCTTTGCTTATGTCCTTCCAACAAAATGTTCCATCAGGTATTGAGTTGATCTGTTAAACTGTACCAATGATCAGACATTGCACACAGAAAATTAAAGGTAGGGCGCTGTGACCTTAGTTTTCAGGGCTGAAAAATAGAGCTAACTTTATAGCTACTCTAACTACTGATGTGTGTCTCCCTCAGTTCCCGTGCATGCCCCCTCTCCAGCCTCATAAGAGGCTTTTTAGGCAAAATCTTTATCACTTTTTAAATTCATTTACTTCCAAGGAGATACTAATCACTCTGCTTTTTACGTATCTTTTAAGACCTGGACTGCTGTCCCAGGAAAATTAGGAAAATATTTCCAAGCACAAGTGCAAGAGAATTTCTCATCTGCTAGGCACATTAAATGTAATTTGTAATGAGAAATCATCAGTTTAGATTTTCAGGGGCTGTCTTTCAGCCATATGGCCTTTAGATGAATATGTTGTCTGCATATTGGATCGCATTACTGGTCTGTCACATGTTTTTAATAGTATAAAAAGGACCTGAGCCCAGTAAAATAGCTCTAATGTTCATTTCCAGTGATGTTCTTGGAAGCATTTTATGTAAACAACTGGCAGACATTTAAAAATGTTTCCTTTTACTTAAAAATGACAACAGAAATGTGCATTAAATGGAAATGTGCATTAATTGCTCATAATACCAGTTAAAATAATTATGTATACTACTTTCTCTGTGTAGTGTCATCTTCCCAAGAGGACTGAATGAGATTAAGTTCTTAATCAGTATTTGTTAAGTGTATGAATACATTAATAAAAAATATGCACACTGAATTACTTTACAGTATAAAAGGCATTTCATAAAATGGGAGAGTGGATAATAATCTTACAAAACTCTGTATGAGAAAAGCTAAGGAAAATGATCCCTAAATGCTTTCTTGAGGTTCCAGTAACCAAGGCAAAGCACAGGGTGTGGGATAACCTCACATAACTGCAAATAGCTTTCATTCTTTCTCATTAGGAAATGATGTATATTTGGAATGGTTTTCCAATCGTGAGCAAAAGAAAAGACCTTTCTGAAAGTTTGCTGGTAACTGTTGAAAAGGCGGAGGCAGCTTTGCAAAAAGAAAGTAAGTATGGAAACAGCCTAGAAATGCTGGCTTCTGCTCCCCTGATGGTCAGTCTCCTATGTCTTCCCTGTGCATCAGGAGAACTTAGGGTGGGTATTCCAGCATGAAGGGAGAAAGGCTACCAGCTGCAACAGGATGGGCCCTGAAAATCTGCTGCTTCAGGAAAGAGAGCAGCCACAGAAGACCACCACATGCTGTGCACTCCCTTTTGTGTGAAAGGTTCAGAATAAGCAAATCCATAGAGACAGGAAGTAGATTCCTGGTTGTTTTAGGGCTTTGGGGGAGAAGAGAACACTGAGGGGTGATGAAAGGGCTGTAAAATTGGTTGTGATGATGGTTATACTGAAAACGATTGATCTGTACACTTACAGTGGGTGAATTGTGTGTTAAATGAGTTATATCACAGTAAAGCTGTTCTGTGGGTTAATGGGCTGGACTGGAAAGTCGGTTTGAATTGCAAGGTCAGCAGTTCAAGCTCACCAGCTGCTCTTTGGAAACCCTATACAGGGTCACTATGGGTCAGAATCGACTCTATGGCACTTAACAACAACAAAGGTGTTCTAAAAAAAGAAGAGGAAGGGTAGGAAGCTTTAGAACAGCATAAGGAAAACGCACACTTGGTTTAGGGTTAGTTTGTTGTGACTGTTTCCATGTCTCCTCATGCTTGCTTTTTTAGGCTGTTGGTTTTTGGCAGACACACGGAAATCCATGTAATCGTCTTTGAATGTAAAATGGAAGCTGTGTTGAGATGGTCATGTGTAAACAACCATGAGGTGTAGAATCAACACAAAGCATATTTCAAGGGTAAATAGTCCTCAGATCGATAGTCCTCTGTAGTCTAGGGAAATGATAATGGTTTTGCTTTCTGGAGAGTTTTGGAGGCATGTGGTATTGTGGAACCCATATGCATATTCCTTTCTGTGGTTTAAACAAAAATGAAATGTGGCCTAACTGGTGGTGTAACTTTTTAACAGTGTTGTGCTTGTTCCTTAGCAAAATCATCATTCAGTGAACACCAGAACATTGTGATTGAACAAACAATCAATAAAATGCTACACTGAGCTTAAGTGTGCACAAAAGTGGTAATGAAAGGTACTATCCATCCAATATGGGCTCTTCAGGAAGGCTTAGCTCTAGCTCCTGACGACACGGCTTCTTGAGTCTATCGTTCAGTGAACACCCATGGAACACAGGTAGATGAGAATATGTGTGTGCACGTGTGTAACAATAATAACAGTTCATAACAAGTAATAGGAAACAGCTTGTGCTAACAGGAAGCGTATTTGTGGGTTTTTGGATAAATGACCTATCAGGGCTGGGAAGTTAAAAGCGAATAAAGCGAATATTATCTGTTTTCAGCACTAGGAGTAAAGTTACCCTGTTTTAGTTGGTAAGTAACACCATTAACCCTCCCATAGACAGTTTCATTGTTGTTGTTCAGTGCTGTCGAGTTGGTTCCAACTCATAGCGACCCTGTAAAGGGTTTCCAAGGAGTGGCTGGTGAGCTTGGACCACCGACCTTGCGATTCAAACAAAATCAGCATGCATTAGTTAAGGATGATACCTGAGGTTTGTGTTAAAAACAGGAGGATTTCAGTATGAGGGGTCCCATGTCCATATTGTAGTGCTGGTGTGGCGCTGTGGGTTAATACACTGGACTGTGAAATCGGTTTAAACCCCAAAGTTGGTGGTTCAAGCTCACCAGCTGCTCCTCGGAAACCCTATACAGGGTCGCTATAGGTCAGAACCAACTCAATGGCACTTAACAACAATGTCCACATTTGTTCATTTTACTGTTTCTCCCATTTGTGTTGTC
The DNA here is from genome assembly GCF_000296735.1 of Chrysochloris asiatica. Lineage (NCBI taxonomy): Eukaryota > Metazoa > Chordata > Mammalia > Afrosoricida > Chrysochloridae > Chrysochloris > Chrysochloris asiatica. The sequence goes on from NW_006408583.1 coordinate 12,399,914, forward strand.
ACAGCCTGAAACGTATGAATTATGAGTCTGGAATGACTGTAACTTGCTCAAACAAAACAGAACTCAGAAGTGGTAGATAGATGTCCTACATCGTGTTGTTTCTTCTGTTTAATACAAGTTTGCCTTAGGCCGTGGAAGCTATACAGTCATCCTCCAAAGGACAAGAAGTGCTGACGGACCCTCCTTTACATTTACCTGAGGCAGTTAGAGGCTTGCTGGCATTTTGGTAGCCTTTCATGTACTTCAGAGCCATTTTGTCTGGTTTTAGTATATAACTTCCCCCCGCCCCCACAGGAACATACCCTTGAGAGAGTTGGTAATAAGTTGTAGACATAATGGTATGGTCTGGAGAGGGCATTTTACTTCCTGAATGTTTACTGGGCAGACGGCCATCTGCTTGTCCAGCTGGGACTCCATATGGGAGTGTCCTCCTCTCCTGCTTGGAGGCCAGCACAGCTGTAAACCACAGCTACAGGAGGAGGCAGCCTTCTATAGGACGGAAAAGCCCTTAGTTTATTCAGACTTCACATTTCCTGTTGTCATATCTAAGAACCCACAGCACAGAGTAGGAACACTCAATTTCTAGGTGTACAGGATGGTGTGTAATAACATAAATTCCACTTTAAACATTTTTTCTTGGCGAAAAAAATTTTTTTTCCCACTGTGTTTTCTTTAGCACGACATTAACAAATGCTACAAACATTCTCGTTTTCAAATGGTCCTGGTGACACCCAATGAGCTGTTAATTCTTCATCTGGATTCTAAAACCTTTTTCTTTTTACATGTTTCTTTGCTTTTTTAAAGACCTGAATGAGTACTCTACGGATGATGAGTGCTTGGTGAAGTTACTGAAAGGATGCTGCCTGAAGAACTTGCAGCGGCCCCTGCAAGCTGAACTGTGCTTCAATCACATTATTCAAAGGTAAAAACCAACAGTCCGGCCCACTGTGTCAGACTGTGTTTCCCGAAGCATTGCCGTGAGAAACACGACATAGAGGGCTTTTATCGCTTGCTGCCCTTCTCCTTGGTGTAGCACTAACAACACATCCCCCCAAGCCCCTATGAGACCTCACACATCTGAGTGTTTGTTGGCCCCCATGTCCCACAAACCCTGAGCACCCACTGTGCATCCTGCCTTGTGCTAGGCACTGAGGCTCCAGGGTTGAAAGGACAGACCTTGTCATCGTAGTGATTGTAATCCAGCGGGGAGGGGAGGGCTCTGATGCATACCTAAGTGCTTCTCATTGGGCAGCAAGTGTTTAACATCTCCCAATGGCATGGATGATCTACTGCTATATAAAATGTGGAGTGGGTCACGGTTCTGATGCCTCCTGGCCCTCTTTTCTGTCTAGAGTCTAGAGACAGGTTTCTTGGTTTGTTAAACCTGAAAGTGCTTTCCATCTGCTCTTTCAGTGAAAAGCTACTGAAGTATGACCACTACCTAGTGCCATTCACTCTGTTCGAGTTGGCATTTCTGTACAAAAACCAAGGAGACATTGACAAGGCCATCAAGGTCCTAGAAACTGCAAGGTAAGCGGTGGGGACAGCTGCCCTGTGGGTGCTGGGGAGGCCGTGAGTGTCTGCTGGCTCCTAGGGCATGCTGTTGTCCTTGTACTGTACTCTCCAGAAGTAACAAATGAAAGCAAAGTTCATAGTAATGTCACTTCTGCTAACTTCTGCTTGCTTGGTATTCATGACGTTTGTTGGGATTGTGCTAGATGTAACCTCCTAATTACATGCTATCGAGTGCTGTCAAGTTGGTCCCAACTCATACTGACCCTATGTAGGGATTCCAGGAGCAGCGGTGGGTTTGAACCTCCAACCTTGTGGTTAGCAGTTCAGTGCTGATCCTGTAGTTCCTCACCAGGGTGCCTCTTTAGTGCATAGCCCTCTGTTTATAGATTGAGTTACTGTGAGCATTCATTCTGAGTGATTTCTAACTCCTTCTCTTCAGTGTCGGGTCAGTCTGTAAAGGGTCAGATGATAGTAAGCATTTTGGACTTTATGTTATAAAGCCTTTGTTGCAACTCCTCAGTTGTAGAATTGTATAGAAACCAGCCCTAGAGGACAAGATGCAGACATATGGCTAGACGGACCCGTCTAGCTTAGCCCATGAAGAATCAGTTGTCTGAGCCCGCCTCCCGATTGTCATTTCCTTCAGAAGCCACTGATTTGACTTGCTGCTTCTTTCCCTACCTCTCTCTAAAGTACTTGAGCATTTCTGCTAGACAATGACTCTTAGACTTCTGGTCTTGGCTCAGTAAGGTGGGGAAACAATCCTGTGATCTAAGAGTTGCCCTGAGCCCCGCTCCTTGCAGTGGAGAAAGAATGCCACATAGCTCTAGACCAGAAATAGTTCAGTGTTTCGTTGTCTGTTCATTTGCCCGTTCAGCAAGTATTCAGTGAGCACCTATTTTGTGCTCGACACTAGTAAGGCTCTAGCAAACAACTGAAAACAAAATGGGCAGTGGTTCTGCTCTCTTAAGTGGAAGGAGATATTAAATGAGGAGGAGTCCTGGTGTGACGCTGTACGATAAGCACTGGACTGCAAGGTTGCTTTGAAACACAAGGTCAGCGGTTCAGACTCACCAGCCGCTCCTAGGAAACCCTATATAGGGTCGCTATGAGTCGGAATAGACTGGACAGCACTTAATTAAATCATCAGGTAAGAAAATTATCAGTGATATGGGCTTTGTTGAGATTTATACGGTGACACAGAATACCTGGGAACTACTTGATATTGGAGTTGATTCTGGAAGGCTTCCCTGAGGAGGTGACGTGGTAGTTGAGATTTACATAATTAAAGCCACTTGTGAGAAGATCAGTCAGTGGGGGTGGGTGTACTCTGGGCCGAACCCTAGCTAGGAATCGTGGAGTTGAAGCACTCATTCAGTGATGCGCGGGGCATAAGTATAGGAGCAGGTTTGGGGACAGAGGAAAACAGCGATAATAATTTTTAAAAACCAGACCTGTGTGGACCACAATGGTTGTTGATGTTGGTTATATGCTGTCGAGTTGATTCTAACTCATAGCGACCCTACCAGGGCTGTATGTAAATCTTTACTGGAGGAGAAAGTCTCATCTTTCTCCTGCTTAGGGCCGTGAGAGTTTGAGATAATTAGGGTGTGGCACTATAGGATAAGCACTGGACTACTAAACCCACCAGCCACTCCTCGGAAACTCCATACCAGGTCGCTGTGAGGCAGAACCGACTTGTTAGCACTTAGCTACAGCAACATGGAGATAGTGAGTTAGCAGTCAAATGACAACTATAGCGCTTACAGGGAAAAAACGTAGTGATTTCAGAGTCCACAGCCCAGAGACTGATCTTTAAAGGTATTACACTTGATTAGGTCATCTTGAGAAATTATATACCTAGAGAAAGGTCCAGCACAGAGACAGGAGTATTTAAGAGATTAGCTAAAGAAGAAGCTGCTGAATAAGTGGTCAGGAAGTTAGGAAGATAAGCATACTTTTCAAAAAGGAGAGCTGCTGAGTGGTCAGGCGAGGGAAGCTGGGGGACGTGATGGCTGAGTTTGGTAGCATGGCCATGAATTGCTATGAGTTGGAACTGACTCAGTGACACTTAGAACAGCAACAATGCAATGCACAAAAACGCTAAGTGTATAATGGTAAAAAAACTAAAGTAAAATGAAGACTAGTGATTCTTTGCTAAAAAATAAGACTAGCAATCAAGCAACCCACCAATCTCAGGGCAGGACTGGATGAGACAGACAGACAGACTGCCAATAATTTACAGACTACCAGTTATCTTGTGCTTTCTCTTGTATAGAAGCTTTGTAAAGTTAGCAGAATTGCTGGCTAGACACTTAGGAAAATACTCAATTACATCCTTTGGTAAACTCTAGCTGTTGTTGTTAAGTGTCATGGATTAGGTTCTGACTCATAGGAACCCTGTATAGGGTCTCCAAGGAGCAGCTAGTGGATTTGAAGTCCTTAAGCACCACACCAGGACTCCCAACTCTAGTAGGATGTTGATTTATGAATAATACTTTTAATAACCCTTACCCTGGTAACCAATAAGTAACCCTTCCCAAAGCAAACTTATTGCCATCAAGTCGATTCCAAATCGTAGCCACGTTGTAGGGCGGAGTGGAAGTGCTTCACTGGGCGCCCAAGGGAATAAATCTTTATGGAAGTCGCCGGTCTCGTCTTTTCCTCATGGAGCAGCCGATGGCTCAGCTCTTTTAGTTAACAGCCCACTGGGTTACCAGGGCTCCGTAAGTAGCCCATGGAGTGATTGTTGTTGTGTGTTGTCAAATCTGTTCTGACTCACAGTGACCCTGAATGCAGTGTCTGAGAATGACTGGTAGGTTTGGATTGTTGATCTGTGGTTACCAATCTAGTGCTTATCATTCAGCACCACACCAGGGCTTTGTTGTTGTGAAGTGCCGTTGAGTCAGTTCTGACCCATAGCAACCCTGTATAGGGTTTCCTAGGAGCGGCTGGTAAGGTTAAACTGCCAACGTTGCATTTCAAACCAATGTTGCAGTCCAGCACATTAACCTACAGAACCATGCCAGGGCTTAGACCTATAGAAAATGTAGAGCTATAGGAATGAGTTGAAGCCATTCATTCCATTTTGCTGCTGCTTAACAATTCATTCATAGGAAGGCCAACATGAATGTTTTCAGCAAGGTTTTAAAGTCATCTGTAGATTTCTATGACCCCTTTGACCTTGTCACACAATTTGTACTAGCCAAACCATTGCTTATTACATGTGAGAACAGGAGTGAGTGCAGACTATCCCTGGGTTATGAACCTCTGACTTAAGCATAACCATAGTCTGCAAAACCTAGTATGTGAAAAACTCAAGGACGTACAATTGTTTGTAATAATCAAAGGGAAGTACTTTATTAAGTTTGGTGTGGTCCTGTAGTATAAACACTGGACTGCTAACCACAAGATCGGCAGTTCAAATCTATGAGCTACTCATCGGAAACCTTATACAGGGTCACTATGAGTCAGAACTGACTCGATGGTACTTACAACATGTTTGAACAACATAAGGACCAGAGGTTAGAAAGAAGAAGAGGAAGGTAGTGGTGGCCTGGTGTACAAAGCTATGTTAATCATTAGTCAATTTTCTATTGTTATCATATTTAAATTGCTGTAACATTTTGATTGTCAATAAAACGTATCATTCCACTGTCATTTTCCTTAGAAACAACTACAAAGATTACTCCATGGAGTCTCGGCTACACTTCAGAATTCAGGCAGCTCTCCACCTCTGGAAGAAATCTCCCGCAGACTGATCAGAACTTGAAAGATAGCATTCTCCCTCAATTAGCGCTGGCATCTGCTATAGATTAGACCTTGTATTAAAGTATAAAAGTGATCTTGTAAATGAGAGACAAAAAACTTAACTTTATTATCAATATTTTCTATCATCTGTGTGGTTTACTGTCGGGCTACATAAATGTTTGTTTTTTCCTATGGAATGATGTTCAATATTCTCTAGATAGCTCTTATATTTTGCCTCTCCAAAAAAAAAAAAAAATTAAAAAAAATCATGTATTAGATTTGATTGGAGAGGAAGAAGTCTTTTAAAAGACTCAGAAGTACAATAAGATCTAATTAGATTATTTATTTTTTTAATATGAAAATTCATATTGTTTAAGTAGCAAATGGCTTACAAGTTGAGCCATGTTTAGATTTGTCAGTTGGTTAAACTTCAGATATATTTTGTTGCCTAGTTTTTTAATTTAAGAAGGGAAGTAAAAATCACGTCAATTAAAAAAGAGCTCAGCAGTGATCTGCTGAAGACTTCTGGAAGGCAGGCATAGGACAGACGGGTGGGGGGGTATCATGTTGCAATTCTGTAAATAGGCTGAAGAGAACTATATATAGAAAAGGTGATGAAATCATATAGTGTTTTTTTCTGAGTCATGCTGGTTAAAAGATGGTGACATCTTTAAGAGACTGTCCTCTTTTGAATATACTTAAATCCATTATAAAAATAATAATAATAATTTAAAGCTGTGTATCTGAAGGGAGGAAGAGTCTTATTTTGAGTAATTCTCCTTCACTATAGCAGTGAGAGTCCTACAGTAGATACGCTGAATCTTACCAGGAAGCTGCTTGACCTGATATGTAAGGAATCAGTGTGTGGTACACCCAGGAAGTTGGGAAACTCTCCTTTTGTAATCGCACTAGGACCGTGAGGTTTCTTGTAAATATTTGGACTCTGTCTCATCCTCTGACTGGGAAATGCAATCAGGATGGGTGGGGTCTTGGCTCCGCTGCCGGTTAGCGAGCAGCCTGCCTGTTCTCATCGGTGAAATGGGAAGAGGCCAGATGACTCTGGAGGTCTCTTTCAGCTTCATGGCTGTGAGTCTGTGTACTAGGTATCTGTTTTTTACAACCAATATAATATGTTTCATCACCAAGCATTCCCACTTTTTTTGGTTTTTGTTAGGTGCTGTAGAGGTTCCAACCCATAGCAACCTTGTTTAGGGTTTCCTAGGAGCGACTGGTGGGTTTGAACCGCTGGCCTTGCAGTTCAAACTGACCTTGTGGTTCAATGCATTATCCTGTAGTGCCTCACTCAGAACAATCATTATTATCACCACCACCACCACCCCGGCCCCAAATGTGCTGTCATGAAGGACCAGATTGGATCCAGAGTAAGAAAAAACCATGAATTAGTGAATCAGGGAGTGAGGATCTTGCCCTGTTTCTGGAGTGAAGAATAACTCTTTATGGAAGTCGTTGCAGTTTAGCAAAAAGAGCCCTAGACTGGGAGTCAGAAGCCTGTCTCTGTCATTTAGCAGTTCTGTTCAGATGGACCAAGTCAATCAGTTCTGGGCCTCAGTTTCCTCATCTGTACAATGGAAACATCATGCTTGGTGCTCAAAAGGGTCCTGTTAGCTAATGTATAGGATAGCTCTTTGTAAGCTGTGACAGGCTTTATGACTTTATAAGTGGAAATGGTTTCATAATTGTGGGTTTTATGTATTGATTAGAGTATCAGCACGAAAGTATTGGCTGAGCCTGCTATTTTCTGCTGTAAATGAAGGATGTGTGGATATTCAAATACCTTACATTTATTCATGTGCTTGACCCTGATGGTAGCCCAGGACTCTTGCATTTGCTCCTTGCTGTTTTCACCAGTATCCAGTGGGTGTATGGTCTTTTCACTTTAGAGTGCTGATTGCGGACCGGTACTGTGGATGCCGTTCCAACAGAAGATGGTCATGAATAGAGCATGAGCCAGAGAGGCCCCCCAGAGAGTGTGCCTGTAGCTAACAGTATGTGCTGTTAATATAGCACACACTGTCATGTAGACCAAAGAGGAAATCACTTCACCATCATTACCATTACTGTGGGTCATGGAAAAGATGCTCAATGATGATTTTGTATGATACTCTGAGACAAAGTTGACAAATTCCTTAGAAAGCGTTTTGGTAGCATTATTGTTTTAAAGCATATGTACCATGTTGTGTTTATGAGAAGCTGCAGATTAGAGCTGAAAGTCAGTAAAATAGAATTAAAAAAAAAACACACAAAACTTTAACAGTACTTTTGATTTTCTTCAACTCTGTGTTACCAGACAAATATAGAAGAAATATACATATGCTATTTAAATTTTTTTTTTTCCCCCTGTTACCTTGTTTCTGTCATTACACCCTGGATTAGTTTCCTAGGGCTGCCATACAAATTTTCACAAACTGGTTGACTTAGAACAACAGAAATTGATCTCTTAGTTTTAGATGTGAAAAGGGTGACGTCAACGTGTCCATAGGCCCCTTCCTCAGAAGGCTCTAGGGGAGAATCCCTCCCTGCCTGTGCAGTCTTGGTGTACCCCTTGGTTTACAACTGTTGCCCTCACCACCACAAGGCCTTCCATCCTCTCTGTCTTTCGGTGTGACTGTGTCTTAATCTCCTGGTCCCTTCTCTTAGAGACACCAGTCCCTGGTTGAGGGCCTATCCTAATCCAGTATAACCTCAGTTTAACCTGATTACATCTGCAAAGACCCTTTTTCATCCCAGGAACAAGAGTTTAAGACTTGAACGTAGCTTTTTGGGGAACATAATTCAACCCATTACACTTCCTATTCTTTTTAAGATAGTTACCTTACAGTTTAAATAATCTATCTTTGATTCTTAAAGTGCTGCAATATCACTAATGCTATAGACACTTAACTGTGCACGTGACTCTGGTCAGGGCTTCAAATCAGTGTGGTGCTTGTTAGGAAGATATTTCCTTCTTTCAAATAAATAAAAAACTGTGTTAATGTTTCTTCTCTCCAAGCTGCTTTTGCTGTTTGTTACCATCCAGGCCGAGTCAGTTTCAACTCATAGTGACCCTGTTTAGGGTTTCCAAGAAGCAACTGGTGAGTTTGAACCGCCAACCTTGTGATTCAAATCGACCTTGCAGTCCAGTGCTTTATCCCACAGGGCCACACCTGTACTTTTGGAGGTAGTAATATTGTCCTATGCACATATATAAATACTCAGTACGGTGTCTAGTCTTATTCTTTCAAAGTGAGTCTGTGGATCTTGTGAAGAATATTTAGAGGTTTTTCTTCTCTTGGACCAACTGGAAAAATGTTTGGAATTACTCTGATTTCATGGATTTCCCACCCCACTATATTTCTGGCTTTCATATTTATAAACAATCAATGTAAGTAAATTTCCTTAAAATGGAGTTGAGTAGTTTTGATGCCCTAAGATTTTGTGATTTACTGGGTCTGGGAGAGGGATCTTAGAGATTTCTCTTGTTCCTCCTGAACCCAGCCTGTAAACAGTGTTGTTTGTTACTGTGTTAGTCCTGTGCGCTGTGCAGCGTGGGAGCTACTGGTGTGGTTACTGCGCATTTGAAATGAATGAAGCTGCATGTTGTCAGGGACACGCCATTCTATTGCAACGCCCCCCAAAATGCTTCCCGGAGCTCTGCCTTTTACTTGCTGTCTGCTGTGATCACCCAGTCACCTTAGTTGCATTGTCAGTTGTTTGTCAAATATGTAGCTTTGCTTTATCTATATAAGTGCCTTTACATTTTCATTTCATCTTATTTATCCAGGCTTCTGAGACCATTAAGGTCATCAATACCTTCAAACACTGTTCTTTCCCTCTCAGGAACCTTTATACTAGACGGTTGTTGTCTGAACTGCCTACTTTACAGTTAGGAGTCCAGTACTATCCTACAGCACCACACCAGAACTCCTATACTACACTATGGGAATTTTATGGGCAGACTTTACTTTTTCTGATATTTAATAATGGAAAATTTAAGCCAACATTAACAAACAGAATTGTAGAGAAAGCTATGCTCACCTTTGAGATGTTAGTTGATTTTCTCCATTAACATTCTGAAAAATTTATCATTTAACTATTGACTCAGCTAGACCAAAGTTATTACTTAAAGGTTTTTAGATACAGATTTATCCTCTTAGGGAGTCCTGGTGTGGCGCTGAAAGTTAATGCACTGGACCGTAAAGTCCATCTGAACTGCAAGGTCGGCGGTTCAAGCTCACCAGCTGCTCCTAGGAAACCCTATAGAGAGGGTCACTATGGATAGGAGCCAACTCTATGGCACTTAACAACAACAACCCACTTAAAGAGAATAATTTGAAAGATAAATTAGTTATATGTTTTATGCCTTTTGTGGTCCCTAAGTGTGACACTGTAGGATAAGCTCTGGATTGCTAGCAGCAAGGTCTGTGGTTCAAACCCATCAACCACTCCTTGAAAACCGTATGCAGGGTTGTCATGAGTCAGTGGCACTTAACAATAATTAATATTTTTGAATGTGTGTGATACCTAAGTGAAATGCATAAATATAATTACGACTTTTTAATTTCTTAAGACATTACCATGGACATTCCATGGTTAGATGGACACAAAACCGCTTACAGTTACTGAATAGACAATGCGCCCTACTGTTCTCTCAGGAAGAGCACAGCCCCACTGCAGACTTCCTCCCACCCAGCCTAGTTAGTTACATATTTTTCAATTTCTTTAACTATTAGGTTGCTTGTTGTGGAACCCTCTTCTTGTTTCCCATGTTAGATATTTGCTGTTAGATTTGGTTACTTTAGAATGTGGACTGTGAGGTTTAATGGAAAGAACAGGTCAGAATTTATCATGAGGAAAATATCTTTTATGTTGTATATAGACAGCAGTTGCTATCTGATTTTGACGGTTAGACTTTTAAGAGGAGACTGTTAAAATCCACTCCAGTCTGTTTCTGATTTCGTAATGGCGCAGGACCAGGCAGTACTGTGTTCTGTTGTACATAGGGTCACGCTATGAGTTGGAACTGACACCGTGGTTACCTTACAACAACAACAGCTACTACTAAAGAAAGAGATGATGTGAGGACTAATTAGTGGGTTGAGTTGGCCAAGCAGGTTCTTGTCCTGAAGAAGTCAGAGTACTTCTAATCCAACTTTTTGCAATGTGCCTCTGACATGCCTTTGAAAGCTAGCAATGCTGTACCATGCATGACCTTGCATGGAAAAATCAAAGCAGCTGCCACACTGTATTTAGCTAAAGAAAAATGACTACAGATGCATAAAGATTGGATACTGAATAGGAAAATTCAAGATACTCTAATACCAGTCTTCAGTAAGTAAAACTGGTTGAATTTTAATATATAATACACCTTGTATGTTAATCTAATAGTTCTTAGAAATGCATAATTTAAATGATGAATTTAAGAGACGCTGATACATTCCAGTAGGAGCATCTGTTTATTGTAACTTACTATTTCCTAGTAAATTGATGTTAATGATTGCTAGTCTATTGGGTACCATTTGCGGGGGCGGGGAAGAAGAGAAAAGATTGTCTTAGTGTAACTAAACTGATAGAGAAATTGGGTAAAATGAACATGTTTAAGCATATTGCTTATTTTTATTTTGAAAAGCTAGACGTCTTATTTAATGTGAAGGTGTGGCAGTCCCTGCTTTGAAAAATCATACATATATTTGAAATCATTGTTATCTTTAACAGAGTCAGTTGCTCATGTGGCAGTTTGGAGTGGGATGTAGTAAATGTGTTTCGGCAAATTACTTCGCTTTTGCCTGAAATTACTTTTTTTCTTCACAGTAGACAATTTCTATGCAGTGATTCAGGTTTTTAGAACTTTGTTTTTAAGAAAATAATTTATAAGAAAATTATGGTACATATTTAAATCTTGGGCTGTTGGTTACATTTAATGGCTTAAACAAAAAGTATTGTCAGGTTCTGTTAACTTAGATTTCCTGGTATGTACTGTGCAGCAAAATTAATTCTTAATGTTACAGTTCTCATATTGTGTTCAGAAAGAATTGATAATTGAATATTTTATCATTAGATTCGTTTTCCCTTGCTGACTATTGATATCCATTTATTTGTGAATGTTCATAAAACAAATATTTTGACGGAAATTGCTAAATTGTATGCAAAGCCAAAAAATATATATTTAATAAGCAGGAAGCATTATTACTGAAATTAATTTCAAAAGCAAATTTAATTTTTAGGTGCTTCATTTGGAAAATCTTACTTTGCCTTAAAACAAGCAAAGAAACCTGTTTTGTGAAATGATTACCTAAGAATCCCAAATGTTTAACTTGACATGTAAGAGATTTTGAAAACCCTTTAATAACTTGTTTGTTTCCATTTTCATTTGGATTAAACAAAATAAAGTTGGAGGCCACAGGTATTTCATAAACAAATGTGAAGTTCCCTGATGAATCATCAAATCATTTGTATACTTTTTAAATTACTGTTCTGTTAGTAAAAAATGACATCATTTTGTCTTTCTCTTCCTATTACGTTTGAACTTTATTCATATCTTTCCCATTTCTAGTGGTCAGTTTTACAGAGCACAGCATTTTAGAACTTGAAGACATTCTAAATGTGAATTTTATGTGAGTTGAATGTGTTAGTAACCTGCCGATCAAGTAGGAATTGGATCTGGTACCAGTAAAAAATGAGAAAAAAGAAGAAAACTCTGAATTTCATAGATTTTAAAATCTAAAAACTGTGTTCCCAATGAGTATTCTCTTTTGCTGACTTTGTGTTAATATCATTTCTGATTTGTAAACTAATGCTGATAGGAGATCTTAATTTTCAACATGAAGATAGCAGTTCCTGTTGCCTATTTTTAATGTTAAGACATTTTTTTTCCAAAACAGATGTCATCATAGAAATTGTATTTTTAAGCACAAAGAAGTCATCTCAATATGGAAGTCAACATTTTTATTTTTCATTACTTAGCAGTACTGAATCCTCTCTGTTATTAGATGCTAGATGTTACTAGAATATTTTGGATTAAAGTTGCTAGATGTTATCTGAATTTTATATTTTCATATTGCCACAGTTGATTTGCCTACAACTTGCAATTGAATTGTTATTTAAATAAATTGCACCTGATGGAATGACAGTCTCATTCGGGTTGATCTATGTGTGAAAGATGCACACAACATGTTACGCTGGGTCTTTAGTTTTTATGTTTTATGTGGAAAGTTGAATTTTTATATCTTGTTGTTAGCTGCCATCAGGCTTACCCCAAGCAGCAACCATGGAAAAAATGTAAAAGTCATTCTTAGCTTGAGTTTGTACCCAAACAAGTGGCAAGCAGGATTTGACCAAAGAGTATTTGTCTTTCTCTGATTTATAGAACATGGGTGAGAACTCTCAATCTCATTTTGAAAACTCTGAATTATCCCCTGAAGTCTTTTTTTAAGATTGGGAATGAGACAGTTGAAATGGTGAGAGAAGAGGACAATTAACTAGCCAATCAGATCAACGGTATTAACTTCTGGGGTCAATGATGTGTCATGCTTTAATCCAAAAGGCTGTTTAAAGCCTTCGGATTGAAAAAAATAAAATAAAAATTCACTGACTACAACTTCAAACAGAGTACTTCCAAATTTACCTTTTGACAAGTTATAGCTAACATAAGGCTGAAGCAAACAAATAATAGTTACAAGCAGCAGAAGAAATATTGAACAGGAATATTCTATAAGGGTAGATCCTATCTGTTGAAGTTTTAAGGAATCTCCCAAATTCTCTGACACTCTTTCCATCAAATCGGTGCTGTGACTGACAAGACGGGATACAGTAGAGGCAGCAGTGCACCCATTTCTGGTCAAGCCTTCGAAAACTAGTGGCTGTCATTTCTTCTCTCTTGGGAAGCTTGCTCTTGGAATGCAGCCTCTGCTGAAAGGAAGCTAACCTGCCTCACTTCGAGTTTTACTTGGAGAGGAATTTGCCAGCTGGGTGAGTGCGCCATCTTTGAAATGGATCCTTTGGCTCTAGTCGAGCTGCTGCCCCACCTGACTACTAATGAATTAGAGATGAGCTATCTCAGTTCATTCAATTGGCACAACATAGTCACGATGTTCATGTTCTGGGCCTTGCTCCAGCCCTCTGTAAAATGGGGACAATTTTACTTTATTCAGCTCTTGGGAGGACCAAGGTGGTGTTATGCAAAGGACTAGATGATAAACTTTGTTCCACACCTCTGTAAGAGACTAAACCACGTCATACAGTAATTCAGTATTTGACTTCATGAGGAGCTACCAGCTTCCAAAGTGGCAATACTGTTTTAAATCCCTATCTGCAACAAGTGAGGTTTCCAATTTCTCTACCTCTGCACCAATGCTTATTACTGTTGTCTTTGTTGTTGTTGTTTTTTAATTATAGCCAGACTAGTAGGTGCTGTGGTGCCGTAGTATCAACACTAGACTGTAAACCACAAGTTCTACAATTCAAACCCACCAGCTACTGCTGAGAAGCCCTATACTGGGTCTCTATGGGTCAGAACTGACTCTATGGCACTTAACAACAATGGTGAGTGTGAAGTGATATCTTGCAGTTTTTATAGCATAGTGGTTACAAATCGGGTTGCTATCCTCAGGGTCAGCAGTTCAAAACTACCAGCTGCTCCGTGGGAGAAAGATAAGGCTTTCTGCTCCCGTAAAGATTTACAGCCTCTGAAACCCTGTACAGGGTCGCTATGAGTCGGAACTGACTCCATGGCACATAACAACAACAATGATCCTGAACATCTTTTGAGTGCTGTTAGGTGCCATTGAGTCATTTCTGACTCAGAGTGACCTTAACCACAACATAACGAAACACTGCCCAGTCCTGTGCTACCCTCACAATCTTGTTAATGCTTGAGCCCATTGCTGCTGCCACTGTGCCAATCCATCTTGTTGGGGATCTTCCTCTTTTTTTGCTGACCCTCCACTTTACCAAGCATGATGTCCTTTTATAGGGACTGGCCCCTCTGGATAATTTGTCTGAAGTTGTTGTTGTT
>NW_006408583.1:12416886-12418279 GCF_000296735.1 Chrysochloris asiatica
AGAACCCAGCTTCTCATATTATTTGCTCAGCATACAGGTTGAATAAGTTTGGTGAAAGAATACAACCCTGTCTCACACCTTTCCCAATTTTAAAACATTCAGTGTTCCCGTGTTCTATTGCCATAGAATCTGTCAATATTTCAAGTTGAGGCTTGAAGTTTTTCTTCAGTTCTTTCAGCTTGAGAAATGTTGAGCGTGTTCTTGTTTTTTGCTTTTCTTATTCCATGTCTTTGCACATTTCATTGTAATACTTTGTCTTCTTGAGCTGTCCTTTAAATTTTTCTATACAGCTCTTTTACCTCCTCATTTCTTCCATTTGCTTTAGCGTCTCTTTGGAAAGAAACATTTATTAAATCCTTTACTTTTAAAAGTTTGTTTTTCGTTTTTTCATTATTGAATTGTAAGAATTCTCTAAATATTCTGGAGACTGTATAAGATATGGTGTCCTGGTGTGGCACTGTGGGATAATGCACTGGACTGCAAAGTCAGTTTGAACTGAAAGATCAGCAGTTCAAACTCACCAGCCGCTCCTCAAAAATCCTATACAGGGTTGCTATGAGTCAGAATTGACTCAACAGCACATAACAACAACATATAAGATATATGATTTGAAATTAATATCTTTTTATGATCTTAAAAGTTCCCTTTGATGCATAAAAGTTTTTCATTTTGATGATGTTCAATTTATTTATTTTGGTTCTTTGGTTGTGTGTGCTTTGGTTTCGAATGTAAGAAACTTACTTAATTCAAGGTCATACAGATTTACAACGATGTCTCCTAAGAATCGTATAGTTTTAACTCTTAAATTGAGGTCTTTAATGCATTGAGGTCTTTAATGCATTTTGAGTTAATTTTGTACACGTGTGAAGTAAGGGTCTAAGTACATTCATTTGCATGTAGAAATCCAGTTGTCCCACACGTTTGTTGGAAAGCACACTGGCTTTTAAAGCTCCCACCCTGACATTTCACACACATCATGTCCACTCATTTTATTGGTCTAAGCAAGCCCTGCTTGAAGCAGACAGGTTAAGTGTCGTCTTCTACATCTATTCATGGTTCTGAGTTTCTGTGTCATGATTTAGTCCCACAGAGATGACTGGCTTTCTCAGCTGAACTTGCACATCCTCAGAGGGGAAGCTCTTACTGACCTAACTTAGGAGGAAAGCCAACCCCACACAACTGTGATCAAACTAACAGGGTTATTTAGGACAAGCATGGCTGCTGGGAGTTACCCCCAAATGTCTTGTTTGGCTTAAAATTTTACTCTGGTTTATGTTACTTGAAAGCTGATTAAGTATGTGTTCCCTGGCTGTACTTTTGTTTTGTTGTTGTTGTTGTTGTCAGGTGCCATCGAGTCGGAACCGACTCATAGCGACCCCATGCATAGCAGAAC
>NW_006408583.1:12418618-12420048 GCF_000296735.1 Chrysochloris asiatica
ACCACAACTCAAAGGCATCAATTCTACGATCTTCCTTATTCACTGTCCAGCTTTCGAATCCATATGAGGCTATTGAAAACACAATGGCCTGGGTCAGGCGCACCTTAGTCCTCAAGCTGACATCTTTGCTCTTCTTGCTCTTCAATACTTTAAAAAGTTCCTGTGCATCAGATTTAGCAATTGTTTATTGAGTTCCTACTATGTGCTGCCAAACTAAGACAGTTGAGAAACACTACTGAATAAAATAAAGATTGCTATCTTCATGGAGTGTATGCTAGCTGAATGAGGCTGATAATAAACAATGTGATAAGTAAATTATATAATACAACGGCTGGCAAATTCAGGCCCAGAGGCCAACTACCAGTTTTTATCAATAAAGTTTTATTGGAACACAGCCTTGTCAATTCATCTGCATATTATCTGTAGCTGCTTTTGCACGCAAAGGCAAAGTTGAGTAATTTCAACAGAGCCTTTATGACCTAAAATATTTATTGTTGTTGATGTTAAGTGCAATTAAGTAACTTCCGACCCATAGTGACCCTATATAGGATTTTCGAGGAGCAGCTAGTGAGCTTGAACCACTGACCTTGCAGTTTAAATGGTTTGCAGTCTGGTACTTTAACCCACAGCGCCACACCAGGACTCCAAAATATTTATTATCTGGCCTTAAAAAAAAAGTGACCTTAATATAATATGTAGAACCCAACAATGCAATGGGGGGAGGGGAATAGAGCAAGGTAAAGAGAACGGGAGATTGTTGGTAAGGAAGGATGTCGGTGCAGTTGTAAACAAGATGGTTATCATCTGCCATGCATGGAAAGGACTGTTGCTAGAGAGGAGGCAAGGACTGTAAAACATTGGAAATACGATTTGGTGGCATGCCATGAGTCATTGCCCACTCAGCACCAGTCTGTGTACATCTCTACAGGAGTAGAAAGCCTCATCTTTCCTCCCAAGGAGCAGCTGGTAGATTTGAACTACTAACTTTGTGATTAGCAGCCCAACAGGTAACCACTACACTACTAGGGCTTCTTGGAAATAAGAAGAGAAATCCACAAAGGAGACTTTTGCAAGGCGAGCGCAGAGAAGGTATCCAAACTCTTGTATCATTAAGACCTAAGGTGTCCACACTTGTGAGGAATGGGTTCTGTTAAACAATCAGCTATATGAGACCAAACAGCCAACATTTACCCCAAAGGAAAACCGTAGAAGAATTGATCCTTGTGAGTTACAGTGTTGGAGGAAAATAATGAAAGTGCCATGGGCTGCCAAAAGAACCAACAGATCCATTTTGGAAGAAGTGCAGCCAGAGTGCTCCTTGGAGGCCACGATGGCCAAACTTCATCTCTCATACTTCGGACTTATTGTCAGGAGGGACCAGTCGCTGGAGAAGGATATCATGTTTGGTAAGGTGGAGGGTCAGAGAAAAA
>NW_006408583.1:12425509-12427048 GCF_000296735.1 Chrysochloris asiatica
TTGATTTCTTGACTGCTGCTTCCATGAGTGTTGATAGTTGATCCAAGAAGAATGAAGTCCTTGACAACTTCAATCTTTTCTCCGTTGATAAGAATCTTGTTAATTGACCCAGTGGTGATGTATGAGAGATGAAATCTCATTATCCTGGCTCCTAAGGACCATTCTGGTTGTACTTTTTCCAGCACAGATTTGTTTGTTTTCTGGCCGTCAATGGTACTTTTAATAGTCTTTTCCAACACCATAGCGCAGATGCATTAATTCTTCTATGATCTTCCTTATTCATTGTGCAACTTTCACATGCATATGAGGTACTGAAAATACCATGGCTTGGATTAAGTGCACCTTAGTCCTCAGACTGACATCTTTTCTCTTCAACTCTTTAAAGAGGTCTTGTGCAGATTTACCTAATGCAATATGTCGTTTGATTTCTTGACTGCTGCTTCCATGAGTTTTGTGGTTCCAAGAAAAATAAAATGTTTTACAACTTCAATCTTTTCTCCATTTATAATTATCTTATTTTTATTAGTCCCATGGTAAGGATTTTTTTTTTCCTTTACATTGAGATGTAATCCATATTGAAGGCTGTGATCTTTGATCTTCATCAGTAAGTATTTTAAGCCCTCTTCACTTTCAGCAAGCAAAGTTGTATCTGCATATTGCAGGTTGGTAATGAGTCCCCAATCCCGATGCCACATTCTTCATATAATCCAGTTTCTCAGATTATTTGCTCAGTGACAAATTGAATAAATATGGTGAAAGAGTACAATCCTGACACACACCTTTCCTGATTTTAATCGTTTCAGTATCCCCTTGTTCTAACAACTGATCACAATGAAGTGTTCTGGAATACCCATTCTTCGCACTGTTGTCCATAGTTTGTCATGATCCACACACTCAAATGCCTTTGCACAGTCAATACAGCACAGGTAAACATCTTTCTGACATTGTCTGCTTCCAGCCAAGATCCATCTTACATCAACATTGATATCCCTAGTTCCATGTCCTTATCTGAATTCGGCTTCAACCTCTGGCAGTTCCCCATTAATGTTATGTTATAGCCAGTTTTGAATCATCTCTAGAAAAACTTTAGTTGTATGTTCTGTTAACGATACTGTCCAATGATTTCTGCATTGGGTCACCTCTCTTTGGAATGGGCATAAATATGTCCAATCTGTCTTCCAAATTTCTTAGCAAAGATGAGTGAGTGCCTCCAGTGCTACCTCAGCTTGTTGAAAGATTTCAATTTGTATTCTTTCAATTCCCGGAGCCTTGTTCTTTGCCAATGCTTTAGTGCACCTTGGATTTCTTCCTTCAGCATCACTGGCTTTTGATCATATGCTTTCTATTGAAATGGTTGAATGTGGACCATTTCTTTTTGTACAGTGACTCTGTGTGTTCCTTCCATCTCTTCTCTTGCTTTCTGTATCAATCAATATTTGCCATTGTTGTTGTTGTCAGGTGCCATCGAGTCAGAACCGATTCAGAGCGAACCCATGCACAGCAGAACGAAACAATGTCCGATCCTGGGCCAACCTCACT
>NW_006408583.1:12430916-12458050 GCF_000296735.1 Chrysochloris asiatica
AAAAGAGGAAGACCCCAATGAGATGGATTGTCCAAGTGGCAGCATCGATGGACTCAAGCATGGCAACAGTAGTGAGGTTGGCCCGGGATCAGGCAGTGTTTAGTTCTGCTGTGCATAAGGTCGCTATGGGTCGGTACTGACTCAATGGCACCTAACAACAACAACAACAAACATGAGTAGGCAAGGAGAGGCAGGGAAACTGGGTGGGTGGAAATGAATCCGGGAGAGGGTCGGGTTGGGGGGACATGCTGATATATCAAGGGCACTGTAACCAATACCTCAAAAGCAACTAGTGCTTGAACTGTTGACTGGAATTGAATTTGCTGTGTAAACTTTCACCTAAAACACAGTAAAATATATATTTTTTAATGATTTAAGGATCCTTGGTGGCACAGGAAATGCTGGGCTGCTAACTCATAAAAGATCAGCGATTCAAACCCACTGCTATAGGATAAACATTGGATTGTTAACCATAAAATTGGTAGTTTGAACCCACCAGCCACTTCTCAGAAACGCTATACAGGGCTGCTATGAGTCAGAACTGACTCGACAGTACTTAATAACAAGAAGAAACTGCTTTGTAGGAGAAAGATGAGGCTGTCTGTCCTGTCAAGATTTATCATCTATAAAACTCCAAGGAACAGTTCTGTTCTGTCCTATGGGTCACTAGGAGTTGGAATCAACCCAATGGCAGTGAGTTGAGTCTGGTTTGAAGTGGCACAATCGTTAAGTGCTTGGTTGCTAACCAAAAAGTTGGTGGTTCCAATCTGCTCTGTGAGAGGAAGATCTCGCAGTGTGATTCCTTAGCGATGACAACCCTGAAATCCACACGGGGCAGTCTATTCTGCCATCGAGAGTCTCTGTGAATCTGAGTCAACTCACCAGCACCCAACAACAACACAACAATGTAGACTTGGGAGTGAGTTATATGCTTTGTTCACTTTTAAAGCTGGAGCAAATAAGCCTGCTAAGGCTCAGACTGAATAAATAATACTGAACAGAAACTTAAGGATCAGGACGTCCATTGAAAAACCTTAGAGTCTTTAGCTGGCTTGTTGCAGACTCCCATATATCTAAAAGAGGCAGAGTGTCATGAGCGTTCAAGGGGAAGAAAACAGCCGAGCATAGAATCTCAAATTTTAATTAAGAAAATCTGACAATGTTAAACAAGATGCAGCTGCAAGGGGGATACGATTTGTGTGCATTTTTAGCTCTGCTTTTGGAAGTCTCAGAGCAGAATAGAGAAAATTGTCACAAATCTTGTTTTCTGAGAAACCAGTTATATCAACATTACTCCATGCCACTGAGGCAGCCAGCACGCCAAAAAGAACGTGGAAAGGAAGGACTGCAAATCAGTGTAGAATTAAGCCAGTCATTATTGCGTTTGTAATCATTTCCAAGAATTGTTTCTACCCAAATATTAAACGGAAAATAAGAGCTTACTCTAGCATGGGAAATTTTCCATTTTATTTTTCTCCTTTTCTTCGCTCACTAATGACTTATATTAATAAACCCACTAGTGATTTTTATTAATAAACCACTAATAGTTTTAAACAAGGTGCTTCTATGCTGAGATGAAAAGCAAGGCCAGTTTAAGAGTATTTTGGAGATTATTCTTAAAACAGGAACATTTTTTCTTTCTTCTTTTTAATCTCTCTGTGTGAAGTGGTTTAAAACATGAAGTTTTCTTAAAATCCAGATGAAACAAAGGCATGCTTGTTTCACATGAATGATTTCCTGAGCTTGCCTTTATTATCAAATAAATACTAACTTGGAAAAAAGCATCTGTCGGGCAAATTCTAGCTGAACGTGAAGATAAGAGTGGTGGATAATGGAACCAATTTGAGGACGCTGTTACAGCAGTGTCTCTTTTGTCTGTAAATTGGCTTCTCTGACATGAGGTGGAATCCTCTAGTCAGTTTGGGTTATCAGACATCTTGGTATTCATTGATAATATCCTTGGTAGCCTTCATTCTAGGAAAATCATTTTTAAAAAGGATCACAGCATAATTAAGTAAGAAATGCTACTTCAGTGTTTGCCAGCTCCTCCTTCCACTCTCCCATGCTACCCCTACTTAGTTAGGCATTTGATTACCAGCAGCTTATGTAAATATTTAGATTGCTCACTAACAGAAGACATGCATATTCCAGCATTTCAGTACTTTGTTGTTGTTAAGTGCCGTGGAGTCAGTTCCGACACACATAGGGACTCTGTACAGGGTTTCCGAGGCTGTAAATCTTTATGGGAGCAGAACGCCTCATCTTTCTCCCGCAGAACGGCTGATAGTTTCGAACTGCTGGCCTTAAGGTTCGCAGCCCAATTAGTAACCACTATGCTACCAGAGCTCCTTTTAGGGGATATTTTTTTTTTCTTAAATGTTTTATTGTGAATTATGTGATAGTTTACACGGGAGAACATTAGTTTTACATTCATTCTATCATATATCCTCTCATTGCCATGGTTACAATCCCCTCCATGCATCCTCAACCAACCAACCTGCAATCCTGTCCCCCATATCCCCCAGTCAGCACACAGTCCCTCTCCCTCTCTGGATCTAAAGTCCCCAGCTGCTCCATCCTCCAAGTCATCGTCTCTGCCTCCATCTCAGGCATCACTGCTTCTCTGGGTAGGGTCCCGCTCTCCACTCTTCTCCCTTGATGGTCCTAGGGACCTCTGCTCCTAGACTGGAAAGTTAATCACTCCCCTCCTTGCTATAAAACCTTTACATTTCCAACCCTCATAATCAGTCCTGATAACAATCATTCACTATTGTATAGGGATGTTTTTTCTTTGTGATCCTTGTCGGAGATGGATGAATAACTTATTCACTAAGAATGCAAGCCTTTCTCACCCAGGTGATCCTCCTAAGGCAACAGCAGACAGTTTGAAGACAAAAGGTGATTGACTGACTTACTACCAGAGAGAAGAAAGCTGTTTTAAAGAATAGCTGCAAGATGTCAAGAAACTGTGGTTCCGGAAGGAAGTCTTACTTAGGTCTTCCATTTGGAAATATCTACAAAGGTGCAAATCTCTGTTCATTTGTAGAATGAACACAGAATTACTATTTTAACCATCGAGCTTCATTTGTTTTCCTGACCAAAGCACATTCCCAGCCATTTGGCAATCTGTGTGTGTAGTACTGACCACAGTGTGGTTTACTGTGGTGGTGTGTTGTGGAGTTGGTTCCGAGTCTTAACGACCCTGTTTAGGGTTTCCGAGGCTGAAAATCTTTATGGGAGCAGAAAGCCTCATCTTTCTCTCAAGGAATGGCTGGTAGTTTTGAACCGCTGACTTTGAGGTTAGCAACTCTACTCATAACCATTACGCTACCAGAGCTCCTTTTACTGTAATGGTTCTCAACTTTTTTACATGTTAAATTCTCCAAAATGAAAAAAAAAACAAATGAAATGTTTCCCTTGTGGCTAAAGGAAAGCACTGGAATCCTGGTGCGGTGCTGTAGGATAAGCACTATACTGCTAACCTCAAGGTTGGTGGTTTAAACCCACCAGTCGCTCCTTGGAACCCTATACAGTGTACCTATGAGTTGGAACCAACTCAACAGCACTTAATGATGACAAGGGAAGACACTGCACAAAGCAAGACAGGGAGTGGTTATTGTTAAGTGCCACTGAGTTGGTTCTGATTCATAGCGCTCCTGTGTAGGGTTTGAGGAGTGACTGGTGGATTTGAACCACCTACCTTGTGGCTTCTCCTCCAATGCTAGCTCAAAACTCCAAATGGAGTGGTTCTTTCTGTACGTCTTGGTTATCCCTTCTTCATCTTTCTAGATGACCTCTATGTCCCTAGCCTTAGTTTACACAAATATAACAAAAAAATAGTAGACGTCCAGGATTTTGACAAAATCTGTCTCTAGATAAATTCAAGGGAACACACATTCTTGATATTGATAACTTATCAAAATCATTTGGTTATGAGCAACAAAATCACTGCTAGCCAATAGAATTTCTTATTCTCAGAGTCTTCTTTCTTAATGTCTGAGCCACAGAGAAACACAAACCCAACAACATTTTCATTTTTCCTTCCAGATCAATTCCCCTTAGAGATTTTTCCATTAACATTTGATGCACGATTTTCATTTTCCCTAAAATCTGTATCTGGAAGTCTTCCAAAATTTTAGGAAGTAGATTTTACTAATTTTTTTGTACGTTTTTCACCCATTTCATCATAAAGTTTTTCTCTTGATCTTTCTGAGCAATCTTCTGCCACTGATGGAAGGATCTGTAAAGCTTAGTCTATAGGAAAAAGCTTCCTGTTTCAAGGCCAGTCAATTTCTTTCTCCAGATGGCCTTCAGCAGTCAGCCAGCTACCAACTGTCCTCTCATTACTGCCTTTTGTTGGCTCCCTCCAAAACATTACTAACAATCCCTGACTCTCCAGTCACTGGGCTAGATCCCAGGCCCCTTCAGTTTTAGCTCTTCTGGCAGTAGTCCCTTCTTTGGGGAGGACCTGGAGATGAAGCTAACACTGGGCTTCAGTTATGGAACAAGTTGATATTTGCATTCACACGGGGCTTCCAAGCAGTTGTCTGGAATAGTCATGAGGTTGTACTTCCTTACTCGGGCTTGTGGCTTGGACATTTATTTAGTAAGAGTTCTGAAAACAGCATTTCACGTGATCAAAGAAGAGTCTGTTCGACCTTGCTGTGGTGTTTGAAGGTGATCCATGTATGTGGTCTTTGCTGTCTTCTCTGCTGACTGGCCCTGAGTCATGAATAGACAGAAAATTGGGAAGCCCTAAGGCCTTTCACTCCATTCTCCGGATCCCTGGGGTTAGACATCAATTTGTTTCAAATGTGAATGGTTGATATCACAGTGGGTGTTAAGCAAATGTACAATATACAAATCTGCAAGGTGGTTGTTGTTGTTGAGTGTCATCAAGTGGGTTCTGACTCACAGCGACCCTCTATAGAGTTTCCAAGGAGCAGCCGGTGGGTTTGAACTGCCAACCTTGTGTTTCACAGCTGTTCCGTGGGAGAAAGTTGAGGCTTTACAACCTCGGAAACCTTTATAGGGTCGCTGTAAGTCGATATCGACTCAAGAGCACTTAACCACACCACCATGTGTAAGGGGATAGGATTTGTACAGAAATGAGACGTTTTAGCAGAGTGGATGTTATTGTTGTTGTTAAGTGCTGTCGAGTAGGTTCCGCTGACCCATAGCGACCCTGAACAGAGTTTCCGAGACTGTAAATCTTTACAGGAGCAGAAAGCCTCCTCTTTCTCCCGCGGAACGGCTGGTAGTTTGAAACTGCTAACCTTGCGGTTTTGCAGCCCGATTCGTAACCACTACGCTATCAGAGAGTGGATAGTAAAGTATTAAAGAAAACATTTGTTAGAAATTTGATGATAGTCTAGGAGTGCTGGTGTGGCACTGCAGGTTAACATGCTGGACTACAAACCGCAAGATCAGCTGTTCAAGCTCACCAGCTCCTCCTCGGAAACACTGTACAGGGTCGCTATGAGTTGGAACCGACTCGACGTCACTTAACAACAACAACAATAACAACAACATTAGGAGTTCTGGTGTGGCGCTGTAGGATAAGCATTGGATTGCTAACTACAAGGTCAGGGGTTCAAACCCTCCTCAGGGTAGCTCTGAACTAGAACCGACTTGAAGACATTTAACAATAACAACAACGTGCAAAAGAAAAAGGATGAAAATGGACATTTTAAAAAAAGAGAGGAAAAAACAGGGATAAGAGAGTAGCAAGTCCGCTATCAGGACATTCCATCCTTTGATTGGAAGAAAGGAACTCATTCCCCATTTCCTGCCAGTTGCCAATGGATATAGCTATGCGTTTTATAGTTCCAAAGCTGCCTTTTCTGACCAGCCCTCTCTCAGAAAACCAGTTCGTCACAGATGAAGTTAAATCCAAGAAGTTTTAGCATCACCTACCTCCACTCTTTGACTCGGGTGGGGAAACGATGGGAGCCAGAGAGAGCGGTTGCAGCTCTCAGCCCTTCCAGGTTTGCAGCCTGCAAACCTCGAGGGCAGGCTGTGCGGGGGCAATTCTGCCAACGCACCGCGGTCAGCACTGTCTGCGTGCGCGCATGAAGCCCCGGAACCCTGGGCCACCGCGCGCGCTCTCCACCTTGCCTGCAAGACTCCTCCTCCACCTGCGTCAGACGACGTGGGGCTGCTGTCCGTTCCCTGAGCCCGTCGTGGGCTGGAAGAGGGAGAGGAAGGCAGCAGGCCGGGCTACCTGCCTCGGGCCTGCAGGTTGCCCAGGTGGACTGTGAGGCAGTCGAGACCCCATCGCTGCCCAGGTGACTGAGGCGCGGTGGGAGTGGGTACTGCGGCCTCCGAAGGCTGGGTCGTGGGGCAGTCAGCTCTGGTTTCACGAGGTATGGTGATCGCGTCCGCCCCCGCAGGCCTGCACTCCTGACTGGACCCAGGTAGCGCTGCATCCGCTGCAGCTCAGCCTGGGTGCAGAGGCCATAGCACCGGGTCAGGCACTCGCCGTGGATACACATGGCGCAGGTGCCCACTTGGGTGAGCGCGTCGAGTGCGTCGAGCAGGGTGGGGGGGGCCTTGCTGAGTGCGCTCAGCAGGGCACCCAGGCTGCCTCTAAGGCCAGAGTTTGGGTTGGTCCTTGCTCGCTGGGTTCTGTGGATACGATCAAGACTCCGCCCTTATTATGACTTGTTCCACAAAGACATATTTACCTTTGATCTTCCTTACAAGGCTGATAGAAAGATTGGCTCTTTGGGCCAATAAATCTTCCCTAGATGCTTCTGCCATCCACCCAGCTGAAAGCTGGCAGAGGCCAAGATGTTCACTTAAAATTGAAAATGCTAAAACCATGTGAGATTCCCAAATTCAACAGTTACAGCATCAGTGTAATTCTATGATCTTCTTCCATCAGTTTCTGGAATCTCTTCTGTCACAGTTTCTTCTCATTGATGTTGGCTAATCTTTGAGGTTTTCCTGACCTTCCTTAAAACGTTTATGTGGGGCAATATTCCTATAAACTTGTTGCAAATCTTCAATGATTTGGGAAGCTATCCACTTGAGTTTTGTTAAAAATTTGTTATTAGTCCCGATTTCTGAAACTACTCTCCACCACATGGCACAAAAATCATCAATTTTTAAAAGGTGCCCTGATGAGACTAATAAAAAATGTATTAACACTGATTGCAGAGACATGTTTAAACATCTTTTGTTTGAAATAAACCTATGCATGTGTACTGGAACCTAGGAGCAATATTTTTTGACTCATTAGGTAAGAGTGTCACCATTGGACCAATGAATAACATCAGGATAAATGGAGAAAGGATTAAGATTAAAGTTGTCAAAAATTTCATTTTGTTCAGATCACAACCATCAACATTCATGGAAACAGCAGTGAAGTCAAAGGAACAATTTGCATTAGGCAAATCTGCTGTGCAATATCTCTTTAGTGTGTTCAAGAACAAAGATGTCAGTTTGAAGACTAGAGTGTGCCTGACCCAAATCATGGTATTTTCAATAACCTTATATGCATGTGAAAATTAGACAGTGAATAAGGAAGACTGTAAAAGAATTGATACACTGAGTTATGATGTTGGAGGAGAATTTACTGAAAGTACCATGGACTGCCAGAAAAACGAACAAATCTGTGTTGGAAGAAGTATAACCAGAATAGTCCTTAGAAGCCAAGATGGCCAAACTTCGTCTCTCATCCTTTGGCCATATTATCAGGAGGGACCAGTCCCTGGAGAAGGACATCATGCTTGGAAAAGTAGATGGTCAGCGAAAAAGAGGAAGCCCCCCAAGTAGATGGATTGGTACAGTGGCAGCAGCGATGGGCTTAAACATAGCAACAATGAAGAGATTGGTGTAGGACCGGCCAGTGTTCTATTCGCTTGCATAGAGGGTCGCTATGAGTCAGTACTGACTCAACAGCACTTAACAACAACAACAATATTAAAGCAAGGAGCGCTAACTTCCTATAGAATCGTGTCAGTGATTGCTTCAAAATCTCTTATTTGCCTGAGGCAAAAGTCCAAGCTTTATATATGACCACCATGTCCCTGTTTGCTTTGGGTCCTGCCTAAGACTGACTTGAGTTCCTTCTGTCTTTCAAACTATAGGCTCACCTCCTCTCATCAATTGAATCTTACCCTAAGTAGTCTTAGAAATTGATAACTGGCTATTCTCTTAACGAAAGGAGCCTGGTAGCGTAGTGGTTACAAATCGGGCTGCGAACTGCAAGGTCAGCAGTTCGAAACTACCAGCTGTCCCGTGGGAGAAAGATGAGGCTTTCTGCTCCTGTAAAGATTTACATCCTCGGAAACCCTGTACATGGTCGCTATGAGTTGGAACCGACTCCACAGCACTAACAACAACATTCCCTTAACGAGGCTGAGTGAGCCCTATTTAGGACAAGCCACAACATTTTAATGGGAGATATGGAGAAGATTTAAATAAGAGATACACTGTGTTTGTGGATAGGAAAATGAAATACCATAAAATGATTGACTTTCCCCAAATTAATTTTTTCCCTAAATTAAATTCCCAATCCCATTCAAAATATCCAAGTCTTGACAAAATGATCCGAAGTTGGTATTGTAAACAGGCAGTGCTAATTGAAAAATTAAGAAAGAAAAAATGAGAGGTGACTTGTCCTGTGAACTAGTATCAAGCTCACCAGTTTCTCCTTGGAAACCCTTTACAGGGTCTCTATGGGTTGGAATCCACTCAACTGCACTTAACAACAACAACAACAAAAAAAAATGTAAATAGTCTGATATTTGCAAAAGAAAAGACAGGACAGATTAGATAGTTCTGAAACCAATCCTCATATAAATAGGAATGAATGTAATAAAGAAATCACCACAAGTTAGCGGGGACATGGATAGTTAAGCAAAAAGTATGAGGTTTTACTGTCATATATATATCCAAGAGAATTAAAAACATTTATCTGTACAAGAACTTGAACATAAATGCTCATGGCAGCATTAATCATAATACGCTAAATGTCCAACAACTGCTAAACGGATAAACTGTGGTTTACCAAAATTATGGAATATTGTTATTGTTTGTTGTTGGGTCCATTCCAAGCCCTAAGGACTCTATTTTTGTTGTGAGGTGCCTTTGAGTGGGTTCTAACTCATAGCGACCTGTGCACAACAGAATGAAACACTGCCTGATCCTGCTCCATCCTCAAAATCATTGCTGTCTTCCAGTCCACGATTGCATCCACTTGTCTGTCCATCTCACAGAGGGTCTTTCTCTCTTTTTTTTTTTTTTGCTGACCCAGTTTATCAAGCATGATGTCCTTCTCTAGGGACTGGTTCCTCATCATAACATATTCAAAGCAGGTAAGACAAAGTCTCACCATCTTTGCTTCTAAAGAGGATTCTAGTTGTACTTCTTCCAAGACAGATTGTTCTGTTCAATATTCTTTGCCAGAGCTATAATTTAAAGGTATCAACTCTTCTTCAGTCTTCCTTATTCATTATCCGGAATTTGCATGCATATGAGGCAACTGAAAATACCATGGCCCCTATATTGTTATTGTTGACAGGTGCTGTTGAATCAGTTCCAACTCATAGTGTCCCTGTGCACAACAGCATGAAACACTGGCTAGTCCTGTGCCATCATCTTAATTGTTGTCATGTTTGAGCCATTGTTGCTGCCATGGTGTCAACCCATCTCATTGGAGGTCCTCCTCTTTCAATGGCCTACTACTTTCCCAAGCATGATGCTCATCTCCATAGACTGGTCCCTCCTGACGTGTCCAAAATATAAGGAACCAAGTTGTACCATCCTCCCTTTTCAGGAACATTCTGGCTGTACTTTTCCCAAGACAGATGTGTTTATAGTCCTCTGGAGGTGCATAGTACTTTCAATATTCTTCTCCAAAACCATAATTCAATTGCATCAATTCTTCTATGGTCTCCCTTAGTCACTGTCCTTCTTTCATATGTAAACGAGACCATTAAAAATACCATGGCTTGGATCAGGTTCACCTTAGTTCTCAAAGTGATATCTTTGCTTTTTAACACCGTAAAGAGGTCTTTTGCAGCAGATTTGTTCAATGACATAGGTTGTTAGATTTCTTGAGTGCTGCTTCCATGAATGTTGACTGTGGATCCAAACAAAATGAAGTTGTTAACAACTTCAATCTTCTCTCTGTTTATCGTGATGTTATATATACCCTCCAGTTGTAAGGATGTTCCTTTTCTTTACTCTGAAGTGCAATCTATACTGAAGACCCCACATTAGCCAGCCATAAAAGGAAGAAGTACTAATTGATGCTACAATATGGTTTAAACTTGAAAGCATTCTGTACTAATGAAAACAATAGCACATTATGCTAAATGAAAGAAGCCACATGCAAAAGACCACACATATTGATGATTCCATTTATATAAAAGATCCTGAATAGGCGAATCCATAGAGACAAAGTAAGGGACTGGTGGGAGGTGGGACTAGGGAGTAACTAATGATTGATACGGGGTGATGAAAAACGTTTTAGAATTAGTAGAAATGGTTACATAGCTTTGTGACTGCAATAAGAAAATACAGAATGATATATATATCTATATTTTAAGTTTTTATTGTGAATTGAGTGACAGTTACAGGGCAGATCATCAGTTTTACATTCAACAAATCATATACTTTGTTTCATTACAATAATTATAATCCCCTCCATGGACCATCAGTTAACAATATTTCTCTCTATTCATTTTAGCTCTTTTTTTTAACACTCAGGCATATATAATAAATTACACCACCAAAGGGCACATTCTGCAAGCCTGCCTCCTGGCCACCAGCTCTCAGTCCCTCTCTTCCCATGAATCCAGAGTCCTTAGCTGCTCCCTCTCTCCATATCCTCATCTCTGGTGTCACTGCTTCTGAAAGCTTGTGCTCTTCTCCCTTAATGGTCTGAGGGTCCTCTGTTTATGGACTGTAAGATGAACTACTCTCTTGTTTTTGTTACAAAACGTCTACCTTTACAATTGTGACAGTCACAATTAGTCATGATAACTATTACTCACTATTGAATCCTAAGAATCGTATCCCCATCTTTTTATAACAGACCCGTCTAGATAAGATGAAAACTATTCAGTGGGGACACTTTCTTCCCCCACATATTCTTTTTTTTTTTACATCTCTGGTGTCATTGTTTCTCTGGGTAGGATCCTGCGCTCAGCTCTTCTCCCTTGATGGTCCCATGGACCTCTGCTCCTGGACTGCAAAGTCAATCACTCCCCTCCTTTTGCTACAAAACATCTACCTTTACATTTCCAACCTTCAGTCAGGCCTGATAACAATTATTCACTCTTGTACCACAAGAGACCTATCCTCATCTCCTTTCATCAGCCCCGCCCAGACAGATTGGATACTACTCAGTAGAGATTCTACCTTCCTCCGTGCCCTCTGGATCTAGGCTCCCTCTTAAAAGCTTGCAAGCCAGTCAAAAAATATGGACAGCTTCACTGATTTGTGTGTCATCCTTGGGCAGAGGCAGTGCTAATCTTCTCTGTATCGTTTCAATTTTAGTATACGTGCTGCTGAAGCGAGCACAGAATGATATAATTTTAAATTGTAAATTTTATGTTTTATGAATTAAGAGTTTAATAAAAAAGTACTGGAGAATTTGATTATCAAGAAAGTCATATCCAGTTAAATGCATACATCAAAATAAATCCTAGATGAACTAAATCATTAGGTTAAATTTACTATGAATAGTAACCTGGTCTAAGAATTGTGAAAACATTTTTACACATATCTGTAGATTTCACTACATAAAAATGAAAAACTTGAATCTAGGAATACACACCAGAAGACTAAACAAAATAATCCGGGATGCTATTTTTCATAAAATGGCAAGAATATGGTTTCTATTCTTACTGCTTCAAAATCTCACTAATATTTATTAGACCAATTCTAAGACACTTGCTGAACAAATGCAATTCGTAAAGGAAGCTATATAAATAACTAATATCATCTGAAAAGTGAAAGTAAAATGAAACTATAAGACACTTTTTTCTTCTACCAGACTAACACCACCGTGAATTCAAGGGTAAAGTGATATTTTCTTTATCTCCGGCAGTGGAAGCAAAATGTGATTCAAAATTCGCAAGCAAGTCATGAAAAAGGAGGCAGCCTTGTGTGTAGGTTGTATAGACATGCACAGTGCTATTTGTTGTTGTTTAGTGCCATTGAGTCTGGACTCCTCAATGCTATTTAAAAAAACAAAAACAAAAAACTCCAATGTGCATTTACCCAGGTTTAACATGATAGAATCAAGAGGAGTCCTGGTGTGGCACTGGATCGCAAGGTTGGTGGGTCAAACTCACCAACGGCTCCTCAGAAACCATGTACAAGGTTTCTATAAGTTGGAAGTGACGTGATGGCACTTAACAACAACAATGTGCTAGAAGCTTGAATTTTATTTTTGTAGCCCTAATTAATTATTGATGTCCTGGTGTGATGCTGTAGGATAGGCATTGGACCAAAAGGTGAATTTGAACCACAAAGTTAGAGGTTCAAATTCACCAGCTGCTTCTTGGAAACCCTATACAGAATTGCTATGAGTCTGAATTGACCCAATGGCACTAATGAATGGAAACAATTTATTATTGGGGTCCTGCTGTGGTGCTATAGGATAAGTGCTAGACTGATTGTACACTATTTAAAGCTCTTGACTGCTAACCTAAAGGTCGGCAGTTGGAACTCACTAGTCCCTCCCTGGTGAAAGGTGTGTATTCTGTTCCTATAACGATTTACAGTCTTGGAAACCCTATGTATGGGATCATTCTACTCTGTTCTGTAGGGTGACTTTCAGTCTGACTCAACTCGACTGGGGGGGGGGGGCGGATTTTATGATATTACTTTCAATTTTCTGTCAGAAAACATCACCTATAAGAAATGCTAAAACGTAACCATACTTTCATTATAGTATTTGTGGTCAATTGCCCTGCTTCGAGTTTCCAAGGAGTGGTTGGTGGTTTTGAACTGCCAGCCTTGCTGTTAGCAGTCCTGTGCTTATCTGTAGTGCCACACCAGGACTCCCTCATTATAATTGGGGGGGTCCTTTTTTTTTTAAATCTCTGTTTGTGTTGACAGATGAATACTCTTAAGTATTGTTTTTAAGAGATGAGCAAGAAGTAATCTAACAAAAGTCCCCATTCATCCTCAACTTCCAGGTTCAGGAGAAGATGGAGGAATAAGTACTGGAATGCTAACCACAAGGTTGGCAGTTCAAACCCACCAACTGCCCTGCTGGAGAAAGATGAAGCTTTCTGCTTCTGTTAATATTAATAGCTTCGGGAAGTCTGTGCAGGGTGGTAGTGAGTAGGAATCGACTCAGTGACAATGAGATTTTAATATTTTATTAATGTAGTATTGTTGTGTGCTGTCGAGTTGGTTCCAGTTTGGCTGGTGGGTTTGAACTGCTGACCCTGTGGTTACTAGTCCAGTGCTTATCCTATAGGATCATGCAGTAATTAAATATTAATTCCCCTACTTCCACCGGCCCCTTCATTCTCTATTAGAATCACCTCCTTCCTGCCCACTGTGACTCAGACAATCTAATTCAGACTCAGGAAAATGTGGGGATAGTTCCACGCGGTCTTAAAATTGACGCAGGAGAACACAATTCCTCTTATTACATGGGGAACAACATTACATAAAAGCAAACATTTTGTTAGTTGATTTGAACCTTCAATTCCATCATGAATGATGTATGTCTTTCGTTATAAAAACACCGGTTCTGTGTTTTAAACAAGATTCCTGAATGTAGCCCGACTTAGCTTGCTATGAGAAAGTGGCTGCAGGAAGATGTTGGGGACCGGCTGGGTGTGGGACAGACAACCAGAAGCCTGCTGTCTATACCTTGTTCTTGCTGTCTAGCTAAAGCTCACTCAGGATAATAAGGCTCTGTCAAAAAATTGCGCTAATTAGTTGCAATTTCTCAACGTCTTTGGACTGCTTCTAAAAACTAATTACTGGGAACCAGAGAGAGTAAGAGAACACACCCTGCGGATATGTAGTTAATACACACACCCCTCGGAGGCACTGATGGGACAGGCTACTTAATTTCCCCAAAGAGGATGCAATAGGTTTGCCCCTCCCTGTCTTTTAAGTTTTTCTTTTTTAACAGCTTTGTTAATTTAGGTTAAGTGGTTTGGTTGTCATGGAAACCACTATTCCTCTCAGGCTGATTGTGTCAAAGGCATCATTAATCTGTTTTCTCAACTGCCTCTTCCTCATCCATCTAATTGCAGCCTCCTCCCCCTCCCTTTGGATGACATCATTTTGGACATATTTAGGACACCATATGTGAGAGCCAGTACAATTTGTTTTCTATTTATGGTCCGTATCATTGTGTTGATTGTCATATTTCCATCCCTGAGGAGTCAGGTGACTCCCCTAGGTGGGGGATGTAACTTTTCCAAAAGTGAAGGTCAAAGTCACTGCGTTTAATTCATCTCAAGCACAGTTTTTTGTTCTTTTGTTGTTATCAAGCAGGTTCTGACTCAGTGAAAGCTGTATAGAATTTAGCTCCCGACAAAGGAGACTTTTTTTTTCTTTCAAGTTTTTATTGTGAATTGAGAGATCGTTTGCATGGGAGACCATCAGCTTTACATTCATCCTATCATATTTCATTTCATTGCCATAATGACAGTCCCCTCTATGCATCATCATTCAACAGCATTTACTTCCATTCCCTCTGTTTTTTGATGTATACGGAAGCACTCAGGAATATTTAACCATTCAAACAACCAAAGGGTACACCGCGCAAGCCTGTACATACCTCCCCCCTCCCCCCACCATCAGCACACAGGACCTCTCCCTCCCTGAGTCCAGAATCCCTATCTGCTCCATCTCTCCATCATCTAAAGGAGACTTTTTGCTGCCTTCCCCTTTCCTTCCTTCTGGACTCCTGAGTCTTTTCTTTTGGATATAAAGTAACTATTTTTGATGTTGTTCTGGGAACCATGGTATTTGAAAGAGTAAGGAGCTCTGGTAACGTAGTGGTTATGAGTCTGGCTGCGAACTGCAAGGTCAGCAGTACGAAACTACCAGCTGCTCCGTGGGAGAAAGATGAGGCTTTCTGTTCCCTTAAAGATTTATGGCCTCGGAAACCCTGTACAGGGTCCCTATGAGTCGGAACCGACTGCATGGCACATAACAACAACAACAAAGACCCTGTAATATTGGGATAGACTCCTGGTGTGGTGCTGACTGTGAACCACAAGGTTGGCAGTTCAAACCCACCATCTGCTCCTCGGAAACCCTATACAGGGTTGCTATGAGTAGGAGTCAACTCGATGGCACTTAACCCCAGCAGTATCGGCATAGAGAAAGTATAGTTCAAGTAAGAGTATATCCACCATCCTAGAGGGCTGACCTTGAACCTGGTAAGAGAGCATGGAGTCCTGTCCTGTGTCCTCCTCTCAGGAGTGCTCCTGATGCATCGTGGTTTTCTTTGTTCCGTTTGCCTTGCTATCCATTTTCACAGGTACCTGACCAATAAGGGAAAAAGAGTGAGAAAGTGGCAGTTTGAACCCAGGGAAAATTTCCAGTTGATTTGTTCTGTATTCTTCGGTCAGGAGGCATGATTTCCAGGTTTCCAAATTCCCCGCCCATTATTATGACAAGTATCCAAGGTTGAGGACAGTTTGGCTGTGAGCAGTGTTGTTGTTGTTAGGGGCCATCGAGTCAGTACTGACACATAGCAACCCTGTGCACAACAGAACGAAACACTGCCCAGTCCTGGACCAACCTTACAATTGGTGACACGCTTGAGCCCATTGATGCTGCCACTTTGCCAATCCATTTCACTGGGGGTTTTCCTCATTTTTTCTGATCCTCCACCTTACCAAACATGATATCCTTCTCTAGCAACTGGTCCCTCCTAACAATATATCCAAAGTATGAGCGACGAAGTTTAGCCATCCTGGCCTCCAAGGAGCACTCTGGCTGCACTTCTTCCAAAACAGATCTATTGGTTCTTTTGGCAGCCCATGGCACTTTTAGTATTCTCCTCCAACACCACAATTCAAAGACATCAATTCTTCTACAATCTTCCTTATTCACTGTCCACCTTTCGCATGCGCACCTTGTAGAGATCCTAGGATGATCTAGGCTTCTGACCTAGGCTCCTGGGGGGGAGGCCGGTTAATTATGGGAGGCAGCAGCCTAGGTAAGGTGACGTGGGAAGATGGACATGTGGCTTGAACATGTGTGTCTGACTCTACGTTAGCACCAGTGCAGAGCTGAACTGACTTTCCTGGGTGAAAGGAATATGTAGTTTATTCTAGTTTCAGATGGCTCTGTCTGAGTCTTTAATACAATTGTATGGAAGCAAAGCGACCAATATTTCATCGTTCCAAGCAATAAATATTCTTACCAAGGTTAATGAGTAATGGAGGTAAATTTTGTTGTTGTTGTTGTGTGCCGTGGAGTTGGTTCCAACTCATAGCGACCCTGTACAGGGTTTCTGAGGCTGTAAATCTTTACAGGTGCAGAAAGTCTCCTCTTTCTCCTGTGGAACAGCTGGTAGTTTTGAACTGCTGACCTTGAGGTTAACAACCTGATTCCTAACCACGAAGCTACCAGAGCTCCTTAATGGAGGTAAATAGTGAACGCTAAATGCAAGCACTTAGGAATTAGAAGCAGTGCTTAGAACAAGTAGTTCTTAGGAAGAAGAGCATGAAAAAACAAAAA
Organism: Chrysochloris asiatica; assembly: GCF_000296735.1. Taxonomy (NCBI): domain Eukaryota; kingdom Metazoa; phylum Chordata; class Mammalia; order Afrosoricida; family Chrysochloridae; genus Chrysochloris; species Chrysochloris asiatica. Next base: position 12,447,603 of record NW_006408583.1, read on the forward strand.
GAAATTCTGATTTTGCTTGGTAACTTTATTGAGACTTTTGATACCTTAATTAAGAGAAATAACAATTTGTGTGTTTATCTAGAAAATCATTCAAGTTACTTCTGGGACATTTTATTGGGTTTTCTATTTAAATGAAAGCATCATTGGACCCAAGGAAGAATAAAAAACCAGGATCGAGCCATACACATTCCTTTGCTTCTGTCTCTGTTGCTTCTGCACGAGTACCCCACTGCCCTGGCTTTGGCAGCAATTTCTGCATCCTTATAGATCTTGTTTCTTCAGCTCTCCAGATAGTGATATGGATTAGTTCTCAGTCTTCTGAGTTGAGAATTCTCAGGAGAGGATCTTTATTGTTCATTTCATTTTTCAATTTGGGATGTACGGCAGTTGCCTGGCTTATACCCATTTTTCAGGCAGGGGAGGATCACTGCAGAGCAGACTGTGGACAAGAAATCTAATCAAACCACCACTCAGAGATGTGCTGCAGCCCTTGTAATCAAAAGAACCGGCAATTTCCTTTCCCTCCTCCTCTTACATCACAGTTGTTCATTTATCACAATTTTTAACACAGTGAGCAACATTAACATTTAAGTGGCAATTGTTAAGTATATAAAAACCCTTTCTGTTGTTTTTCCACAGAACTCTTAGAACACCTATATTGTGGTTGTTAAGTGCTGTTGAGTTGGTTCCTACCCTTAGTGACCCTGTATAAGGTTTCCAAGGTAAGCTTGAACTGTCCACCTTGAAGTTGAAATGGCTTTGCAGTCTGGCGCATTAACCCACAGTGCCACACCAGGACTCCAACACCTATATTTTATACCAAATGTTTCTTTTTCTTAGAATCCAAGCTTTATATTCCATTTAAAAAAAATGTTTTATTGTGAGTTATGTGATAGTTTACGTGGGAGAACATTAGCTTTACATTCATCCTATCATATATCGTTTCTTTGCCATGGTTACAATCCCCTCCATGCGTCATCAACCAACCAAAGAGTATACCCTGCAAATCTGCCTCCCCTCCCCCCATCATCAGCACACAGCCCCTCTCCCTCTCTGGGTCTAAAATCCCCAGCCACTCCATCTCTCCATGTCATCGTCTCTGCCTCCATCTCTGGTGTCACTGCTTCTCTGGGTAGGGTCCCATACTCTGTTCTTCTCCCTTCATGGTCCCAGGGACCTCTGCTCCTAGACTTCAAAGTCAATCACTCCCCTCCTTTTGCTACAAAACATCTACCTTTACATTTCCAACCTTCATAGTCAGTCCTGATAAGAATTATTCACTATTGTACCACAAGAGACCTATCCCCATCTCCTTTCATCAGCCTCACCCAGACACATTGGATACTACTCAGTAGAGATTCTACATTCCTCCGCGCCCTCTGGATCTAGGTTCCCTCTTAAAAGCCAGTCACTTCTTGCCTTTGTAATCCCCCCATGTTGGGTAGCCAATGTCTAAGTTGCCCATCCCTGTCTACTCTGTGTATGGGGGTGGGTGGGAATGATCCTTGCTATAAAGATTTGTTTCCTCTTTTGAGCTACTGCATCCATGTTGTTGTTGTTAAATGCCGTCGAGTCGGTTCCAACCCATAGCAACCCTCTAGGGGGTTTCCAAGGAGCGACTGGTGAGCTTGAACCACCAACCTTGTGGTTCAAACTGACTTTGCAGTCTAGCGCATTAACCCAGAGCGCCATACCAGATGTAGGTCAAGTTCATAGATTACATTTTAAAGTGGTGCAGTAGGATGTAGAAGCCACCAGATGTCACTATTGCAGATAGCTTTCCAAATTTCCCAGCTAGTATTAGACTTTGCCCATGCAATGTTTTAATAACAGTTGACAAACTAAAAAGTCATCTAGACATTCCTTGATGACAAGAAACCATAGTGAACAGGAGAGCAAGTGGTTTACCTTTAAAGTTATCCAGCTAAAGAGAACAATATTTTTAAATGCTCATCATCCCAGTAGAGTTTTTGTAGGATAGTCAACTAAACAAGCTTATCCTAAAGTGTCTTAAAACTCTAGACATCTGGAAATCTCTGATTCTAAGCTAAACAGACACAGTCTCTTCCCATTACTCAATCTTCATGTGCTTTTGTTTTCTCAGATTCAAATCATTTAAATGTTATTCATGAAAACTAGCTGCTAAGACTATATAACCAAAAATCTCATGGGAGTTGATTCTTTGGTTTGGCGGTTTAAGGTCCTGGTTTCATAGCACATCCCTAGTAGTATGTTCTACCTCCTAGCTCATTGCACAACACCTGGGGTCTTAAAAGCTTATAAGCAGCCATTCCAAGACACAGTAACTGGTCTCTATTTGCCTGGAACAACAGAGTGTCCAGAACAAGAGGAAGGTATGGGCTGTGTGGCTAATTGCCACCATCAACAAGTGCTTCTTTTGCCGTGAGGACTGGATGGTGCCCAGCTACCATCACTGAACATTTTGATCAATGATTCTGTTGAAGAGTTCTAATGAAATGGGTAAAAATGCGGAACAGAATTTCAAATTCTCATGGACTTCAGACTTCCTGGAATCATGCAGGATAATGAAGCTCTGAAACTATCAGCCTGAGATAATGTTTAAACCTTAACCCAAAGTTGTTGCTGTTAAGTGCTGTCAAGTCAATTCCTACTCAACTGTGACTTTGCATAGGGTTTCCAAGAAGCGACTGGTGGGTTTGAATCGCCGACTTTGCATGTTTATCCTACAGCACTCCACCAAGACTACCAAAACAAAATATTAAAACCAAACAATAGTCTAGCTTAACTAGTAAGGAATGTCTACCTTGAGCGTTATGCTCTTTAGAATTGGTCTTTATGAGATCCAAATGATAACAGCAACTGGAAACGATTAGATAGAAACCTTAGGAGCCTTGGTAGCATAAGCACTGGACTGCTTACCACAAGGTTGGCAGTTCAAACCCACCAGCCTCTCTGTGGGAGAAAGATGAGGCTTTCTGCTCCCATAAAGATTTATAGTCTCAGAAGCCCTATACAGGGTCTCTATGAGTTGGAACCAACCCCATGGCAATGGGTGGGGTTAGGGGCAGAGAGTTGATGTCAGTGAGGAACAACTCAGAAAAGGAGGCTGACAATGCTTCCCAACTCAGAGAGTGTCAGCTATGTCCCTGAGTTGTAGAAATGCTTGAGTTGGCTTAGGTTTTGCTGTATATATTCCCAACAACAACAAAATAGATTTTAAAAAAACAAAAAGAAAACAGCAAACAGCATAGTGGAATTCCTAATGGAAACCTTAAGAATATATCACCCACCAGTGCTTCACAAAGTGGGTTCAATAAAACACTGATGTGTTTTATAAAACTCCTCAAGATGTGTCTTGAGAAAGGAGTTCCATGCACAAGTGAATTTGAGAAGTGCCACTCTGCATCCTCCCTGCCCCCATTCCCTGGCTTTTGGAGCCCTGGTGTGGTGCTGTAGGATAAGCACTGGACCAAAAAGTCGCTTTGAATCACAAGGTCAGCAGTTCAAAGTCACCAGCCACTCCTCGGAAACCCTATACAGGGTCGCTGTGAGTCAGAACCGAGTTGACGGCACTTAACGAAAACAACAACCCTTGATTTTGGGATATTTACAGTAAACATTCTAATGGGATTTTATGTGTCAGTTTGGCTAGACCAGTTATTTAATCAAACACTAATTCTAGGGTTACTATGAATGCATTTTATAGATTTCATAAACATCTGCAATCAGTTGACTCTCAGTAAAGGATATTGTGGGTGGTGCCATCCAGTCTGCTGAAAGGCCTTCAGAGCAAATTCGGATTTCTCGGAAAAGAAGAAATTCAGAATCAAGAGTGCAGAACCAACCCTGCTTAAGTTACCAGGCTGCCTACCTACACTGTAGATTTTAGACTTATCAGCTTCCACAACCACATGAACTAATTATTTAAAATACATCTCTTTACATATATATATATGTTGTTGTTAAGTACCTTGGAGTCGGTTCCGACTCATAGTGACCCTGTACAGGGTTTCCGAGGTTGTAAATCTTTACGGGAGCAGAAAGCCTCATCTTTCTTCCTCGGAGCGGATGGTAGTTTCTAACTGCTGACCTTGAGGCTAGCAGCCCAATTCGTAACCACAATGCTACCAGAGCTCCTATATATATATATAAAAAGTACATATATATATGTATATGTATATATATATATATATGTATATGTATATATATATAAAAAGTACATATATATGTATATGTATGTGTGTGTGTATATATATAAAGTATATATATATAGTAAAGAAATGAGTTTAACTTTTTCTGACTCAACAGCACTTAACAACAATCCAGCATGACCTACTCTAAATTTGACCACAGACCCTATTATACATCATTGCAGATTGTATACATCGCCTACTGGTCACCTGTAGAACTGATTTTCTGTGAAATATACTTTGAGGACTGCCCTTACCTTAGGATGGATGTTTGGTGTATAGATCTGTAGGATAAGCACAGGACTGTAAGGTCGGGTTTGAATCACAAGATTGGCAGTTCAAGCTCACCAGTCGCACCTTGGAAACCCTATACTCGGTCGCTATGAGTCAAAACCAACTTGGTGTACTGAACAACAACAATGTACTCTAGGACAGTTTTGTAAATCCAGGCAAGGGCACCAAGGAACTCATTGTGAATAGCTCTTCTATAGTAGCCTCACACTTTGATTTTTGGATGACAAGATGTCATATTTAAAACAACAACAGAAAATAAAATGAGAGGGCTTCAAAAAAACCTTGTGGAAAAATGGAGTTAAAAGACGATTAAAATTTTCCCTCATATGTAGGGGATATGCATTTTTATCATAGTGTCTTGGTGTGGTGCTGCAGAATAAGTGTTGGACAGTTGACAGCAATGTTGGCGGTTCAAACCCACTAGCCGCTCTTGAGACATTCTATACAAGGTTGTTAAGAGTCGAAACAACTGGATGCACACAACAGCCATTGGACTTCTGGTATAGCGCTGTAGGATAAGCACTGAAATGTGAACCATAAGGTTGATGATTCAAACCCACCGGCTGTTCCTCAGAAACCCTGTACTGGGTCACTCTGAGTCAGAATGGGCTTGATGGCACACCAACAACGCTTTTATCATTTATATCACTGAAAGGAAATACTGGAATATGAAACCTCGACTTTCCTCTCTTTGGAGGACTTCTCAGTGCTTACAATTTTTCTAACTGCAATTGTTTAGTCCCAAATGCGCCTCCGTGCCCCCGACACAACGCTGAAGATGCAATGTTACTTTAGGCAGTTGCCATGGAGTCTGTTCCGACTCCTAGTAAGTAGTCTTAAATGTGTCAGAATGGAACTGTGTTTCATAGGGTTTTCTGTGGCTGACTTTTCAGAAGTAGATTGCCAGACCTTTCTTCTGAGGTACCCCTGGGGTGACTGAAACCTCCAAACTTTTGGTTAGCAGCTGAGTGCCACCTGGGGACTCCATGTCACATATGACTTAACTCTTAACGCTATGGTAGTTCTGATAGTTAGTAAATGAGGTGTTAGAACTGTGCCTAGAACCGGGTAAGCTTTAAATAAATAATAGTAAACATTATTGACAATTAGTAGAATGTTTTGAATTGAAGTAATATAATATAATGTAGACCTTTCAAACTTCTTTCCCTAGTAACTTAAGAAAACTAAAAACAAACCTCAAAGTGATGCTTCTATTCCACGGTCAAGGTTCACTTTAGAATGTGTAGCATTGTACCCAAGAGCTATTGGAAGTGCCTCTCCATACTCCCGTTTTCCCTACCGTACTGAGGAAGCCATTTGCTCTTAGGGAAGGTCACAGTGTTCATGTTATTTCTGAAGTGTCAGGGCTAAGTGGTGGTTTTTTTTAGGGGGGAAGCAGACAGTGGAGTGAGCCAAGCATGCTGCTTATGAGACTTTGTTCTCACTTGGGGGCCTTTCCAAGGTTTTCAGTGCTGTTTCTCCAGATTTGCCCAAGTTCAATATCCAGGTTATGCCTCCTCACAAGTAGACTACCTTTTGAAACTCACAGTGGATGTGGGCTCTCCTAATTTGGGTTTGCATGACATTAAATATAATAATGGCACCCTCTTGCCTCACTTGTGTGCCCTCAAGTCTCAAACGCAATGGAGTAGGGAAGTGAGGACCCTTCAGGAATATCTCCAGGACCCACCCTATAGCAAGGCTCCCAGGCTCAAGCACTCTTATAGTTACTCACACCAGCTGTGGCTCACAGTTCCTGGTGGGAACCACAGACAACCATGCTTGAAAAAGGCAGGCTGAATTGACTTTTCTCTGTTGTCCCTTGAAGTACTGTGAGTAGTAACTCCTTAGAAATGGTCACTTCTTCGAGAAGAAATTTTATAAGATGTTGGCAGCTCCTTTGTAGATAGAGGTATGATTCTAAAATAGCTTACTCCTATTTGGGACTAGAGTTAACTTTAATATTTAGCATATGTGAAGGATGAACACTAAACAGAATGTAAGAAAAATCCTTTTGGAAACTCCTCATTGATTTATGGACCCCTGGAAGAGAGCATGGAGGATTATGGGATTAATTTTTGCATGTGCCAAGAGGATGAAATAGAGCTTGGGAATTACTGAGGTTAGACACAAAGGGAAATGATATAAGCTCTGTGGATGAAAAGAAATGATAATAATAATAAAAGCTCTACAAGATATATCAGGTAATAAAGCATGGGAGCCAGATGGACACACAGCTGTATCGTACAGAACATTCTATCATAAATTAATTCCAATTTTAGAAGATGTTTATAAACGTGCATCAGGAACCAAGGAAACTTCTCCTTGTTCCTCAATCTCACTGCCCGCCCCCAAAAGCTATGAGCGTTAAATTTATAAAGTTATTAACCAGTATATTTATCTTGCTCAAATGGGTTTATGTATGGGAAATTCTGGAAAATAATATTTACTGCCTGGCTAATAATAATATATACAGTACTTGATCATTGGGAAGTAGGTTTGGATAAAGCATCTCAAAGAGATGGCGATAGAAGGGTTTTGTAGGTATTTTGAGACTAGATCCAGACAGAATACATATGACTTTCTCATTACTAGGACATATCCTTGAAATAATCATGGCTGTGTTAAACTATTTAGCAGATTTCTTAAAACTGAGCCAAAACCACTGCCACGGAACTGATGACAACTTATAGTGACCCTGTAGGACAGAGAACAACTGTTTCCGAGGCTGTAGATCATCACAGGACCAGACAGCTGCATCTTTCGCCCTTGGAGTGCCTGTTGGGCTTTGCCATTAGCAGCCCAACATTGAACCCGCTATGCCACCAGAGGTCTTATATTTCTTACAATTGGAAAACAAAATTTTACGTTCAGCACTGGATTTAGTTAATTGTAATGTGTTTATACAATGAATATTATACAATGGTTGTAAATAATATAGACTATGTAACGCCGGAAATATAGTGTGTTAAAAGTAGATTCGTAAACAATCGTTATGGGATAATGCACTTTTGGTAAGGTCATCCATAAATGTATGTTTGGTCTTGTCAAACTCAATTAAACATTGAGACTCGAGGCTGTTAGAAGACGCAGTTGGCATCGAGCTGCTCTGCAGGGTGTCAGAGTGGAGGCATAGCTGTGGGTAGGGCAGAATCAGGTGTTCCAGCGTCGTGGGAATCATTGTAAGCAGTACAACTTTGGTGCAAGGAGAGGAGGAACACATCAGATAGGGAAAGAGCTGCCATGGCTTAAAAACATCGTGCCTCAAAGAGGCTAAATAGTTCTTGTAATATCATGATAGGCTTTAGTGGTTCCTCAAGAGACACCATGCTCCGGGAAACCCACAGCTATGCTGTCTTATCAGGTGTTGAGTGTTCACTTACATTACCAACCACAGGTCACCTCAATCATTAAGCAATGCTTCTTAGTATCATAGTTGAAGTTCTAGCTCCTGAGGTGTTGTTAAGTGCCATCAAGTTGGTTCCAACCCACAGCGACCCTGTGTAGGGTTTCCGAGGAGTGACTGGTGAGCTTGAACCGCTGAGCTTGCGGTTCAAACTGACTTTCAAGTCCAGTGCATTAACCCACAGTGCACTGTGGTTGTTGTTGTTAAGTGCTGTAGAGTTGGGTTCCAACCCATAGCGACCCTGTATAGGGTTTCCGAGGAGCAGCTGGTGAACTTGAACTACTGGCATTTTGGTTCAAGTGGACTTTGCAGTTGGCACATTATCCAGCAGCGCCATACCAGGAGTCTAGGACATCAGTTTGAATTTGCATATGAGCAATTAATTGTTGGTCTGTTCCACAATCTGCCCCTGGCCTTGTTTTGACTGATGATACGGAGATCTTCCATCGTCTCTTTCCGCAGATGTAGTCTATTTGATTTCTATGTATTCCATCTGGTGAGGTCCATGTGTATAGTCGTCTCTTAGGTTGTCTAAAGAGGGTATTTGAAATGAACGAATCATTGATTTTGCAGAATTTTATCATGCGATCTCCAGCATCATTTCTATCACCAAGGCTATATTTTCCAACTACTGATCCCAACCTTTGCATTCCACTCACCAGTGATGATCAATACATCTTGATTGCATGTTTGATCAATTTCATATTGAAGTAATTGGTAGAATTCTTCTATTTCATACTCACTGACTTTAATGGTTGGTGCATAAATTTGAATAATAGTGGTATTAACTGGTCTTCCCTGTAGGCGCATGGATATTATCCTATCACAGACAGCATTGTACCCCATGACTGATCTGGATATGTTCTTTTTGACAATGAACGTGACACCATTCCTCTTCAATTTGTCCTTCCCGGCATAGTAAACCATGTGGTTGTCAAATTCAGAATGGCCAATATCAGTCCATTTCAGCTCACTAATGCCTAAGATATCAATGTTTATGTGTTCCGTTTCATTTTTGACTATTTCTAATTTTCCGAGATTCATACTTCGTACATTCCATGTTCTGATTATTAATGGATGTTTACAGCTGTTTCTCTTCATTTTGGGTTGTGCCCCATCAACAAATGAAGGTCCCGTGGGCTTTACTCCCACGGTCTTTACTCCATTCGCGTCATCATGGTCAAGTCTACTTTGAGGAGGCAGCTCTTCCCCAGGTCATTTTGAGTGCCTTTTAACCTGAGGGGTTCATTTTCCGGCACTCTATCTGACAATGTTTCTCTGCTATTCAAAAGGTTTTCAGTGACTAAATATTCATTAGTAGTTCGTCACTCCTTCTTCCTAGTCTGTCTTTGTCTGGAATGAAACCTGTCCTCCATGGGTGTCCCTGCTGGTATTTAAAATACCAAAGGCAAAGCTTCCAGAATCACAGCAACTCACAAACCTCCCATGTACAACAAACTGACAGATGAGTGGTGGGTACTTATAGATAGATATGCATGTAGTAGCTAGAAATGCATAGCTGGTCCAGGGGGGACCGGAGTCCAGGAGCGTAGCTGCCTCTAGAACACTGCAGTGTGTACCACATCTGGTGTGACAAGGTCGTCTTCTGCCCATGAGACCTGCCAGGCAAAGCTTGTCATTGCCAATGGTTGCTGCTGAAAGGTCACATATATGGTTTTGTCCTGGAACGGACTGCTCTCTGCCTGTATCTGGTCTCTATGGGAATAGAATTAGAATGTTAACTGAAGGGTCAATTTTGATACAACAGGACTTTTAACCTTTACCCATTGTTGCTGTTGTTAAGTGCCATTGAGTCAGTTCCAACTCATAGTGACCCTATATGGGGTTTCCACGTAGCAGCTGGTGGGTTTGAACTGCCTATCTTGTGGTTCACAGTCTAGTGCAGACCCTAGAGTGCCACCCAGGAGTCCTTTACCCATAGTGTTCACGAATTGTTTTAATTAACATCAAATTGCTAAAGTTAAAAGTTGAAAAGCCCATTTTCTAAAGTATTTTAGGGATCTATTTCTTTTTTTTCCTCCGTTTTTAGGGATCTATTTCTTTATCTTAAAAAATATAGCTAATAAAAATAGATATGTACCTGATCATGTCTGATCTCGGAAGCTAAGCAGGGTCGGGCTAGTTAGTACTTGGATGGGAGACTACCTGGGAATACCAGGGGCTGTAGGCTTTGGAGTCTTGGTGTAGCGTTGTGGGTTAATGTGCCAGACTGCAAAGCCGTTTGAAAAGCAAGGTCGGTGGGTGGTTCAAGCTCACCAGCTCCTTTTCGGAAACCCTATACAGGGTCGCTATGGGTCAGAACTGACTTGACGGCATTTAACAACAACAACAACAAGCATAATTAATTTTTGACTACTTTTTAATTAGTAATAAGTCAGTACATATTTTGATGAATCAAATCCCTCCACCTACTTAATGCCTTTTAGATATATAATTGTCAGTGATCAGTATAAAATTTTAGTTCTTTTTTCTTGTAAATTCTCGAATTAGGGCTGACTATGTGCTAGTGAAATCGATCAAACATGCAATCAAGATGTATTGCTCATTACTGGTGA
>NW_006408583.1:12458416-12465986 GCF_000296735.1 Chrysochloris asiatica
ATGGCACCTGGCAACAACAACAACAACAACATGTGCTAGTGTAATTTTAATTCCTTTGTGTGTAATTGCATACCTCTTCTCTCTGTCTTTCTCTTTTTAACAGCTTTACTGAGATATAATTCACATACCATACAATTTACCCATTTGTATAACGCAATGTTTTTAGTATATACAGTTGTGCAGCTATCCCTATAATGTTTTATCATTTTCATTTGTATTTCTTGTACTTCTTTATCACTGAATTTGTTAAATATGTAAGTATTTTGTTCTTGTTGATGCTATTGTTAATGGAATTGTATTTATTGTCTGATTGTTGATTGCTAGCATATAGAAATTCAATGAATTTTTGTGTATTGCTCTTGTGCTTGGCAAACTTGCTGATTCGAATAGCTTTTAGTGGATTCTTTGTATTTTCTGCAGACAGAATCATGTCATCTGACAATAGATACAGTTTTACTTCTTCCTTCTCAATCAGAAGACCTTTCATTTCTTTTTTTCTTGAAAATTTCCCAGAACAGAACCTCTGGTACAATGCTGGTTGGAAATGTCAGGAGTGGATATCCTTGTGTTTGTTCCTGATCTTAAGGAATGACATTTAGTCTTGTACCATTAAGTGTGAAGTTAGCTATGGGTTTTGCAAATTTTCTTTTAAAAAGAAATCAAGTTGAGAGAGTTCCTTTCGTTTCCTACTTTGTTGAGTGTTTTTATTGTGAAAGGTGTTGGGTTTTGTCAATTACTCTTCTGTGCCTATTGAGTTGATCATCTGATTATTGCCCTGCCATCTACTGATGTGGTCTATTATGTTAATTGATTTTGGATGATCAAGCAACCTTATATTCCTGGGCTAAATACTTTGTCATGGTATAGAATACTGTTTACATATTGTTGGATTCCATTTGTTAGTATTTTGTTAAAGTTATTTGCATCTGTATTTATAGGTAGTCATCGTGGTTGTGATGTGCCATGGAATTGGTTCCAACTCATAGTGACCCTGTAAATATTCTAGGCTGTAAATATTTTGGGGAGCAGAAAGCCTCATCTTTCTCTTGTGGAAAAGCTGTAGTTTTGAACTGCTGACCTTAAGGTTCGCAGACCGATTCATAACCACTACACTTCCAAACTTATAGATAGTATTGGTGTATAATTTTCTTTATTGTACCTTTGGTGCCTGAACTTTTAAAATGAGTTGGAAAGTGTTTCCTTCTCTTTTATTTTTTGGAAGAATTTGTGAATAATTGATATTAATTACTCTTTAAATATTTGGTTGAATCTATCAGTGAAACCACCTAGACCTGATCTTTTCTATGTGGGAGGTTTGTGTGTGTGTTTTAAAGTTTTTATTGTGAATTAAGTGATAGCTTACATGGGATAACATCGGTTTTACACTCATCCTATCATATTTAATTTCATTGCAATGATTATCATCCCCTCCATGTGTCATCATCCAACAGTATTTGCTTCTATTCCCTCTGTTTTGTTTTGTTTGAATGTACACAAAAACACTCAGGAATATATAATCGTTTAAACAATCAAAGGGCACATTCTGCAAGCCTGCCTCCTGGCTGCCAGCACACAGCTTTTCTCTTTCCATGAATCTGGAGTCCTCAGCTGCTCTATTTCTCCATGTCCTCCTCATCTCTGCCTCCATCTCTGGTGCCGCTGCTTTTCTGTATAGGGTCCCACATTCCACTTGTGTTCTTCTCTCTTGATGGTCCTAGGGTCCTTCCCCGTTTTTGTTAAAAAAAACTTCTGCCTTTGCAGTTGTGACAGTTGTAATTAGTCATGATAACAATTACTCACTATTGAATCATAGGAATCTTATCTCCATCTTCTTTCACCAGACCCATCTAGACAAGACGAAAGCTATTCAGTGAGGGGTTCTACCTTCCCCCACACACTCTGAAACTAAACTGCCTCTTGAAAATTTGTAAGCCAGTCACTTCTTTCCTTTATTGCCCCTCATTTTAGGTAGCCAGTGTCTAAGTTGCCTGTCCCTATCTGCCCTGTGTACAGAGGGAATAGGATTGATCCCAGATGTGAAGATTCCTTCCCTCTCAGTTGGTATTGTAGGACCAAGAAAAAGACTCCATTCTGTACATTAGCCTGAACACATCCTCTTGTTCCAGAAACGTGCTAAATCAGCTCATGCTGCCTTAGAATATCCTTTCACCCCTAGCAACAGCAAGAACTAGATAAGCAGTAGACAGGACAACCCAAAGCCAGATGCCAGATGTTTTCCTTATCCTAGCCTAAGAACAAAGACCACCAGTCCTGACCAATTAAACTGTAACATCTCATACTTTGCCAAATGTCAACCAATCCAAATATTGTAAAGCTGAGAAACCCAAGCTTGTTTGAAAACTCTATAAAAACCCCGCAGACAAAGGGTTCGAGGCTCCATTCCTCATCCGCTGCGTCAGATACAGGTGGAGTCCGAACTGGAGCTTGAATAAACAACCCTTGTGCACTTGCATTGGTGTTGGCTCCTTGGTGGTCTTTGGGGACCCCAAATTCTAGGCATAACAGTATTTTGAGCTACTACATCTGTAAGTGTAGGTAAGGTTCCTCAAATTGTAGCAATTTACACTTGTTTCCTTTATCAAAAACATTTTTTATCTTCTTCTAGTCAAGTTCTGATCATCCAGCCATTGAGGCTAGGTCAGATGGGTAATATCTGCAAATTTGGGTGTTCTTGTGCATCTCCCCTCACTTTATATAAGTTAGACACTTCACTTTCAGCTTTAGTCCTCCGTGGCTATATCATTGTCCATGGGCTTGTGGGAGGTTTTAAATTACTAACTTCATCTGTATTTGATTAGATCTCTTCAGATTTCCAATTTTTTTGGAAGTTAAGTTTTCTTAATTTCTGCGTTCCTAGGAATTTGCACATTCCATGTAGATTATCGAATATGTTGGTGTAGCATTATTCACAGTATTCTCTTAAAATCTGCTTTATATCTGTAAAGTTGGCAGTGATGTCCCCTTTTTTACTTCTGATTTTATTAATTAGAACATATTTTTCTTTTTTCTTTGTCAATCAAACTGAAAGTTAAATCCTTTTTGTCTTTTCGAATAATCAACTTTTGTTTTTACTGATTTTCTCTATCATTTTCCTATTCTTGATTTCATGAATGTCTGCTATAGTCTTTGTTTGGAGCGTGGTGCTGCATACGAAGAGCACTGGACTGCGAACCACAAGTTCTGTGGTTCGAGCCTGCCAGCCCCTCTGTGGGACAAAGATGAGGCTTTCTGCTCCTGAGAAGACCTAAAGCTTCTTAGAAACTTATACATGGCTGATATAAGCCAGAAGCGACTTCATGTCACTTAACAATACCAACGTAATCTTTGTTGTCTCCTTTCTTCTGGTTGCTTTAGGTTTAATTTACTCTTCTTTTAACAGCATATAAAGGCATAAAGGTATATTACTTAAGATCTCCTTTTATAATACAGTCATTTATAGCTATACAATTCCCTCTAGTAACTGCTTTAACTTCATCCATAAGTTTTGGTAACTTGTGTTTTCATTTTCATTCATCACAATGTCTTTTCTTCTCAGAATCTACCTCGTATTTACACTCAGAATTCCCGTGAGATAGACAAAGGTTACTCCTATAGTTCTTTCCATTTTTTGTGCTATTAATATTACACAGGTTATATCTATATATGTTATAAATCCATCATCACTTTGTTATAGTTACTGTTGCTGACGTTGCTAGGTAGCAAGTTGGTTCCAACTTTTAGTAACCCTGTGGACAACAGACCAAAACACTGCCTGGTTCTGCACCATCTATGGCTGGGCTGATAATTGGGGGCACTACATATTTACAAGAATGCCTTACCCACTGCCTCCACCAGAGCGGTTTTCTCTTCCCTCTGACCATTCTCACATTGCCTAGAGAGAAGACCAAACCAGGAGCAGCCAGGTGGAACTCACCCTCCACTTACTCTCAGACAACCTCCTCACCCCCAGTTCCCAGCAGTTGGGGGTTAAGGCAGGCCAGCCTGCAGGGCTGGGAGTGGGAGGGAGGGAGATATTCCACTTGGGCCTTCCCCTCCAAAATAAACCATCCATCACTCAAAAAAAACAAACAAACCAATATCATGTTGTTATCGTTGCTCTGTTGGAGCCCATTGCTATAGCTACCACGTCAGCCCATCTTGTTGAAAGTCTTTCTCTTGTCACGGATCCTCCACTTTACTGAGCATGGAGTCCTTTTCCAAAGACTGGTCCCTCCTGATAGCACATCCAAAGTACAAGAGACAACGTCTCACCATCCTTGCTCTAATGAGCATTCCGGCTGTACTTTTCTCAGGACAGATTTGGTTGTTCTTCTGGCAGTCCCTCATCTATTCAATATTCTTTGTCAAATTCATCAGTTCTTATATGGTCTTCATTATTCATATTCTTCTTCATATAATCCAATTTCTCAGATGATTCTAGGATTCAGATTGAATAAGTATGGTGAAAAGATACAACCCTGAAGCATGCCTTTCCTGATTTTAAACCATTCACTAGCCCCTTGTTCTGCTTGAATGGCTGTCTCATGGTCGATGTACACGTTCCTTATGAGCACAACTAAGTGTTCTGGAGTACCTGTTCTTTGCAATGTTATCCATAGTTTTTTTATGATCCACAGAGTTGAATGCCTTTGCATGGTCAATAAAGCACAAGTAAACATTTTTCTGATATTCCCTGCTTTCAGCTAAGAACCCTCTCACATTAGCAAATGAAATCCCTAGTTCAACATCCTCTTGTCATTCTGGCTTGAGTTTCTGACACTTCTTTGTTAATGTACTGCTGCAACTATTTTTTAATTACGTTCAGCAAAAATTTACTTGTTTATAATATTAATGATTTTTTTCGATGGTTTCTACATTCCATTGGTTCACCTTTCTTTAGAATGAGCACAAATATGGGCCTCTTACAATCTTTTGGCCAGGTAGTTGAATCCAAATAACTTGGCATAGATGAATCAGAGACTCCAGACTGCATCACTTTGTTGAAAGATTTCAGTTTGTATTCTGTCTTTTCCTGGAGCCTTGTTTTTTTGCCAATGCCTTCAGTGAAGCTTTGACTTCTTCCTTTGGTACCATCTGTTCTTGATCATATGCTGTCTATTGAAATGATTGAACATGTTCCAGTTCTTCGTGGTACAGCGGCTCTGTGTATTCCTTCCATCTTCTTTTGGTGCTTTCTGCATCATTCAATATTTTGCCCATAGAATCCTTCAGTATTTCAAGTGCAAGTTTGAATCTTTTCTTTAGTTTTTTTCAGCTTGAGAAATGCTGAGAATGTTTTTCCCCTTTGATTTTCTAACTCTAGGTCTTTGCACATTTCATTATAATACTTTATTTACTTTGTCTTGTTGAGCTGCTCTTTGAAATTTTCTGCTCAGCTCTTTTGCTTCCTCATTTCTTCCATTCACTAAAGCATCTCTATGCTGGAGAGACAGTTTCAGAATCTCGTCTGCCATCCATTTTGGCCTTTTCTTTCTTTCCTGTCTTTTTAATGACCTTATGCTTTCTTTGTGTATGATGTTCTTGATGTCATCCCACAACTCTTCTGGTCTTCATTCATTAATGATGAATGCATCAAATCTTTTCTTGAGATGGTCTGTAAATTCAGATGTTTATATTCAAGGTCATATTTTGATTCTTTTGTACTTGCTTAACTTTTCTTCAGCTTCAGTTCAATCAATATGATCAACTGATGATCTGTCCCACAGTCTGCCAGTGGCCTTGTTTTGGCTGATGATATGGAACTTCTCCATCATTTCCTCCCACAGATGTAATCAATTGAATTCCTGTATAATCCATCTGGTAGAGTCCTGGTGCGGTGCTGTGGGTTATGCACTGGACAGCAAAGTCAGTTTGAACCACACAGTTGGTAGTTCAAGCTCGCCAGTTGTTCCTTGGAAACCCCATACAGGGTCTCAATGAGTTGGAACTGACTCAATGGCACTAACAACAACAACATTCTATCTGGTGAGGTCCATGTGTATAGTCTTCTTTTATGTTGTTTAAAAAAAGTATTTGTAAGGAATAAGTCATTGGTCTTGCAGAATTCTATCATGTGATCTGTAGAATTGTTTCTATCACTTAGGCCATGTTTTCCAACAATGAATCTTTCCTCTTTGTTTCCAACTTTTGCATTCTAATCATCAGTAACTATCAATGCATGTTGATTGCATGTTTGATCAATTTCAAACTCAAGAAGCTAGTTATTGATGTTGTTATTGTTAAATTCTGTGGAGTCGGTTTCAACTCATAGGGATGCTGTATAGGGTTTCCAAGGCTTTAAATCTATTGCGGGAGCAAAAAGCCTTATTTTTTCCCCCACTGAGCAGCTGGTGGGCTTGAACCACCGACCCTGTGCTCATTTTATGGAGCAGTCCTTTGCTTATCCTATGGAGCCACTGTGCTCTCAAATAAGTTGTTTCGTTGTTGTTGTAAGTGCCGTTGAGTTGATTCCAACTCATAGTGATCTGGTATAGGATTTCTGAGAAACAGCTAGTGGATTTGAGCTGCCAACCTTGAGGTTAGTGTTCCAGTGCTTATCCTACAGTGCCACACCAGGACTCCATAGAACCATGGCGCTCCTGAAGAAGCTGATAGAATTCTTCAATTTCAATATTATTGACTTTAGTGGCGGGTTAGTAAATTTAATTATAGTGGTATTAACTTGTCTTCTTTGTATGTGTGTGGATATAATCCTATCACAGAAGTATTTCAATATAGATCCTGAAATGTTCCTTTTGATGAAGAATGTGATGCCATTCCTTTTCAATATGATATCACTGGCATGATAGTAAGTAATAAACTATAGAATTGTCTGATTCATAATGGCCAATAGCAGTCTATTTCAGCTCACTATTACCTAGGATGGGGTCTTGGTGTAGCACTATAGGATAAGCACTAGTCTGCTGTTGTTTGAACCAGTGGTTTAAACCCTTGGAAACCCTATATAGGGTTGCTACGAGTCAGAACCGACTCAATGGCACCTAATAACAAATTGCCCATCTTACCAATCTTTATGCATTCCATTTCACTTTTGCAAACTTCTAGTTTTCTAGATTCATATTTTGTACGTTCCGCATTCTGATTATTAATGGATATTTGCAGCTGTTTCTTCTCATTTTGAGTTGTGCCCCACCAGTAAATGAAGGTCCTGTAAGTTTTGCTTCATTCACTTTATTAAGGTCAACTCTAATTTGAGGAGTCCTGGTGTGGCGCTCTGGGTTAATGCGTTAGACTGCAAGGTTGGTTTGAACCACAAGGTCAGCAATTCAAGTTCACCAGTTGCTCCTAGGAAACGCTAGAAAGGGTAGCTATGAGTCAGAACCGACTCAATGGCACTTAAGAGCAACAACAACAGCTACTTTGAGGAGGCAGCTCTTCTCTAGTCATATTTTGAGTCCCTTCTAAACCGAGGGGATCATCTTCAGGTACTATATCTGACAATGTTCCGCAGCTATCCATAAGGTTTTTTTTTTTTTTTTTTTAAGCTTTTATTGTGGTTTGAGTGATATTTTAAAATGGGAGAACATCAGTTTTACACTCAACAAATCAT
>NW_006408583.1:12466086-12481707 GCF_000296735.1 Chrysochloris asiatica
AGGGCAGATCATCAGTTTTACATTCAACAAATCATACACTGTGTTTCATTACAAAGATTATAATCTGCTCCATATACCATTAGTTAACAGTATTTCTCTCTATTCACTTTAGCTCTTTTTTTAAAAAAAACATTCAGGCATATATAATAATTTACACCACCAAAGGACACATTCTGCAAGTCTGTCTCCAGGCCTCCATCTCTTAGTCCTTCTCTTCCCATGAATCTAGAGTCCTCAGCTGCTCCCTTTCTCCATGTCCCCATCTCTGCCTCCATCGCTGCTTCTCTGGATGAGGTCTCACAATCTGCTTGTGCTCTTCTCCCTTAATGGTCCTACGGGCCTCTGTTTCTGGACCATAAGATTAACCACTCCCCTGTTTTTGTTTTGCAAAACTTCTACCTTTACAGTTGTGACAGTCGCAATTAGTTATGATAACAATTACTCACTATTGAATCATAAGGATCTTATCCCCATCTCTTTTAATCAGACCCATCTAGACAAGATGAAAACGATTCAGTGGGGACTTTTCCTTTCCCCACACACTATTAAACTAAATTTCCCCTTGAAATCTTGGAAGCCAGTCACTTTGTGCCTTTATTGCCCCCTCATTTTAGGTAGCCAATATCTAAGTTGCCCATCCCTATCTAACCTGTGCACAGAGGGGATAGCATTGGTATTTGATGTGAAGACTCCTTCCCTCTCTGTTGGTATTTAGAATTACTACCTCTATGAGTATAGGTCAAGTTCATCAAATTGTAGCAATTTACCCTTGTTTTCTTTATCAAAAATTGTTTTTTTAATCTTCCTCTAGTCGAATTCTAATTATCAAGTAACCAAGTCTAGGTCAAATGGGTACTATCTGCAAGTTTGGGTGTTCTTGTGTGCCTCCTTCGCACTTCATATCAGCTGGATGCTTCACTCTCAGCTCTAGCTCTCTGTGGCTATGTCCTTGTGCATGAGCTCAAGTGTCCCCAGGTCACCACACTTTGGACCAACAACCAACCCTTCCTCTTCTCTCTCTCTCATCTCCAGGTCAACGGGAGTCTGTAGAACGTGGTTGAACTCAGTTCATTTCTTCATTGCTGCCTTTCCCCCTCTTCCACTCACCAGTAGACCAATTTGGTCATCAGCAATCTTACATGGCTGCTCATGTGTTCCCTTTGAGTTTCAGTCTTAGAGTGAGTCCATAAGGTTTTCAGTGTCTAACCATTCAGAAGTGGTCTGCCTCTTCTTCTTCCTAGTCTGTCTTAATCTAGAAGCTCTGCTGAAACCTGTCCACCATGGATGACCTGCTGCTATTAAAACACTGGTGGTATTTAATAGCTTTCAGCAACACACAAGTGAGCACAGTACTACAAACTGATAGGTGAGTGGTAGAAAAACCCTGTAAAGTGCTAAAAAGCAAAGATGTTACTTTGAGGGCTAAGGCATACCAGACCCAAGCCATGGTACCATGGTATTTTTAATTACCTCGTATGCATGTGAAAGCTGGACTCTGAATAAGAAAGACCTTCTAAGAATTGATGCATTTGAATTATGGTACTGACAA
Source organism: Chrysochloris asiatica (assembly GCF_000296735.1). Taxonomy (NCBI): domain Eukaryota; kingdom Metazoa; phylum Chordata; class Mammalia; order Afrosoricida; family Chrysochloridae; genus Chrysochloris; species Chrysochloris asiatica. The sequence goes on from NW_006408583.1 coordinate 12,467,636, forward strand.
AGAATAGTGAAAGTCCCATGGACTGCCAGAAGAAAGACTAACTCTGACTTGAAAGAAGTACAGCTAGAATGCTCCTTAGAAGCGAGAATGGCAAGACTTCATCTTATACTTTGGACACGTTATCAGGAGGGACCAGTCTTTGGAAGAGGACTTCCTGCTCGGTAAAGTAGAGGATCAGTGAAACGAGGACGACCCTTGACAAGATGGATTGACCCAGGCCTGCAATAATGGGTTCCAACGTAGCCACAATGATAAGGACCGTGCAAGACCGGGCAGTATGTTGTTCTCTTGTACTTGGGCTCCCTATGTCTTGGAACTGACTCAACATCATTTAACATTAGGGAACTGAGGGGGAGGGGATTAGAAATGTGAGATGAAAATACTGTAGCCCCAACCAAAGTTTGGAGGAATTGGGGGTCCTGTGTGCTTGGCTGTTACCATTCTGGTTTAGTAATCCTATCATGCTAACCTGGGGATGAGGGAGCCATGTCGCTGATTCTTGCTGATCTTACCAAGATTTGGTTGATTGTCTTGAGTAAATGTTTCTCCATTTGCTGTATGCTGTTAGGACCGTTTCTGAGACTTAACTTTTTTTTTTTCCTAAAATAATTTTCACTAGTTATTTCACTAGGGAGAAGGTTTGGAGAGCACCACATACTGTATACTGGAAATGATTCCCCTTCTTACTTGTAATTCATAGGTAATGTATTAAGAAACATTTGCCTATAGTTGCTTCACACATACTATGTATTTATTAAAAAGTGGGACATACATACCACTGTATGGTAATATTAATCACTGGATGAGGAATGATGTTGATTTAAATATTATTATTTTGCTCATCTGGATTTCTACAATAAACCTTTTGTTTTGAAATGAGAAAGAAATCTTTTAATAATGGAAATAAAGCAATTTTTTCTTGTTGGCTGAAAAGGAAAGGGGTAAATAATAGTAGGTCTACAATCCACTGTCTGCCTTTGACTAGAGACTCCCTGAAAGGAAAGGGGACTTGGTCAATGTGTCTTACAAACATTCTAATGACATACCTGTTGGCAAATATACCAGTGTGAGACTCTTCAACTGTGGAATGTTTTTAGCCTAGCAGGATGCCCCAGGTCTGGCTAGACTTGATTATAGTAGACAAACCTAGACTCTTATGCAATGTGGCTTTCTGGAAAAGTGACATAAGCTAAGTCACTAGAGAAACAAACAAGAGGGTCTTAAAAAAGTTTGTAGAAAAATTCCGTTATCTTTGAGTTCCCCGTTCCCATGATTTTTTTGAAACCCCCTCATGGAATGGACATATTTGTGACAGAAATTACTTTCTTCTGTGAAAGTGTTTAAGTACTGCATATTAATATTGGCCAATGAGATAAGAAACGAGCTGGGAAGTCTTGTTGGCCTTGGACCTCTCACTGTCTGTTCAGTATAGTTACTCATGTCTCTGAAATTTCCAGTGAAGTCTCAAACTAGGTAAGAACTTTGATTCAGGTGAGTCTGATTTGAGAATCTAATCTTTAAAAAACAAAATGCTTGTGTTTAGGTGAATGTCTACACAGCAAATTAGTTTCCCATTCAACAATTCATACACAAATTGTCTGATGACATTGATTGCTATCCCCCCTGCAGAGTATCAGCACTCTCCCCATTTGCACCCTGTCTTTGCTGTTTCCATGGGTCCAGTGCCCCTGCTCCTCCTTTCTTTGTCTTCTTTACACTTTTGTAGATGTTGCCCACTTGCTCTCATATTGTTCATTGTGCTATGTGTACGTTCCTTAAGGTGTTATTGTTTATTTTAGACATCACTCTATTATTTGGCTGAAAGGTGACCTCTGAGAAGAAATCCAATCCTTTTTATTACTGCAGCAACAAATAGGAAAAAGAGCTGTGAATTTCAATACTTCACTGAAGTGTTAGTATTAGAAACCACTGATGTCTCTTTGGGTAAGTAACAAGCAGATCTATTCAGGTGAAGTAGGGAGATGCATTTGTGGACCGTGGTCGCCAGGACAGCTATTGATCACAGAAATTAAGGAGATTGTATCACACGATTGAGCAGTGCCTCTCTGGGCTCACTTTCCTGAGAACCAATTTGCCCTAAGTCAGTTTGGCAATTCACTGCAATAGTTTTCTGGGAATTGATTTTTAGTGAGTTGGCTTGCTTCCAGGAAGTTCAGTTACAAATATTTATACCAGTTCCTCAGTCATCTCATAGTGTCTGAATGTAAGGAGGTGTATTGGGAGATGCGGAGCATGAGTATCCTCTCCCCAAACCAGGAGAACTTTTGTGTATCTGCTCTGTTTGATTTTTAGGGAACCCTGGTGGTGCAGTGCTTAAAACGCCCAGCTGCTTAACGAAAAGGCCCACGGTTTGAATCTGCCAACCTGTTCATGGGAGAAAGATTTGTTTCTACTTCTGTAAAAATTGTTGTTGCTAAGTGCCGTCGAGTCAGTTCCAACCTATAGCGACCCTGTATAGACTTTCCTAGGAGCGATTGGTGAGTTTGAACCGCCGACTTTGCAGTTCAAACCAATTTTGCAGTCCAGAGCATTAACCCACAGCGCCACACCATAAAGATGACAGCCTTGGAAATCTTTGGGGCAGTGCTACTCTTTCCTACAGGTCACTATGGGTCAGAGTTGACTGGACAGCAGTGGGCTTGGTGTTTTTATTTTATGCTTTATGAAAAAAATCCCATGTAGAAAACTTTTGTCTCCTTTTGTTAACTTTACATCCCTAGAGAAGTAACTTTAAACACAGAGAAAGTATCTTTAAAAGAAACCAACGTGTTTTAATGTCTTTTATATACTTTCCTCTAGCCTTTTCTAATAGGCAATTTTTTTCTCACATGTTTGTGTATCATACTGTACAGAGTTTCAAAGTTTTAATATGAGGTTTAATACTCACTTAAGTCTATTAAAAGAAAAGATCAAACCAGTATCTGCCTGGATTGCTCAATGCCAGTATTTTAACAGATCAAGTCATTAAAAACTCTCCCAAGTGTTTGTTTTCACACCATAGATTGGTCCTGTAAACATTGTTGTTATTGAGTGCCATCGAGTCGGTTCCGACCCATAGCGACCCTATATATGGTATCCCAGGAGCAGCTGGTGATCTTGAACCTCCGACCTTGCGGATCAAACCAACTTTGCAGTCAGCTGAGTGCCACACCAGGAGGTGTATTGTTGATGGCTGCCTGAGTACATTCTGAAGAGGAAAACCATCCCATTGAGTTAAGTGCAGCACTTCAGTGGGCTTGAAGAAAGGAAACTGATTGAAAGAGGCTTTAGCTCTCAGGCACTCTTACCCATTCTGGGTTGTTATTATTTGGTGGTAGTTATGTGTGGTGGAGTTGGGTCTGACTCATAGCGAACCTGTATGGGGTTTCTGAGGCTGTAAATCTTTACAGGAACAGAAAGCCTCGTCTTTGTCCCATGGAACAGCTGGTGTGTCTGAACTGCTGACTTTGACGTCATCCATTACACTAGTAGGGTTCCTTCTATCACTGGATAAATCTTGTAATTCCTCTGACTCACTTTCTCAGGCCATAATGAACGATTGGACCATGGTATCACTATAGTCCTTCCTGTTCTTTAAGGCGCAGGTAAAAAGAGACATGCCCTACGAAAATCCTTCCAGACTGGCAGCTATAGAACCCACATACCCTTCTTGCATCCCACTCCCCCCTTGTCTCCCATCATGCTCTGAATTAAAAAAAATGTTTTGTTGTTGTTAAGTGCCGTCGAGTCAGTTCCGACCCATATTGGCCCTGTGTAGGGTTTCCAAGGAGCAGCTGGTGAGCTAGAACCGCCAACCTTGCAGTTCAAAGGGCTTTGCAGTCTGACGCATTAACCCACAGCGCCACACTGGGACTTAAAACTGCTTGTAGTACTGCATGTTGTTCGGTAGGTGGCAACCTTCACAAACATAATTCAGATGCTTTTGTTGCTTAGCTTGTCAATAGGACAGTGTCCGTAATGGGAGTCCCAGACGCCCAGAGCTGCTACCTCAGCTGATCTTGTTCACTAATTAGAAACATTTGCTTCCTTGGAGTCACAAAAATGTTCCCACTATTATTCTGTTTTGTGAGGGGGAAAAATTGGAGTTATTTAAATGATTCTATTTTCCAGCCCATGAGACTTAGAAGATCAAGAGATGCCAAAACAAAGCACTGTGTTATTATTATTTTCCCCCCCAAAGACTAGAGAGAAATCAAGATTTTAAAACATTTTGGGATAGAATTATTTTTTATAAGATGATGATAATGTTAAAATTTTGTATAGAGATCTTTATCATTAAAACAATAGGAAGGAAAGAATATCTTTAAAAACACAAGGGTAGACCACTAACTGAAAACAAAGACATGTAAAAACTGGACATATTACCTAGATGTCTGTTTTTCTCTCCTTTTAAATAGTAGTAAAGTTTAATTTCTGTCTTTTTAAGATGAAAGTAAATATAAAGAGTGGTAATGGATTATTTATTTTTGCATGATCTCTGGGGTAAATACACCCCACTTTGGAGACCACTGATCTAAGGGATGTAAAACAGTTAAGATCAGGCCAGGTAAAGCAGACCTGAGGCACTGGTGTGCCCAAAGTGTTAGTCTTGACAGGTGTCAGTGATCGGCACCACACTCTTCCCGCTGCACGTAATTATGAGCCTTAAAGTCCTTCCCAGTACAGCGATACAGGCCAGCTTCTTCAAACAGAGCAGAGAAGCACGTGAGAATTGCAAGATAGATTGATAGTAAATGACGGATTTTACTTATGCTGTATGTCTTTAAGAAAACTCTCTGAAAACTACGTGTTTTATGAAAGGGAAAAGTTGGTATGGATCTCTGCTGCATTGAAAACCAATGCCATTGATTTTGACTCATAGCGTCAACCTTGTAAACAGAGCAGCTCTACCCTACAGGGCTTCCAAAGTTTTATGGAACCAGATTGCCACATCTTTCTCCCATGGAGTGGCTGGGGGGTTCAAACTGCCAGCCTTTTGTCTAGCAGCCAAGTGCTTAGCCACCATGCCACCATGCCACCATGTCACCATGCCACCATGCTACCATGCCACCATGCCACCATGTCACCATGCCACCATGCCACCATGGCACCAGTCTCCTGTCATTTTTTTTTGGAATCCTGGCATAGACATTATATTTACTTAAAACCATTCTACTTTCTGAGTTGATACCTTGGCTATTTGTTGTCACTTTCTCAGATAGCTTGCTTGGAAAATTAATGCACTCTCTTCTTTTCTGGTCTCCCTCCAGAACTTGGGGTCCCCAGTGTAGATTTTATTTTCAGTGGTAAGTTTTCCTTGTCATCCACCCCTAAAGTCATGTTTCCCTTAAATCACCTTCACTTATGTGTACAAAACCAGAATAGTACAAGGAAGTGAGGTTGAATTTTAGCAGGCAAATCAGGTTGTCTACCTCTAAATATACATTGTGTTTTTAAAAGAGACCATTGTAGGAGGCCAGGTGTTTCTTTTGTTGATGATTCAGTGACTCAAAGTATTTAAAAACTCTTTGTTTCTTATTCTGGACCCTAATGGGATTGATTCTGTTCCTGGTCCATTCCAGAGACCCTGGAGCCTTAGTTTTGTGCCTTTGGTAATTTTGTGCTGTTTAGATGGGATTTACTCTACACTTTTGTATTACTTTGGGGGTGTGTGTGTGGCGGGAGAATAGCAGATGTATTTTTCTATAAAAACAGTCATTTATTTTCTATTTCTGTTAATGTTGTTGTTGTTGTTAAGTGCCATTGAGTCAGTTCTGACTCATAGCGACCCAGTACAGGGTTTCCTGGGAGCAACAGGTGAGCTTGAGATGCCAATCTTGTGGCTCAAACTGATTTTGCAGTCTAGCTCATTAACCCATAGCACCACACCAGGACTCATTTCTACTACTAATAACTGCCTGAAATCATCTAAGTTATCTGAGTGACATGACAGAGAGCCATAAACTTGACCTATTTATTCCCACCTCCAACCCCCACCAGCCTCTGGCAAAACTGATTATTTTACTGTATCTATAGTTTTTCTTTTTCAAAAATATAACCATCTTTGAAATCATGCAGTATGTAATCTTTTCAGTCTGACTTCTCTTACTTACCATTATGTATTTAGTGTTCAACCGTGTCTTGGGAATTCATTAAAAATTGCTGAATAAGATTTCATTCTATGGATATACTACATTTTATTCATTTACCTATTGAAGGTTGTATCCAGATTTTGGAGATAATAAATGAAGTCACTATGTTGTTGTTGTGAAGTGCCGTCCAGTCGATTCTGACCCATAGCGACCCTGCATAGGGTTTCCAAGGCGCAGCTGGTGAGCTTGAACCACTAACCTTGCAGTTCAAATGGCTTTGCAGTGTGGCGCATTAACCCATAGCACCACTATAAACATTCTTTTTTAAGTTTTTATTGTGAATTGAGTGATAGTTTACATGGGAGAACATCAGCTTTACATTCATCCTGTCGTATTTCATTTCATTGCCATGATTACAATCCCCTCCGTGCATCATCATTCAGCAGCATTTGCTTCCATTCCTTCTGGTTTGTTTTGGAAGTACGCCGAAACCCTCAGGAATATATAACCATTCAAACAACAAAAGGGCAGACCCTGCAAGCCTGCCTCCTTCCCGGTGGCCAGCACACAGCCCCTCTCCCTACTTGACTCTAGAGTACCTAGCTGCTCTGTCTCTCCACGTCATCATCTCTGCCTCCATCTCTGGCATCGCTGCTTCTCTGGATAGGATCCCACACTCCGCTCTTCTCCTTGATGGTACCAGGGTCCTTAGCTCCTGGACTGCACTATAAACATTCTTGTGCACTTGATTTTTGGGCATAAATTTTGAAATCACTTGAGCAAATAATTAGGGTTGCAGTTGCTAGGTTGCATGAAAAGGCTCTGATTAGCTTTGTAAAAAATGGCGACACCATTGGGAATTCCCTACAGTAATAAATGAGCATTCTTGTTGCTCCAAATATTTGCCAGCATTTGATATTGTCAGATTTTGGGATTTTAGTCATTGTAAAGGTAGTATTTCATTGTTCGTTTAATTTGCAACTTTCTAGTGACTTATTATTTTGAGCATTTTTTAATATACTTATTTGCAATCTGTATATCTTCCTTGGTGTCTAGCCTATTTGTATCTACTGCCCATATTTTAATTGGTTGTTTGGCTTCTTATTGTTGAGTGTCAAAAGTTACTAGTGTATTTTAGATAATTTGATAAATCCTTTGTCAAATATGTGTTTTATAACTGTTTTCTCCCAGTCTGTGGTCTCTGAACAATGTCTTTCACAGAACAGAAGTTTACGATTTTGGTGAAGTCCAATTTATCAGTGTGCCCTTTCATGATGAAGTATAACTAAAAACTCATCAACAAACCCAGGGTCATCTAGATTTTTCTCATATATTTTCTTCTCTAAGTTTTATAGTTCTATACTTTACATTTAAGTCTGTGATCCATCTTGAGTTAATTTTGTATGAAAGGTATGAAGTCTGTATCTAGATTCATTTTTTGTGTCTAGACTCATTGTGTGTGTAGAATGTCTAACTGGTCCAGCTCTGTTTGTTGAATAGACTTGTCACTGATTTTGAATGTAGTTGTTCCATCAATTATTTAGAAAGGACTGTTGTAACTTACGGTAATAGTTGGGAGGTTTGTCTGGTTTTCTTCATGTCTGTCAGTTTTGCTTCACATATTTGAAGCTCTGTTATTACATGTATATCTAACATTGTCTTCTTGATGAATTGACTTTTTTTTAAATTCATTACAAAATTTCCTCTTTGTCTTTGGGTGTTATTAACTTCCTGAAATGGGCTTTGCTTGATATTAATATCACACCTGGTGTGGTGCTGTGGGTTAGTTAATGAGCCAGACTGCAAAACCATTTGAACTGCAAGGTCAGCAGTTCAAGCTCACCAGCGGCTCCTTGGAAACCCTATACAGGGTCACTATGGGTTAGAACTGACTCAATAGCACTTAACAACAACAATATAGAGCCTCAGGCTTTCCTGCAATAAATACTTGCATGTTATATTTATTTTTACAACTTTACTTCTAACCTATTGATAAATGTCTTGTAGTCAGAATATAGTTGGGGTGTTTCACCATCAAGTGGCCATTTATCTTTCCCCATAGAGAAGGAGAAGGGGCTTATTCACAAGATTGCCTGCTTACTCTGCCCTCTTAGCTCTTCTTTTTGCTACCCCCCCTCCCCCATATTTTCTTAGAACAACAAAGAAATTCCTTCCGTGTTTCATTCAGAGCAATTTCAATTCTTTGACAGCCAGATCCTCACTCTACCAATTTGTAATCCAACTGGTCATCACAGTATTTTCCAGAGACTCTTCCATTTCTAGGAAACTATGGTAAAACTGTTGAAATAAAACATTTTTTCCTGTATCATTACCTTAATTAGGCTAGTGATAGGTTACAAACTGCTTCTTACCCCTCTTCTTATTTTTTGGAGTACACTGAATACAATGTTAGGAGTTGCTGTTGTATAGTATTGTTAAGTGCTGTGGAGTAGGTTGCGACTCATAGTGACCCTGTATAAGGTTTCCAAGGAGCGACTGGTGAGTTTGAACCACTGACCTTGTGGTTCAAACCGACCTTGCGGACCAGTGTTTTATTCTGCAACCTCCACACCAGTACTCCCATCTATTTGGAGACGGTGTCTTTTTTTCTCCTATAACAGATGTACTTTCTGTTACTTGGCAGAGGGACCCTGTGGCTCAGCCTATACATTGGTATGATCCTCTGTGGGTTTCAGTAAGTTAAGTTGTCAAAGTGGCAGCCGTCATTTATTTTAAAGTAAATAAAATTAATATGTAAAATGTAAACATAGACTATAAAATATGAGTCCATAAACTAAGTCAGCTATATTGAAACAATGCTATGATAAGCGTTTTCACTAGCTCTGTGTGTCTATATTGTTGTGAAATCCCATTTGGTGAGAAGAACAATGGCGTGCTCGGCAGTGTCTCTACAGGAGAAAAGGCCTAACCATCTGCTCCTATGAAGATTTCGGCCTAGAAAACCCGAGACCGGAATAGCTCTACTCTGTCACATGGGGTGGCTAAGATGACAACACCTAACAACAACAAGTGGGAACAGGGTGGCTCTGTGAACCACAACATCAGAAATTCGATCCTGCCAGCTGTTCCATGGGAGAGAGGAAAGACTTTCTGATTCCCACAAAGATACAGCCTTGGAAATCCTATCGAGTCACTGTGAGTCCATGCCACTTAACAACAACAACAACAAGTAGCTCACATGACAGTTCTTACTTTAGAGCTAAAGTTTCAAAGTAAATGAAAAGATAACATTTTTGCCTGGATGTATCTGTTGAATTGCTAGCCCACCTTCAAATGAAATTAATCTGTTTTCTCTCTGTGAGGTGCAAGCTTATTACATTAGATGGCTAAAGTACCAGTGTGTCAAAGAGCATCATCCGTGATTTTATCCTAAGGATGAAACTTTTGCTGCTCACAATCAGAAGGATTGAAGAAGCCTCAAAAAAGTCTTACAGGTGAAAGACAGCAGACCCTCAGGATACAGGCATGTTTGTGCTTGGTGTCTCTTTATCTCGATCTTGAAATGTTTTGTGTCTGTGATATAATAATACCCTACAAAGAAGACCAGTTAATACCAGTGTTATTCAAATCTACACACCAACCATAAATTCCAGTGATGATGAAATTGAAGAATTCTACCAATTTCTTCAGTCTGAAATCGACCAAACATGCAATCAAAATGTATTAATAATTACAGGTGGTAGGAATGTGAAGGTTGGAAACAAAGAGGGAGGGAGAATCAGTAGTTGGAAAATATGGCTTTGGTGATTGAAATGATCCTGGAGATCACATGATAGAATCTTATAAGACCAATGATGTCTTCATTGCAAAAAACTTTTTGAAAAAAAAAAACAACCCGTAAAATGTGATTATACACATGGACACTACCAGATGGAATAACAGAAATCAAGTTGACTACATCAAGGTCAGCAGTTCTAAACTACCAGCTGTTCCATGGGAGAATGAGGCTTTCTGCTCCTGTAAAGATTTACAGCCTCGGACACCCTGTACAGGGTTGCTATGAGTCGGAACTGACTCCACGGCACACAACAATAACAACAACAACATCTGTAGGAAGAAATAGTGAAAGAGCTCCATATCATCAGCCAAAACAAGGCCTGGGGCTGATTGGGGAATAGACAATTAATTGCTCATATACAAGTTCAGACTGAAGCTGAAGAAAATGAAAACAAGTCCATGAGAGCAAAATTTGCCTTAGGACATATCCCACCTAAATTTAGGGATCATCTCAAGAGCATATTTGATACATTAGACACTAATGACCAAAGACGAGAAGAGCTGTGGGATGACATCAAGAACATCAGATAGGAAGAAAGCAAAAGATAATTTAAAAGACAGGAAAGATAAAAAGACAAAAACGAATGTCAGATGAGACTCTGAAACTTGTTCTGTAGTATAGAGATGCTAAAGTGAATGTAAGAAAAGAAGCAGCCAAAGAGCTAAACAGAGAAGTTCAAAGGGCAGCTCGAGAAGACAAAGTAATTATTATAATGAAGTGTGCAAAGATCTAGAGTTAGAAGACCAAAAAGGGAAGAACACACTCAACATTACTCAAGCTGAAAGAACTGAAGAAAAAATTCCAGCTGCAGGTTATAATATCAAAGGATTCTATGGGCAAAATGGGAGTCCTGGTGTGGTGTTGTGGGTTAATGTGCCAGACTACAAAGCCGTTTGAACTGCAGGGTTGGCAGTTCAAGCTTACCAGCTGCTCCTCAGAACCCAATACAGAGTTGCTGTGGGTCAGAACCGACTTGACAGCACTTCACAACAACAACATGAGCAAAATATAGAAAACATCAAAATAAGATATAAGGAATACACAAAGTCACTGTACCAAAAAGAAATGGTCGATGTTCAGCTACTTCAAGAGGTAGATTCTGATCAAGAACCAATGGTACTGAAGGAAGAAATATAAACGCCACTGAAGTCAATGATGAAAAACAAGGTTCCAGAGTTGACAGAATACAAATTGAAATCTTTCAACAAACTGATGTAATATTGGAGGTACACACTTTATCGATCACAAGAAGTTTGAAAGACAGCTACGTGACTAACCAATTGGAGGAGATCCATATTTGTGCCCATTCTGAAGAGAGATAACCCAATGAATATGGAAAGCATTGAACAGTATTAATATATCCTATGTAAGTAAACTTTTGCAGAAGATCATTCAAAAACAGCGGCAACAGAACATTGATAGGAAACGACTAGAAATATGATCAAGAGCCAGTAATTCTGAAGGAAGAAGTCCAAGGTGCATTGAAGGCATTGGCAAAGAACAAGGCACTAGGAATAGATGGAATCAAATTGAAGTCTTTCAATAACCCGATGCGGCACTGGAGGCCCTCACTCATATCTGCCAAGAAATTTGGAAGACAGCTACCTGGCTAGCTGACTGGAAGAAATCCATGTTTGTGCCCATTCCACAGAGAGGTGACCCAATGGAATGCAAAAATTATCAGGCAATCACGGATATCCCATGCAAGTAAGGTTTTACAAAGATAATCCCAAAACAGCTGCAAAAGACTTCTAGAGATTCAAGTTGGTTTCAGAAGTGGAATGAGGGATACCATTGCTGACATCAGATGAACCTTGGCTGAAAGCAGAGAATACCAGAAAGATATTTACCTGTGCTCTATTGACTATGCAAAGGCTTTCGATTGTGTGGATTATGACAAACTATGGACAACATTGTGGAATATGTGTGTTCCGAAACACTTAATTGTGTTTGTGAGGAACCTGTACATAAACCAAGGGGCAGTTGTTGCAACAGAACAAGGAAACACCGAAAGGTTTTAATTTAGGAAAGGTGTGTGCCAGGGTTGTATTCTTCCGCCATACTTATTCAATATGTGTGCTGAGCAAATAATCAGAGAAGCTGGATTTATGAAGAAAAACATAGCATCAGGATTGGTGGAAGACTCATCAGCAATCTGCGATATGCTGATGATACAACCTTGCTTGCTAAAAGTGAAGAGGAGTTAAAATATTTGCTAATGAAGATAGAAGATTACAGCCTTTGGTATGGGTTGCACTTCAATGTAAAGAAAACAAAAATCCTCACCACTGGACCAATAAACAACATACGTATAAATGGAGAAAAGATTAAAGTTGTCAAAAACTTCATTTTGCTCAGTTCAACCATCAATACTCCTGAAAGCAGCAGTCAATAAATCAAATGGTGTATTGCATTAGGAAAATCTGTTGCATAAGACCTTTTTAAAGTGTTGAAGAGCAAAGAAGTCAGTCTGAGGACTAAGGTGAATATGACCTAAGCCATGGTATTTTCAGTAACCTCATTTGCATGCAAAAGTTAGACAGTGAATAAGGAAGACTGTAGAAGAATTGATGCATTTGAGTTATGGTGTTGGAGAATATTGAAAGTACCATGAACTGTCAAAAGAACAAACAGATCTATATCGGAAGAAGTAAAGCCAGAGTGTTCCTTGGAAGCTAGGATGGCCAGACTTTGTCTTTCATACTTCAGACATGCTGTCAGGAGGGACTGGTCACTGGAGAAGGATACCATATTTGGTAAAATGGAAGGTCAGAGAAGAAGAGGAAGACCCCCAGAGAGATGGAATTGCACAATGGTAGAGGCATTTGTGAGGTTGGCCCAGGACCTGGCAGTATTTTGTTCTATTGTACATAGGGATTCTATGATTCACCTAACAATAACAACAAAATATATCTCTATATACATAAGTTATGTGCTGAGTCACAATGAAATGTTTTTCTTATTGTGGGCCATGGTAAAACTTTTTTTTTAAAGAAAGAACCGATCTAGTAAAAGATGTGCTAGTGTTGTCACTGCTGAGTTGTTATTTGTGGTCAGGTTTTGTGTTCCCTGGTTCAGATTTGAGTATGGTGATTAGGAGGTGGGCATCTCTGATTTTCTCATCTAAATCTCCTTTAACAAGATCCACTAAGTCATCTTACAGGCTTCATAGCATAATTAGTTCCCTTTCACAAAGACTTGTTTAGCATATATTGTGTGGAAGACACTGTGCTAGCTGGTATGGGAAGTGCAGTGCTGAAGACCCTTTGCTGCTTCTCAGAGGCTCAGAACTTAGTTCAAACATGTCATTGTTGTTAATTGCCATTGAGTTGATTTCCACTCTTAGCGACCCTGTACAGGATTTCTGAGGAGTGGCTAGTAGGTTTGAACCATTGATACTGAGATTAGCAGTCCATTGCTTATCCTATAGCGCCACATGAATATATATGTATATATGGTTGTTGTTAGTTTGAGAAAACTGACGTCTTTGCTTTTGAACACTTTAAAAAGGTCTTGTGCAGCAGATTTTCCTGATGCAATATGCCATTTGATTTCTTGACTGCTGCTTACGTGAGTGCTGATGGTTGATCCAAGCAAAATGGAAGTCTTTGACAACTTCAATCTTTTTTCCATTTATATGAATGTTGTTTATTGGTCCAGTGGTGAGGATTTTTGTTTTCTTTACATTGAGGTGCAACCCATACCAAAGGCTGTGGTCTTTCATCTTCATCAGCAAATATTTTACCTCCTCTTCACTGTCAGCAAGTAAGGTTGTATCATCTGCATATCACAGATTGTTAATGAATCTTCAACCAATCCTGTTTGCTATGGTTAGACAAAAGGAGTTCTGGTAGCGTAGTGGTTATGAATCGGACTGAGAACATAAGGGTCAGCAGTTCGAAACTACCAGCTGTTCCATAGAAGAAAGATGAGGTTTTCTGCTCCTGTAAAGATTTACAGCCTCAGATAATCTGTACAGGGTCACTATGAGTCAGAACTGACTCCACGGCACATAACAACAACAACCAACTTCTTCCGTCTGAAATTGATCAGACATGCAATCAAGATGTATTGATAATTACTGGTGATTGGAATGCAAAGGTTGGAAACAAAGAAGGATCAGTGGTTGGAAAATCTGACCTTGGTGATAAAAATGATGCTAGATATTGCATGATAGAATT
>NW_006408583.1:12482342-12490688 GCF_000296735.1 Chrysochloris asiatica
AGGAAGGAGACCGGCTGGGGACCCCACACGCAAGATGTTGCCAGACTACCACCTGCTCTAAGGTGACCAAGCAGGATCACTATGCTGAGGTTCGACTCAAATACCTTTTATAACAGCACAAAAGACTACTCTACACATGGTCCTCACCAGATGGAATACACAGAAATCAAATCGACTACATCTGTGGAAAGAGACGGTGGAAAAGCTCCATATCATAATCAAAACAAGGCCAGGGGCTGATTGTGGAACAGACTATCAATTGCTCATATGCAAATTCAGAGTGAAGCTGAAGAAAATGAAAACAAGATCACGAGAGTCAAACTATGACCTTGGATCTATGGCAAAGATATCTGTCATTCCTTGTCCTGTCCGACTCAGCCTTGAACTTTTGGCAGTTCTCTGTCAATGTACTGTTGTAATTGATTTTGAATCATCTTTGGCAAAATTTTACTTGCATGTGATAGCAATGATATTGTCCAATGATTTCTATTCCATTGGTTAACCTCTCTTTAGAATGGGCATATATATGAATCTCTTCCAATCAGTTGTTCAGGTAGCTGTCTTCCATATTTCTTGGCAAAGATGTGTGAGTGCTCAGTATTGCATCTGTTTGTTGAAATATTTCAACTTGTGCTCTATCAATTCCTGGATCCTTTTTCTTTGTCAATGCATTTAGTACACCTTGGGTTTCTTCCTTCAGTACCATTGGATCTTGATTATATGCTACCTTTTGAAATGGTTGACCATCGACCATTCTTTATGGTACAGTGACTTTGTGTATTCCTTTCATCCTCTTTTGATGCTTTCTGCATCCAATATTTTACCCATAGAATCCTTCAGTATTTCAAGTTAGGGTTTGAATTTTTCCTCAGTTCTTTCAGCTTGAGAAATTCTGAGTTTATTCTTTCCTTTTGGTTTTCTAATTCCGTGTCTCTTCACATTTCATTGTAGTACTTGACTTTGTCTTCTTGAGCTACCCTTTGCAATATTCTGTTCAGCTCTATTATCTCCTTATTTGTTCCATTTTCTTAGTATCACTATGCTGGAGAAAAAGTTTCGAAGTCTCTCCTTACATCCATTTTGGTCGTTTCCTTCTTTCTTGTCTTTTTAATGAACTCTTACTTTGTGCCTATATGATGTTCTTGATGTCATCCCACGGCTCTTCTAGTTTTCATTTATTAGTGTGTAATCAAATCTGTTCTTCAGATGATCTCTAAATTCTGGTGGGCTATGTTCAAGGTCATATTTTTGCTCTCAGGGACTTGTCTTAATTTTCTTCAGCTTCAGCCTGAACTTGCATATGAGAAATTGATGGTCTGTTCCACAGTCTGCCCCTGGCCTTGTTTAGGCTGATGATATGGAGCTTTTCCACCATCTCTTCCAGCATATACAATCAGTTTGATTTCTGCATATTCCATCTGGTGAGGTCCCTGTGTATAGTCATCTTTTATGATGTTTAAAAATGGCATTTGCACTGAAGAAGTCATTTGTCTGTCATAAAGGCCACATTTCCCAACTACTAATCCTTCCTCTCTGTTTATAACCTTTGCATTCTAATCTCTAGTATTTATCAGTACATCTTGATTGCATATTGATCATTTTCAGACTAAAGAAGTTGATAGAATTCTTCAATTTCATCATCAGGGTCTTTAGTGGCTGGTACTTAAATTTGAGTATTAGTGGTATTAACTGGTCTTCCTTGTAGATGTCTGGATATTATCCTATTATAGACAGCATTGTACTTCAAGATAGAACATGAAATGTTCTTTTTGATGATAAATGTGACACCTTTCCTCTTCAATTCATCATTTCTGGCATAGTAAACCATATTGTCAGATTCAAAATCACCAATACCAGTTAATTTCAGCTAACTAATGCCTAGGATATCGATCTCTATGCATTCTATTTATTTTTTTGACAGCTTCCAATTTTCCTAGATTCTTGTATCATACATTCCATGTTCTGATTATTAATGGATGTTTACCACTGTTTCTCCTCATTTTGAGTTGAAGGTCCTAAAAGCTTGACTCCATTTGCATTATCAGAATCAACTGTGTTTTCAGGAGGCAGCTCTTCCCCAGTTGTACTTTGAGTGCCTTCCAACCTGAGGGACTCATCTTCTGGTACTGTATCTGCTAATATTCTGGTGCCATTCATAATGTTTCAATATTCTGGCACTATCGGACGGTATTCCACTGCTATTCATAATGTTTTCAGTGACCAAAGATTCAGAAGAAATCTGTCTGTCCTTCTTCTTATTCTGTCTTATTCTGGAAGCTCAGCGGAAACCCGAGTTACCCTGCTGGTATTTAAAATACCATTGGCGTATCTTTCAACATCATAGCCACACACAAGCCACCACAATATGACAAACTAATATACAAGTGGTGGACAACAGCAGTAATGTTTTTTCAGTGTCATGCCCTAACAGTCCAATGTACTTCACCTGTATTATCTCACTTAATTCTCATAATAACTCCTTTATGTGAGTTCTGTCATTATCCTTGTATTATATACTCATGGAGTTTCCAGGAGTAGGAATCTACTTGACCTCAACCGTGTGTATGAGTTTAAAACCTCTGTCTGTATCCATGTTGTTGTTGTTAAGTGTTATTGAGTGGGTTCTGACTCATAGCAACCCTGTGTAGGAGTTCTGGGAAGCAGCTAGTTGGTTTGAACTGCTGACCTTGTGGTTAGCTGTCAAGTGCTTATCCTACAGTGCTATACTAGGACTGCCCTATAGCTCTACATCTATGCCCATGTTCATATTCATATCTATGTATCTCTATCAGAGTCCTGGTGTAGCACTGTAGGATAAGTTCTTGACTGATAACCAAAAGATTGTCAGTTCAAACCCACCAGCCACTCCTTGGAAACCCTATACAGGGTCACAATGAGTCAGAACAGACCCAACAGCATTTAGCAACAGCAACAACACTTACAAGAACATATGTATACATGGCGCTTGATACCTAAAGAGGCTAAATAACTTGTCCAGAGTCATAAAAGAGTAAGTGACAAAGCTGGGCTGAGGTTCATGGAAGGCTAGAGTCCACGTTCTAAAACTTTAGCCTACTCAGAATTTCATATGCTCCCTCTTATCACCACTGAGACCACTGTGACATTTGTGTATAGGCTAGGTAATCATTTTTGAGAATTCCAGTGTCAGAAGACACTTTCTATCATGAGAAGATGGCTATACTGACTAAATTATTCTGAACTGATTAGGAATGCCAGTTGCTTCCAGGTCCATTCTATTGAAATTAGCTTTGCATATTTCTGCCCTACACTTAATGAAACTCATGTTTTAATCTCATTGCAATTCCAGAAAAAATAAAAAGGAAAATAATTTCATTGCCAGTAAAAATCTTTTAGGTTTAGTCAAGGCATGTATAATTCTGGTGCTTCTTGGCTCATTAATTCTTCCAGATGGTGCATGTAAACATGGCAGGAGCTGCAAATTGCATGACGGCCGAAATGTAAATCAAGAAATAAGTGTTCATTATAATTTGTATGACAAATGGAAAGGCTATAAAGTGAAACCGCATACTGCTCAATCAATTTCATTCCATTACTTTTGAGATTCCCCAGAGACTATTTTTGGAAATGGACTTCCCTGATTTTGTCAAGGTCAACTGTCATTGCATTGTTTAGAGGAGTCCTCTGTGTCATTCAGATAGGTTTGGGGAGGTTTAGCTGCTTCCTTTTTGCTCTCAGTGGCCTATGGACTCATCTCAGTTCTTCAAGAAGTGACAAGGGAAGCAAATGTTACTTTAAAATTATGAGGGCTGCTTGACAAGGAGTAGGAGGCTAGTTGCAAGCTTTCCTATGCCCATTGGAGTGGATTCAAGGGTGGCTTGTCCACTGTCTCCTTCCAGAACAGGGATGCTCATTTCCCAAGCTACTGGGAGTCTTGATGGATAATGGCTCTCAACTGTGTCCCTGAAGGGATAGATCCTCCTGGTCCAAAGTCACAGCCCTCCCTTTATATACATTGACTGGTAGATGCCGGAATAAATGGGCCCAGGCTCCCTGTTCCATTCTTTTTTTTTTAATTAAGTTTTTATTGTGAATTGAGTGATAGTTTACATGGGAGAACATCAGCTTTACACTCATCCTATCGTATTTCATTGCAGTAATTACAGCCCCCTCCATGCATCATTATTCAACAGCATTTGTTTCTATTCCCAACTGTTGTTGTTGTTTTTTTGGATGTACACCAAAATACTCAGGAATATATAATCATTCAAACAACCAAATAGCATACCCTGCAAGCCTGCCCCCACATCCACCAGCACACTGCCCCTCTCCCTCCACGAGTCTAGAGTCCCCAGCCGCTCCATCTCTCCATGTCATCGTCTCTGCCTCCATCTCTGGTGTTGCTGCTTCTCTGGATAGGGTCCCGCTCTCTGCTCCTGCTCTTCTCCCTTTATGGCCCAGGGTCCTGCGCTCTTGGACTGTAAGATCAACCACTCCCCTTTTTTTTGTTACAAATCCCTGTTCCATTCTTTACCCCTCTCCCCAACTCAGGGCAACATTGACCAGACATCCTAGCTTCAGAGTTGCTCATGGAGTCCATGTAAGTTTTCTTTGCAACTGCATCACAATTTTACTTCTCTCTGCATAATCCTGCTCTTTTCACTATACCTACTCCCACCCTGAACGATCCCAAGACTATTCCCAGTAAGCTAAGTGCAGTCCCATGATAGCCTCCAACATAAAGTGCCAGCATGAGTGAGGTAGTGGAGAGGGACCCAAACTAGGGTGGAAGACCCCAGGCTCTACTGCAAGCATCATCACTATCAGTCTCTGAGAACTTGCTCAGATGATTTGTCTTCTCTGCTTTCTGTTTCTCTTTTCCTTCAAATGTAAAGCTTGGCCTAGATGGGAAATTCTTACACACTGGTCTCCCTCAGCAAGTGCCCTCTGACTCTGAAATTGCATGCAAGATCTTTGCATTTTTTTTGCAAGAGGGACCATAACTTTCCTGAGGTTCTCAAAGGTCTCAACAGAAACCTTAAAACCAAAGTCATAGGGGATTATCAGGTCATATCCGGCTCAGCTGAGAAAGGAGTCCTGGTGTGGTGCTGCAGGATAAGCACTGGATTGCAAGGCCAGTTTGAACCTCAAAGTAGGCAGTTCAAACCCACCAGCTGTTGGGTCTCTATGAGTCGGAGCAGACTGGACGGCACTCAACAACAACAACATAAGGACTGCCCTGTCAGTGTCATTGTGAAAGCTAGGCTCAAGAGCTGCCTTTACTGCCTGGCTCCTGGAGAGTGGGACTCAGTAGGTAGAAAGGACTTAAACTCTAGTGGGGGTCGGAGTAGCTACTGAAAGAAGGAGGCTTTCTAGTAGTTCACAGGGGATTTCTAAAGAAAGCTGCAAAGAACTCTGCTTCACTAGGGGCTCTGAGGGATGTGTTTCAGCGATGCCAGGAGACCTGGTCTGTATGTCTCTACCTAGGTGATCACAGATTGCACAAATTGACCTCCATCCTAGAGGAGATTTAAGGAGCTACTCTCTGTTAGCATAATGGTTACAAGTCGGGCTGCTAACCTCAAGGTCAGCAGTTAAAAACTACCAGCCATTCCTCGGGAGAAAGACGAGGCTATCTGCTTCTGTAAAAATTTACAGCGTTGGAAACCCTACGCAGGGTCACTAAGCTGTTGTTGTTAGGTGCCATCAAGTTGGTACCGACTCATAGTGACCCTATGCATAACAGAACGAAACACTGCCAGGTCCTGGGTCAACCTCACAGTCATTGCCACACTTGAGCCCATTGATGCTGCCACTTTGCCAGTCTTGCTGGGGGTCTTCCTCTTTTCCTCTGACCCTCTACCTTAGCAAACATGATATCCTTCTCCAGCTACTGGTCCCTCATGACAATAGGTCTGAAGTATGAGAAATAAAGTTTGGCCATCCTGACCTCCAAGAAACACTCTGGCTGCACTTCTCCCAACATAGATCTGTTGGTTCTTTTGGCAGTCCATGGCACTTTCAATATTCTCTTCCAACACCATAACTCAAATGCATCAATGCTTCTACGGTCATTAAGAGTTGGAACCAATTCCATGGTACATAACCAGAACCACCACCATCACTAGCTCATTGAAGAGAATGAATGCTTCTTAAAAAGAGTGTCTAAGGTGATAGACCCTCAGTGAGACAGATTGACACAGTGGTTGCAACAATAGGCTGAAACGTAGTGATAGTTGTGAGGATGGCGCAGGACTAGGCAGTGTTTAGTTCTGTTGTGCATAGGGTCACTATGAGGTGGAACTAAGTTGATGACACCTAACAAGAGCAAGGTGATAGAGCTTGTTCTGCAGAAGGGAAAATGATAATAAGCAGAATAGAGAGCCACAGATTTCCTCATCTTTGTTGTTGTTGTTGTTGTTAAGTGCTGTCGAGTCGCTTCTGATCCATAGCAGCCCTGTATAGGGTTTCTGAGGAGCAGCTGGTGAGCTTGAACCACCAACCTTGCAGTTCAAACAGACCTTATGGTCCAGCATATTAACCCACAGCGCCATCTTTAGACGTGTTTAAATTGAGGCAGAGAAATCAATTAATAGAGATGTGGGAGGGATTCCTACCTGAGAAGGAAAGTTGAAGTAAGCTAAAAAATACCCACCTTCCCTAGAAGAAACTATCTACATGGTGTAAAATGAATAGCTCTAGCTCAACTTTTATTTATTTATTTGTTTTGGTAGTAACATCAATATACTGTGGGAAAAATTACACGGTTTGTAAGGGCTTGCTTTCCACCGCCATAGAATGGCTAATACTTTCCTACTGAATGACAGAGGATGCATGGGTTGAAGTAGATGAGAAGGATAGCTTGGAGTTTCCTCCATACCTTACATTTAAAGCTCTGCATTATCAGCCACCAACTGGAGAAGCCTGTGTCCTCACACTGCTACAACAGAAGTGCTGCATGTGGGTGGCTTTAAAGACTAGCATTTATTTCTCATAGTTCAGGAGGCTAAAACTCCAAATCAGGGTCTCTAGCCCGTAATCTTCTTTGCTGGTAGACTTAGGGTGACTTCTTTATTAATCTTTAAAAAAACTATTTTGTAGTTGAGAATATACACAGTAAAGCATACATCATTCAACAGTTTTTACATGTATCATTTAATGACATGATTACCTTCTCCGAGTTGTGCAAACATTCTCTCCCTCCTTTTCAGAGATGTTCCTTCCCGATCAACATAAATTCACGGTCCTTTAAGGTTCGTATCTAATCTTTCAAGCTGCCGTTCTCAACTTGCTCCCATATTGGTAATTCTTAAAAGAGCATAATGCTCAAGGTGGACTGTTTTTACTAGCTAAATTAAATGGTTGTTTGGTTTTAAAAAGACTTCAGAGGATATTTTAGGCATAAGTTTTAAAGATTATCTCCGGGCAATACTTTCATGGATTCATCTAACTTTCATGAATCCAGGAAGTCTGGAGTCCAAGATAATGTGAAATTCTGTTCTGCATTTTTGCCCTTTTGATCATAATTCTTCAAATGTTTAGTAAGGTAGCTGGACATTATCCAGCTCTTCTGGTCTCAGGCCAAGGAGATAGTTATTCATGGAGGCAATTAGACATACATTCCATATCTTCTATCTATTCTTAATGTTCCTTCTTCCACTGTTGTTCCAGGTGAACAGAGATCAATTACTGTGGCTTGGATGGCTGCTTGCCATTTTGTTTTTTTTAAGACCCCAAACACCATGCAACAAAGTAGGAGGTAGAACTGAATCACTAAACAAGTGATTGGTTAATTAATTGGAATGAACCTTAAGACTGTGACACTAAATCTCCAAATCAAGAAACCAAATCCCATGAAGATTTTGCTTCTATATAAGCAGGGTCATCAGCTACGCTTTAAAAAGTTCTTGTAAATATGTTTACCACAGAACTTTTGCCAATTAAACTCTTTACAGGTGTAAAAATAATTAACAACAATTAAAATCGGCTGTGCAACCCTGTTGTCAGGTGCTGTTGAGTGGGTTCTGACTACTAGCAACCCTATGCACAGCAGAATGAAATACTGCCTGGTTCTGGGCCATCCTCACAGTCATGTTACACTTGAGTCCACTGCTGTTCCACTGTGCAAATTCATCTCATTGAAGGTCATCCTCTTTTTCACTGACCGTACACTTAACTGAGGAGCTCTGGTAGCGTTGTTGTTAAGTGCCTCTCATTGAGTCATTTCCGACCCATAGCGACCCTGTATAGGGTTTCCGAGGAGCAGCTGGTGAGCTTGAACTGCCTACATTGCGGTTCAAACCGACTCTGCAATTCAGCACATTAACCCACAGCACCACACCAGGACTCCATAACTACTAGCATTTC
>NW_006408583.1:12493303-12494633 GCF_000296735.1 Chrysochloris asiatica
CATTTTGGTCTTTTCTTTCTTGTCTTCTTAATGACTTTTTGTTCTCTTCTTGTATGGTGTTCTTGATGTTGTTCCACAACTCTTCTGGTCTTCAGTCATTAGTCTCTGATGCATCAAACCTGCATCAGATTTAAGACGATCTCTAAATTCAGATATGTTATGTTGAAGGTCATATTTTGGCTCTCATGGGCTGGTTTTGATTTTCTTTAGCTTCAGCCTGTATTTACATATGAGCAATTGATGGTCTGTTCCACAGTCAACTCCTGGCTTTGTTTTGGCTGATGATATGGAACTTTTCCACAGTCTCTTCCCACAGATGTAATCAGTTTGATTCCTGTGTATTCCATCTGATGAGGTCATTCCATGTTATGCTTTTTAGATCTGCCTTTTCTGTTTTCACAAAAAGATATTTGTAATGAAGTCATTGGTCTTGCAAGAGTCTATTATAGGATCCCCAGCATCAGTTCTACCACCAACGTCATATTTTACAACTACTGATACTTCTTTTTGGTTTCCAACCTTTGCTTTCCAATCACCAGAAATTGCCAATACATCTCAATTGCATGTTTTATCAATTCCAGACTGGAGAAGTTGGTAGAATTCTTCAATTTCTTCATGACTGGCTTTAGCAGTTAGTGCATAAATTTGGAATAGTAGTGGTATGAGCTGATCTTCCTTGTAGGTGTATGGGTATTATCCTATCACAGACAGCATTATACTCCAGGATATATCTTGACATTTTCTTTTTAATGATGAATGTGATGCCACTTCTCAATTTTTCATTCCCGGCATAGTAAATCATATGATTGTTAGATTCAAAATGGAAAATTCTAGTCCATTTCATCATATTAATACCAAGGATATCAATCTTCATGCGTTCTATTTCAATTTTTTTTTTAGAGTCATACTTCATAGACCCCAAGTTCTGATTATCAATGGATGTTTGTAGCCATTTCTCCTAATTTTGCGTTGTGCTCATCGGTAGATGAAGGTCACAGAAACTTCACTCCTTTTGCATCATCATGGTCAACTGTACTTTGTGGAGGCATCTTCTCTCCAGTCCTATTTTGGTTGCCTTCCAACCTGAGTGACTCATCTTCTGGCACTAGATTGCACAGTGTTTGGTGCTCTTCATCACGTGTGACCGTTCAGTATCCTGGTGTTCTGACAATGTACGCAGCTATTCATAAAGTTTTCAGTGGATAAACATTCAGAAGTAGTCCGCCTCTCCTTCTTCCTCATCTGCCTGAGTCTGGAGTCTCAGCTGAAAACTGTCCACCATGGGTGACGCTGCTGGTATTAAAATGTTGCTGGCATGGTTTCCAGCAGC
>NW_006408583.1:12496424-12497845 GCF_000296735.1 Chrysochloris asiatica
TCCTTCAGTACCATCAGTTCTTGATCATATTCTTCCTCTTGAAATCGTTGAACATCTGGTACAGTGACTCTGTGTATACTGTCTATCTTTTTTTGATGGTTTCTGCATCATTCATTATTTTGCCCAAAGAATCTCTTAATATTGCAAATCAAGGCTTCAATTTTTTCCTCAAGTCCTTCAACCTGAAAAAAGCAAAAGAAGGTCCTCCCCTTTAAAAAAAAAATTTATTTATTACAATCCCCTCTATGCATCATCAAATAACCAAAGGGTATAACCCGCAAGCCTGCTCCCCAGCCGTCAGCACACAGCCCCTCTCCCTCCCTGAGTCCAGTGTTCCCAGCCACTCTATCTTTCCACATCATCGTCTCTGTCTCCATTTCTGGCATCACTGCTTCTCTAGGGTCCCACACTCAGCTCTTCTCACTTGATGGTCCTAGAGACCTCTGCTCCTGGACTGCAAAATCAGTCACTCCCCTCCTTTTGTTATCAAACATCTACCTTTACATTTCTGACCCTCACAGTCAGTTCTGATAGCAATTATTCACTATTGTACCGCACGACAGGGAAGAGGAGGAAAAAATGTGTAGAATCCCACTCCTCTTTTTTCAAATGTTGCTGAGTGGGTTTCACTGTGTCAGTCTGGCTGTGGCCCCACCCTCTGAACGCAGCCCAGGCAGGAATGCTTTGCAGGTAGAGTCTGGAGTCCTAATTGATTCCGGAATTGCAATATTTTCCTTTATCCTGTGATTTTTCCACCGGTGGGTGTGGGAAACTGACACCCTGCACCTTATACTAGATCCAGAGCTCTGGAGCAGCTCTGTAAAAGCACCTTCTTTGGAGTTTTGGTACCTCCCCCATGGAGCTCCTACTACCTGACCCCCTTTTGTTTTTAGACTCCAGGTTTCTTTCTGCATTTGATTTACTTGACTTTGTCTTCTTAAACTGCCTGCCATTTGAAATTTTGTGTTCAGCTCTTCTATTTCTTCATTTCTTCCATCTGTTTTAGTATCTCTATACTGGAGAGCATGTTTTAGAGTCACTTCTGCCATCCATTTTGGTCTTTTCCTTCTTTCCTGTTTTTCAATGACTTTTTCTTTCTTCTGGTCTTTTGTCATTAGTGTCTAATGCATTAGATCTCTTCTTGAGATGGTCTCTAAATTCAGGTGGAATATATTCAAGATCATGTTTTTGCTCTTGTGGACTTGTTTTAAATTTTTTCAGCTTTGGCCTGAACTTACTTTGGAGTGATTGATGGTGTGTTCCACAGTCTGCCCCGGCCTTGCTTTGGCTGCTTATTTTGAGCTTTTCCACTGATATACTCCGTTTGATTCCATATGTTGACGTCCCTGTGTATAGTCACCTTTTATGTTGTTTTAAAAGCTTATTTGCAATGAGCAAGTTAATGGGTCTTGCAAAATTCT
>NW_006408583.1:12498560-12505688 GCF_000296735.1 Chrysochloris asiatica
CTCTGACCCTTCTCCTTACCAAACATGATATCCTTCTCCAGCGACTGGTCCCTCCTGACAATATGTCCAAAGTATGACCCGACGAAGTATGGCCATCTTGGTCTCCAAGGAGCACTCTGGCTGCACTTCTACCAAAATGGATCTATTGGTTCTTTTGGCAGACCATGGCACTTTCAATATTCTCCTCCAATACTGTAACTCAAAAGCATCAATTCTTCTATGGTCTTCCTTATTCACTGTCCAGCTTTCACATATATATGAGGTTATTGAAAACACCATTTGAATAGTCATGATAAACTCTACTTTGAAGAGGCAATTCTTCCCCAATCATTTTGAGTGCTTTCCAAACTGAGGGCTTATCTTCTGGCACTGTATCTGACAGTGTTCTACTGTTATTTATAAGGTTTTCAGTGGCTAACCATTCCTTCTTCCTCCTCTAGTTTAGTCTTGAAGATCAGCTGAAACCTGTACACCATTTGTGACCCTGCTGGTCTTTCAAATACTAGTGGCATAGCTTCCAGCATCACAGCAACACATCAATGATCACAGGACAACAAATGGACAGATGAGTGGTGGGTCATAGACAAGCTAAATTAACTGGAAGAAATCAGGAACTAAAAGAGCTGAACAGAAAATTTCAAAGGGTAGCTTGAAAACACAATGTCCTTTCTTGCAATGAAATATGCAAAGACCTGGAGTTAGATAACCAAAAGTGAAGAACATGCTCAGCATTTCTTAAGCTAAAGGAATTGAAAAAAATTTCAAGGCTTTAGGATTCTTTGGCAAAATATTGAATGATGCAGGAAGAATCAAAAGAAGATGGAAAGACCACTGTACCAAAAATAATTTCTCAAATTTGAATCCTTTCACGAGGTATCATATAATTAAGAATTAATTATATTGAGGAAAGAATCCCAAGCTTTACTGAGTGTATTAGCAAAAAACAAGGCCCTGGGAGGATTCCTGAGCCCATGGACAAGGACATTACCACAGAGGACTAGAGCTGAGAGTGAAGCATCCAGCTGCTGTAAAGTGAGGGGAGACACACAAGAATGGCCAGACTTGCAAATAGTACTACCATTTGACTTAGCTTGATGATCAGAACTCAACTCAAATAAGATAAAAAACAATTTTTGATAAATGAAACGAGTATAAATTGCTACAATTTGATGAACTTGACCTATACTTATGGATGTAGTGGCTCAAAATACCAACTGACAGGGAAGGAGTCTTCACATCAAGTATCAACGCTATCCCCTCTGTATACAGGGTAGATGGGGACGAGCAACTTAGACACTGGCTACCTAAAATGTTGTTGTTGTTGTTGCTAAGTGCCGTCGAGTCGGTTCCGACCCATAGCGACCCTGTACAGGGTTTCTGAGGGTGTAAATCTTTACGGGAGTAGAAAGCCTCATCTTTCTCCCGCGGAGTGGCTGGTAGTTTCGAACTGCTGACCTTAAGGTTCGCAGCCCAATTCGTAACCACTACGCTACCAGAGCACCTACCTAAAATGAGGGGGCTATAAAGGCATGAAGCGACTGGCTTACAAGTTTTCAAGGGAGTTTAGTTTAAGAGTGTGAGGGGGAAGGTAGAGTCCCCTCTGAATAGTTTTCATCTTGTCTAGATGGGTCTGGTTAAAAGAGATGGGGATAAGATCCTTATGATTCAATAATGAGTGGTTGTTATCATGACTAACTGCAACCGTCACCACTGTAAAGGTAGAAGTTTTGTAACAAAAAGGGGGTAGCTGATCTTACAGTCCAGGAGCATAAAACTCTGGGACCATCAAGGGAGAAGAGCATGAATGGAACATGGGACCCTATCCAGAGAAACAACAACACCAGAGATGGAGGCAGAGATGAGGACATGGAGAGAGAGAGAGCAAATGAGGACTCTAGACTCATGGAAAGAGAAAGACTGAGTGCTGGTGGTCAGGAGGTAGGCTTTCAGAATGTTCCCCTTGGTTGTTTAAATGATTATATATTCATGAATGTTTTTGTTTACATCCCCCCCAAACAACAATAACAATAAACAAACAGGGAATAAAAACAAATATGCTGAATGATGATATGTGGAGGAGGTTGTAATAATTGCAATGAAACAATGAGTGTAAAACCAATGTTCTCCCATGTAAACTACTACTCAATTCACAATAAAAACAAAACAAAACAAAAACAAGGTCCCAGGAATTGATGGAATACAAATTGACATGTTTCGATCAACTGGCTGCTCACTCCTCTATGCCAATAAATGTGGAAGACAGGTACCTTGCCAACAGATTTGAAGAGATCCATATTTGTGCCTATTCCAAAGAAAGGTGACCCAATGGAATGTGGAAATCATTGAGCAATATCATGGATATCACATGTAATAAGATTTTGCTGAAGATAATTTAAAAGCAGTTGTAGCAGTACATTGACAGGTAGCTGTCAGAAAAACAAGCTGGATTCTGAAGAGGTTTTGGAATGAGGGTTATCATTGATGATGTCAGATGGTCAGATGTATCTTGGTTGAAAGCAGAGAATACCAGAAAGGTGTTTAATTGTGCTTTACTGACTATGCAAAGATATTTAACTTTGTGCATCTTAACAACGTATGGATAACAGTGAAAATAATGGGAATTCCAGACACTTCATTGTGCTCATGAGGAACCAGTTCATAGACCAAGAGGCAGTTGTTCATACAGAACAGGGGAATACGGAATGATCTAAAATCAGAAAAAGTGTGCATCAGGGTCATAACATTTATCACACTATTCAGTCTGTATGCCGAGCAAATAATCAGAGGAGCTGGATTATATAAAAGAGAATGTGGCATCAGGATTGGAGGAAGACTCATAAATAACTGGCAATATTCAGATGATACAATGTTGCTTGCTAAAAACAAAGAGGACTTGAAATACTTAACTAATGATATCAAAGTCTGCAGCCTTCAGTATGGACTGCAACTCAATGTAAAGAAAACAAAAATCCTCACAACTGGACCAATAAATAATATTGTGATAAGTGGAGAAAAGATTGAAGTTGTCAAAGATTTCAGTTTTCTTGGGTCCACAATCAGCACTCATGAAAGCAGTAGTCGATAAATCAAATGTCATATTGCATTAGACGTATCTGCTCCAAAAGACCTATTTAGTGTTAAAAAGCAAAGATGTCAGTTTGAGGACTAAGGTGCGCCTGATTCAAGCCATGGTATTTTCAGTTCCTTCATATGCATGTGAAAGTTGGACAATGAATAAGGAAGACCATAGAAGGATAGTTTGAAGTATGGTTTTGGGGAATAAAATTGAAAGTACTATGGATTGCCTGAGAACAAGCAAATCTGTCTTGGAAGAAGTACAGCCAGAATGCTCCTTAGAAGGGAGAATGGCGAGACTTCATCTTGCGACATTTTATCAGGAGTGATCAGTCTCTGGAGAAGGACATCATGCTTGGTAAAGTGGAGGGTCAGAAACAAAGAGGAAGACCCCCAACGAGATGGACTAACACAGTGCCAACAACCATGGGTTCAAACATGACAACAATTGTGAGGATGGTGCAGAACTGGGCAGTGTTTTGTTCTGTTGTGTATAGGGGCGAGGGGAGCTTGACATGCAAACAATGATGTACATGACATTCCATCTTCAGAATCTTGCAACAGCTCCCACGTGTCTTTGTATTGTAGCCAAGCTCCTTAACATCCAATGTTAACCTTGCTTACCTGTACAATTCCTCTTTCTCTTCATTTCTTAGATTGACAATTTGTCCTTTAAGGTTCTATTTAAGCAGTACATCATAATTTTCATCTAGTGTCTCGTCGTAGTAGGGGATTGCTTTCTGTGCTTCCATATCACCCTGACTTCATCTTTTTGTGTGTGATCAGCCCTAACTTTACTAGATGTTTTCCCTGGGGAGCTTAAAAGATTCATGTGTTTTAGTTCCACTGCAGGTCAAATAAATCAGAATCTTGGGGTAGGGAATAGGGGTGTGTGTATCATTCTACTTCACTATTATGTCTCTCTCTCTGTCCATCCATCCATCCATCCATCCATCCATCCATCCATCCATCCATCCATCATCCATCATCCATCAACCAGCCAACCATGGACCCATCCTCCTATCCATCCATCCAACCATCTCCTGGGGGCAATGGCTGTTCCCTGGTAGAATTCTCACTTCCCTGCTGGAGTTCATGCGCCGTCACCACCTATCAGTGGAGCCTTGTATGTTGCTCTGACGCTGAACAGGTTTCAGTGGAGCTTCCAGACTAAGCTGGACTAGGAAGAAGGGCTTGATTTTCTACTTCTGAGAATCAGCCAGTGAAAATCCTACGGACTCTATGACCCCATGTGAAGCTGATCTGAAACCCATACTGGGGATAATGCAAGACGGGGCTGCATTGTTGTTCTCTTGTGCTTGGGCTTGCCATGAGTCAGGCAGACTTGACCGCAGCTCACAACCACCACCATCACTCATTTGTCACCCTTTCTGATGCTCCCCACGTGAGTCTGATGTGCTGTTGGTAAAAACAACAGAAGTCTGCCTTTGTGGGGAGCAAACAGACCTGGTCCTGTTGCCAGTCCCCAAACTCAACTTGTTTGAAGATATGGACAGAATCACTGGATTTATCACCCAAATTCCATTCACCTTTTATTCTGTGATCCTAACCCTATTTTGGTAGGATGATTACCTCCTGTTCTTTACCTCTACTATCCCCTCCCACTTCCCACTTACTATTTTTGGTAATTCCATTTAGATATGTGAAAGCCATTTTGTTGTTGTTATTGTTAAGTGCCGTTGCATTGGTTCCGACTCATAGTGACCCTGTATAAGGTTTCTAAAGAGTGACTGATGAGTTTGAACCGCCGACCTTGAGATTCAAACCAACCTTCTGGTCCAGTACATTATCCTGTAGCACCACACCATAGTTTTGTTTAAAAAAATACAAAATAGCTTCTCTTCATCTTTATTTTGTTAGTCAATGCTTTGAAATTATCTCTGTGGCTGACACCAAGACTACCTGCATTGTTAAAAACTGGATTGCTGTTACCCTCTTCCCCTGGCTCAGCCCTGCCGTCTGTGTACGGGGGCGCCTGGGGGCACTTTATAATGATGTCTCCACAGCCCAGTCAACCATGCCTACACTGAGCAGAGCTGTTTGAGGCGCTTCCTGTAATGTTTCATACTGTTGTGCTGTTGACATTTGGTGCATGTGTTTGTCATTGACACACAAGCTCCCAGTACAGCTGGAAACCTTGCCTTTCATGTTGAAGCTGTTTTTAAAGGAAATGTCCCTACTTATCTCAAAGCCAGAGAGACTGGAGGGAAGGGAGGAGTTTGTTTGCCTACATCTTCAAACGAGCTGAGTTTGGGGAATGGCATCAGGACCCTGTTGAATTTGCTCCCCACAAAGGCAGACTTCTGTTGCTTTTCCCAAGATCCTGACACAGGGGTGTTTGTCTTTAATGTCACGAAAGGAGATAACACAGCTGTGTTTATGGTGGGAGTTACCTGCAATTTATGTTCTAACTTAAACATTTAAGAAGATTAGCTGTTTCCTTTCATTGAGGAACTTTTTTTTTTTTCAGCTTGTATAAATCTTTCAGCGTTAGGAAGATGATTGAAAAATCAGGCCCTCTATTCTCTGGGACAGAGTTGGGATTATTAAAGCGATAGCATTTTGGAATGTGGACATACATACAATTTCACTTCAAAAGAGCAAAAAAAAGCAAATGAGGAAGAACTAACAAGGCTGGTTATCTAAATAGGAACAGACATTTCTTGGGCGATTTGTGAAACCCAAGCTGGTCTGATCATGAGCCACCCTCCTTGTTATATCTGTTCCTGTATTATTTTGTTCTAGTCTAAGACACATTAGAATTTATTATCCTGATCAAAAGTTCCCCTCGGTCTCTTGGTAAGCACCCACCAAAATGCCTTCTTAGGGTTTTGCAAGTTCAGTTTGAATTGATTCCAAAGATATTATAAAGACCGTTTGCAGATGATAACTGAGCTTCTTGTCCCCTTGTCATTTTCTTATGACATCAAAACAACCCACTTCCCACAGGATCCACTAGAACTGCCTCATGGAGTTTTTTGAGGCGGTAAATCTTTATGAAAGCTGACTGGCATGTCTTTCTTCTGCTGAGTGGATGGTGGGCTCAAACTGCTGACCTTTTGGTTCACAGTCAAGCTCTTTAACCACTGTGCCACTAGGGTTCCTTTTCCATAGACCAGAACCCAAACCCAAACCAAACCCTCTGCCCTCACATTGATTCTGACTCACAGTGACCTGATAGGACACAGTAGAACTACTCCCAGCCCATCCTCCTTCTGTGGAGCAGCTGGTGGCTTTGAATTGATGACCTTGTGGTGAGCAGCTTCACGTTTAACCCAATATAACTCTGGGACTCCTTTTTCCAAAGACAGTAGCTCCTAAATACTTCTTTTCCTGTGGCCATAGCTTTCTCCAGGTTGAGTGTGTGTATACAGGAGACATTTCTAGACCTCAGAAAGAGTATAGATTGACTATGTCCCTACTCTTTATTAAAGTACAACTTGATCAATATTTTACCAGGTTTCCTTATGAAAGTTTGTCCTTCCCACCTCTTGTGTCCTGAACACTGTATGCTTTAAAATAATCTTTTAAAAAAGTGTTTATTCATTCCGTAGACTCCTGTCAACTTCTTGATGAGAGAGAGTAGAGGAAAGGCTGATTGGTATGAAGTTTGGGGAGACTTGGGAACTCCTGAGTCTATGGACATTAATCTAGCTGTGGAGGGCTAGAGCTGAGAGGGAAGCGACCAGCTGATATGGAGTAGGGGGAGACGCACAAGAATGCCCAAAGTTGTAGATAGTACTCATTTGACCTAGCTTCAATGGCTTGAGGACTGGAGCTCGACTAGAGGAAGATAAAGAAATTTGATAAAGGAAAAAAGTGTAACTTGCTACAATTTGATGAATTTTACCTATACTTATTGACGTAGTAGCTCAAAATACCAATCAAGAGGGAAGGAGTCTTCATATTAAGGATCAAGCGTATCCCCTTGATACACAGGGTTGATAGGGATGGGCAACTTAGACATTGGCTACCTAAAATGGGGGGTGGCTATAAAGGCAAGAAGTGGCTGACTTACAAGTTTTCAAAAGC
>NW_006408583.1:12506203-12508025 GCF_000296735.1 Chrysochloris asiatica
TTCACAATAAAAGCTTTTAAAAATTTTGTTTATTTATGTATTTTTAAGGTAAAGGTTTAAATATGATTTAGGCTCCCATTTAACAGTTTTTATACAAGAAAATTATCTGTATTCAAAAGGTGGAGTCTGTGTATGTATGTGTGTTCGATGCAGAAATTTAAGGAAGTTTGTTTCTCTTCTGCTCTTTCAGGTCAGAATCATGCGCACTGAAGCCTATTCAGATGTCTTATGATTGACAAGTGAATGCAGAGAATTGTGTTCAGTATTTGGAACCCTCATGAAGGGCCCATCGGTGATCCCAGTGGAGATCCCAGGTATTACTGCTTCATGCCTCTTAATGCCTCTTAATGCTATTACATTTGATCTCTGAGAATCATTAGCTTACACTAAAATGAGCCATATGTTTATTGATTCAGTAATATGACCCGAGACTTCCAAAAAGATCAGAACTAAGATTGTGAGATATCATCAAACACAGTTTCTGACTTTAAAATTACAATCAATGATTCAAAAATGGGGCAGTTTGAAAGTTAACAGATGTGGAATGACTGCCCATAGGAATTTCATGGACAACCTACGCACAGTTAGTAAATAGAGTGGGGATTTCACATGGGAATGTAGAGCTTCTCTCTCATCTCCTGAGAGAATTCAGACTGGGTAGATTTACAGGGCATCTCACTCTTCAAAAAGGAACAGGAACGATTACAGCATTTGGGCAAAGGGCAGGAGGCCTGAACTCATTACTTGGAAGAGTGAGGACCCAGGAATTAGACTAAAAGATCCCCAGAACAATTCCATCATGTACCACTGTGGTGGGACAGATGTGTGGGGACATTTGGCCATGTGTCTTAAGAACTTTAATAATGTTTTTGCTGTATCCATTACTTGCATGTCTTCAAATGTAATGATACAAAAATTTATATAAAGATGGTGATTAAGTTTTTATTTGTTGTTGTTGTTTAGTATTTTAGCATTTGTTGAGTTGGTTTTGACTCATAACACCCCTGGATAGGGTTTCCGAGGAGCGTCTAGTATATCTGAA
This sequence comes from Chrysochloris asiatica, assembly GCF_000296735.1. Lineage (NCBI taxonomy): Eukaryota > Metazoa > Chordata > Mammalia > Afrosoricida > Chrysochloridae > Chrysochloris > Chrysochloris asiatica. The sequence goes on from NW_006408583.1 coordinate 12,507,246, forward strand.
ACACTGATCTTGCAGTTAAAACCTACTTGTGGTCCAGTGCTTATCCTACAGCACCACACCAGGACTCCAAAATTTTTATTTATTTTAGCAAAATATTGGAAATAATCTGAATATTTAATAGTAAAATAAATATTGGTGTAGCTGTAGTGTTGTGAATCTTTTAATATGTCTCTTCTAGTCTTAGTCTTACTGCCAACAAACAACTCTATCTGCTGGATCTGGGTAAGAAAAGACAGAGGATCCTGATGGGATGACATGAGGCAGCTCAGAGTGTTTTGGAGTTCATTGTAATTGTAAAAACTTTACACTCCAGCATGGATAGAAGATAAACCATCTCAGAAGTGTATCCTTTGAACCCTGAGATCCTGTGACTTGAACCTCCTCCACCCAATGGCAGAAAGGTGTGATACTGGAGGAGGATCAGAGGAGCAGCTGCAGCAGCACCTAGACCCCGAGCACTAGGCAGAGCAGCCAGCTTCCCAGCCCACAGAGCAAGTAAAGCAGAGTAACTTGGGTGGGAGGCTTGATTGCAAATTGTGATGCCTCCAGGCGTGTAAATTGGGGGGCTAGATTTGTGGACTCTGGGACCTAGAGCTGAGTGCCTTAAGGATGAGGCTTTTGGTGGAGTCAGAGTCATTTATCAGCAGGTTACTGGAACAACTGAGTATTTTCTGATCTGATATTGTAACCTGTGAACTTCTCTAATAAACCCCATTGTTGTTGTTGTTGTTAAGTGCCGTCGAGTCGGTTCCGACCCATAGCGACCCTGTACAGGGTTTC
>NW_006408583.1:12508440-12511035 GCF_000296735.1 Chrysochloris asiatica
GTAAAATGTTCTGATGAAGATCAAAGAGCACAGCCTTCAGTATGGATTACATCTCAATGTCAAGAAAACAAAAATCCTCACCACTGGACCAATAAACAATGTTCTTATCAATGGAGAAAAGATTGAAGATGTGAAGGACTTCATTCTTCTTGGATTAGCTATCAACACGGAAGCAGCAGTCAAGAGATCAGACGATGTATTGCATCACAGGTAGTTAATGAGTTTTCTTCTAATCTTGATGTCACTTTCTTCTTCATATACTCTAGCTTCTTGAATTATTAGCTCAGCAAGTTGAATATGAATGGTGAAATAGTGTAATCCTGGTAAGCACATTTCCTGATTTTAAACCATTCAGTATCCCCTTGTTCTACTTGAATGACTATCTCATGGTCTATGTACAGGTTCGTCATGAGCACAATGAAGTGTTCGAGAATATCCATTTTTTGCAGTGTTATCCATAGCTTGTAATGATCCACACAGTTGAAAATCTGTGCACAGTCAATAAAACACAAGTATACTCTTTCTGGTATTCTCTGCTTTCAACCAAGATCCATAGGATGTTAGCAATGGTATCTCTTTATCCTCTTCTGAATCTGGCTTGAATTCTGGCAGTTTGTTGTCAGTATACTTTTGTAGCAGCTTTTGAATTATCTTGAGCAAAATTTTACTTGCATGTGATATTGATGATACTGTTTGATGGTTTCCACATTCCGCTGGGTCATCACTCTTAAAGGAAGTCTTCTACATTTCTTGGCATAGATGAATGAGTCTCTCCAGTGCTTCATCAGTTTATCAAAATATTTCAATTTGTATTCCGACAATTCCTAGTGCCATCACTGCAGCTTGAGTTTCTTCCTTCAGTATCATCACTTCTTGATCATATGCTAGCTCTTGAAATGGTTGAACATTGACCTTATCGTTTTGGTACTTTCTATCTTCTTTTGACCGAAGACCAGAAGAGTTGTGGGATGACATCAAGAACATCATAAATGAAGAAAGCAAAAAGTCATTGAGAAGACAAGAAAGAAGGAAAAGGTTAAAATGGATGTCAGAAGAGACAATGAAACTTGCTCTCCAGCGTAGAGTTGCTAAAGCAAATGGAAGAAATGAGATCCAAGAGCTGAGCAGAAAATTTCAAAGATCAGCTTGAGAAGATAAAGCCAAATATTATAACAAAATGTGCAAAGATCTGGAATCAGAAAGCCAAAAAGGAAGAACACGCTCAGCATTTCTCAAGCTGGGGGAACTGAAGAAAAAATTCAAGCCTCAACTTTCATTATTCAAAGATTCTCTGGACAAATTATTGAATGATGCAGAAAGCATCAAGAGAAAATGGAAGGAATACACAGAGTCACTGTACCAAAAGGAAATGGTTAATGTTCAACCATTTCAAGAGGTAGCATATGATGAAAATCCAATGATACTGAAGGAAGAAGTCCAAGGTGCATCGAAGGAATTGGCAAAGAACAAGGCACCAGGAATTGATGGAAGAAAAATTGAAATCTTTCAAGAAACTGAGGCACCACAGGAGGCACTCACTCATCTCTACCAAGAAATTTGGAAGACAACTATCTGGCCGACTGATTGAAAGAGATCCATATTTGTGCTCATTCCAAAGAGAGGTGACCCAACGGAATGTGGAAATCATCGGACAATCTCTTTGATAGCCCATGAGAGTAAAGTTTTGCTAAAGATAATACAGAAACGGTTACAATCATACATTGACAGAGAACTTCCAGAGGTTCAAGCTGGATTCAAAAGAGGCCGTGGAACAAGGGATATCATTGCTGATATCGAATGGATCTTGGCTGAAAGCAGAGAATATCAGAAGGATGTTTATCTGTGCTTTATTGACTACACAAAGGCTTTCGATTGTGTGGATCATAACAAGCTATGGACAACATTGCGAAGTATGAGTATTCTGGAACACATAATTGTGTTTATGAGGAATCTGGCCTGGACCAAGAGACAGTTGTTAGAACAGAACACGGGAACACTGAATGGTTTAAAATTAGGAAAGGTGTGTCAAAAGGTTGTATTCTTTCACCATACTTATTCAACCTGTATGCTGAGCAAATCATCCGAGAAGCTGGGTTATGAAGAAAAACATGGCTTCAGGATTGGAAGAAGACTCATTAACAACCTGTGATAATGCAGATGATACAACCTTGCTTGCTTAAAGTGAAGAGAACTTAAAATATCGCCGTGGGTTAATGCTCCAGACAGCAAAGCCATTTAAACTGCAAGGTCGGTGGTTCAAGCTCACCAGTCGTTCCTCGGAAACCTTGAATAGGGTCGCTATGGGTTGGATCCAACTTGACAACACTTAACAACAACAACAACAATGATCAAAGAGCACAGCCTTCGGTATGGATTACATCTCAATGTAAAAAAACAAAAATGCTCACCACTGGACCAATAAACAACATTCTTATCAACAGAGAAAAGATTGAAGTTGTCAATGACTTCATTCTTCTGGGATCAACTATCAACACTCATGGAAGCAGCAGTCAAGAAATTCAACAACATATTGCTGCACAAGACCTTTTTAAAGTGTTGAAGAGCAAAGATGTCAGCTTGAGGACTAAGGTGCGC
>NW_006408583.1:12511435-12521948 GCF_000296735.1 Chrysochloris asiatica
GGGTCGGAACCGACTCGATGGCACCTAACAACAACAACAATCTTCTTTTGATGCTTTATTCACTGTTCCGTAATTTGCCCGTAGAGTCTTTCAATGTTGCAAGTAGAGACTTGATTTTTTTCCTTCACGTCTTTCAACTTGAAAAATGCTGAGCATGTTCTTCTTTTTTGGTTTTCTAACTCCAGGTCATTGTACATTTCATTAAAATTCTTTGTCTTCTCAAGCTGCCCTTTGAAATTTCGTATTCTGATCTTTTGCTTTCTAATTTCTTCCATTGGATTTAGTATCTCTACGTTGGAGAAAGTTTTATTCTCTTCTGACATCCATTTTGGTCTTTTCCTGCTATTTTGCCTTGTTAATGACTTTTTCTTTCTTCCTGCATGATGTTCTTGATGTCATACCAGAACTCTTCTGCTTTTCAATCATTAGTGTGTAATGCATTAAATCTATTTTTAAGAATGTTTGGCTCTGGCGGTTAACGTGCTGGACTGCAAGGTTAGTTTGAACTGTAAAGTCAGTGGTTCAAGCTCACCACCCACTCTTTGGAAACTCTATACAGGGTTTGCTATGAGTCAGAAATGACTCAAAGGCACTTAACAACAACAACAAATTCAGGTGGGATATTTTCAAGGTTATATTTTGGCTCTCGTGAACTTGTTTTTATTTTCTTCAACTTCAGCCAAAACTTGCATAGGGGCAGTTGATGGTCTGTTCCTTTGTTTGCCCTTGGCCTTGTTTTGGCTTGTAATATGAAGTTTTTCCACCATCTCTTTCCATAGATGTAGTCAGTTTGATTTCTCTGTGTTTCATCTGATGAGGTCCATGTGTACATTCGTCTTTTATGTTGTTTATAAGAAGTATTTGCAATGAATAATTCATTAATCTTGAAAAATTCTATTATGTGATCTTCTGCATCATTTCTAACACCTAGGCCATATTTTCCAACGATTGTTCCTTACTCTTTGTTTCTAACCATTGCATTCTAATCACCAGCAATTATAAGTACATTTTGATTGCATGGTCGATCAATTTCAAACTTTTAAGAAGTTGGTAGAATTCTTTAACTTCGTCATGACTGACTTTAGTGTGTAAATATGAAGAGCAGTGATATTAGTTGGTCTTTCTTGAATGTGTATGGATATTATCCTACCACAGGTAGCTTTGTACTTTATAATAGAGCTTGAAATGGTGTTTTTGATGATGAATGAGGCACCATTCCTCTTCAATTTGTCATTCCCAGCATAGTAAACCATAGGATTATCAGATTCAAAATGGCCAAACAATTCCATTTCACCTCACTAATGCTGAGGATATCAATCTTTAAGCATTCCACTTCAAATTTGATGATTTCCAGTTTTCTCAGTGTCACACTTCATACATTCTATGTTCTGATTATTAGTGGCTATTTTGCAGCTGTTTCTCCTCGTTTTGAATTATGCCCCATCAGCAAATGATGGTCCTGAAAGTTTTGCTGCATTTGTATCATCATGGTCAACTCTCCCCCAGTCGTATTATGAGTGTTTTCCGACTTGAGGGGCTCATTTTCTAGTACTATTTCTCACAATTTTCCAGTGGTGAAACATTCAGAAATAGTCCACCTCTCCTTCTTCCTAGTCTTTGTTAGTCTGGAAGCTCAGCTGAAACCTGCCCACTATCGGTGACACTCCTGGTATTTTACATACTGGTGACATTGTTTCTGACAACACAGTAACATGCAAGCCACCATAATACGACAAATTGACATCAGTGTTGGGGTCTTCTTTGTAGGCATGATAGACTTGAAAATCTCTTTTTGCTATGCCTTTTCAATATGTCATTCCCAGCCTAGTAAATCATATTATTGTCTGATTTAAACTGGCCAATACCAGTCCATTTCAGCTCACTTAAGCCTCAAATATTGATCTTTATTCTTTCCATTTCATTTTTGACAACTTCCAATTTTCCTAGATTCATATTTCATACATCCCATGTTCTAATTATTAATGAATGTTTGCAACTACTTCTTCTCAATTTGACTCATGCCACTGCAGCAAATGAAGGTCATGAAAGCTTTACTCTATCCATGTCATGAAGATGGACTCGCCTTTGAGCAAGCAACTCTTCCCCAGTCATATTATGAGTGCCTTCAGATATGAGGGCATGTTTGATTTTCTGGCACAATGTCAGACAACACTCTACTGCTATTCATAAGATTTTCACAAGCCATTTTTGTTGTTGTTGTTGTTAGAAGTTGATCACCAGACCTTTTTTCCTACTCTGTCTTAGTGTGGAAGTTCTGCTGAAACCTGTCCAATGTGAGTGATGCTGTTGGCATGTGAAATACAGGTAGCATAGCTTCAGCATCTCAGCCACACACAAGCCACGACAGTACAGTGGGTGATGGTATCAGAGTTGTATATTGTTGAAATGAATCCTTTCTATGGAGGAATGATTATATTTGTTGTATGCCACAATTATAAAATGGGAATTTTACTTTACAGCCAGTATTTTTGTTAATAACACAACACATATTTATGAAGGAACAAAGTTGATGGTGCCGTTACATAAAAAGAAGAAAAGGAATGTCTTTTGTAATTCTACCTCTTAATGATAGCCACTGTTAATTTTTAGGTATGTAGTCCTCCAAATATTGAAAATGATGGTGAAGATGATGAGCATTTATTGAGTACGTGGATTTTCTCACTTACTTTGCATGTTAATACTATGTGATGTTGTTGTTAGATGCCTTCAAGTCCATTCCGACTCAATGCCACCGATGCGCAACAGAACAAGATCATTCCAGGTCCTGCGCTGCCTTCACAATTGTTGTTATGTTTGAACCCGTGTTGATGCCACTGTGCCAATCCACCTTGCTGATCCATTACTTTACCAGACATGACTGGTCCCTCCTGATAACAATCTGATGTATGAGAGACCAATTCTCACCATCTTGACCTCCGAGGAGCATTCTGGCTGGACTTCTTACAGCACAGATTGGTTTGTGTCAACTATTATTTTCTTTATTTCAAACTGTAAGAATATAAGTCTTAATAAATTCACCTAATTTATGTATCTATTTGTATTTATTTTTCACTTAATACAGTCACCTAATTTGCTCCAGATCACGTAACTTGCAAGTAGTATAATCTGGATTTGAACCCATGTAGTGTGAGCCCAGAGCACACATGAGTTAGAATAGTATTTTGGTCAAGTACACATCTTTGAAGAAACAAAAGCCAAACCAGGTGGCATTGAGTCCATCTGGCTCATGGTGGCCCTGTGTGTGCCAGAGGAGAACTGAGCTTGGCAGGGTTTTCAGTGGCTGGATTTTCGGAAGTAACTCACTAAACTTTTCTTCTGAGGCATCTCTGGATGAAGTCACACCTCCAACCTTTCTGTTAGCAGCTGAGAGTACTAACTGTTTATACTAGTTAGGGACGCTGAAGCCAAACTGTTGTTCTTAAGTGCCATTGAGTTGGTTGCAACTCATAGCAACCCTGTATGGGGTTTCTGAGTAGCAGCTGGTGAGTTTGAACCACCGACCTTGTGGTTCACACTGCCCCTGAGGTCCAGTGCTTATCCTATGATACCACAGCAGGACTCCGAAGTCATACTATCTGGGATTAAATCCCAGTTCCTTCTCTGAAAAACTGTTTGACTGTGGACAAGTTAATTCATCTGTCTGTGCCTCTCTAAAATGTGGTTGATAATGATATCAATTGTTCAGAAGTACGGACTTTGGACGTGTTACCAGGGGGCCCAGTCCCTGGAGAAACACGTCATGCTTGGTAGAGGGTCACCAAAAAAGACAATGGCCCCAAACAAAGTGGATTAATACAGTGGCTGCAACAATGGGCCCAAACCTAACAACCATTGTGAGGCTGATACAGGACCAGCAGGCTTTCGTTCTGTCTTGTTAGGGTCACTATGGATCAGAACCAACTCGATGGCACATAACAACGACATTCTTACTATACATACTTTACATAAAACATTATAATCCTCTTTGCGTCCTATCTTTTTAACTTTAATATGCTGTGAATATTTTTTTTGTTAATATAGTTGTACTACATCATTTGGAGTACTGGTGTGGCACTGCAGGATAATGCACTGGATTGCAAGCTCATTGGTTCAAACCCACCATCCACTCCTTTGAAACCCTACACAGGGTTGCTACGGGTCAGAAACAACTCTATAGCACTTAATGACAATGACTACATCATTTATACGGTTGTACAGTCTTTCATTGTTTCAATACACTATGATTTACAGAACCAATTTCCTGTTTCTCTAGAATATGACCTCCATATGGTCTACCTTTCCCAGATAACTGCAGCTTTCCCAGGGCCTAGAAGAAGATGACTGTCAGGTGGTGCAATTTTCCAGTGCCATCAAGTTGGTTCCAACTCATGGAGAGTCTGTATAGGCTCAGCTGGTGGGTGTGAACCTTTGTTCTTGTGATTAGCAGTCAGTACTTATCTTACGGCACCGGTACCACACCAGGAGTCCTAGCATGAGTTAGGTGTTTAATAAATATTTATTGAGCAAAGGGATGAAAGTTATTAATGTTTTCAGTTTTTCATTATGAAAATATTTCTTCTTTTTCTAGAATGTTTTGAAGTTTTAAAATCTATTTACAAGCAGTACTGTTATATATTGCTAAAGAATTAAAATGTAATTCCAATGCTGATATATAAATATATTGCACTTGAGGATACTCATTTGGTCCGAGAGAAAAACTACACAGCTAAAGCCCAGATGCATGGTTATATTTAAACTAATAATTTAAAAAAATTTCTTTTATGAAATTGTTTTCAAAGCGTGTTTTACCATGTGGGTAAATTTTAACAAAAATTGCTCAAATTAACTCCAAGTACAATGACATGCATAATGCTTTGATTACACATATGTAATTCATTTAGTCAAAAGAGATTTTGAGTAGGAAAAATGCAACATTGTAAGAAAAAAAGTCCCCATTACTATGATGACAGAGTGGTTCCCTGAGATGTAATCACATGCACATTTAGAAGAAAGCATTTTATAGTTTCTGTAATAGCAACATCTGGTGACTTTTGGACTATTCCAAAACAGCTTCCCTCCACTTTCAAAATTTCATTTTATGTTATACAAATCTATAGAGTTGCCTGTGGAGACTTAGGGAACTTGGCAAATTTTCAACGTTCCTTGTGCTACTCCTCCTCAATCCTTGAGCGAAGGTGGAAAATAGTAACACAGGGAAAAGTAAAATGCGTGAGGCAAATGCATGAGGCTAGGAGAGCCACTTGATGTTTTGTTAGGATAGTAAACACCCCAGAGGAAAATTTAAGAAGACGAGATTGGCCAACAGGCAGGGCTTGTTGACTGGAAGGAAGACACACAGACTCTGACTAGCTGTAGGGACAGATGTAGCTGAGCCATTTCTCCCTGTTGTTGTTGTTAAGTGCCGTCAAGTTGATTCCGACCCATAGCGACCCTGTATAGGGTTTCCAAGGAGAAGCTGGTGAGCTTGAACCGCCGACCTTGCAGTTCAAACGACTTCACAGTCTGACGCATTAGCCCACAGCACCACACCAGGCAGGGAATATAGAGTCTAGACCAGTATATATGTTTTCAGTAGAGAATGCTTCATTCTTCTTCTAGATAGATTTAGTTTTATTTTTTGGCACTGAATTGAAATGTAAAAAAGTATATTTTAATACCTTCACTTACACAGAAGGTATTATAATAACTTTGGTCTTGAAGACTAACTGATTTCATATAGTACAAACGTGATAGTAGCTGGCTACCTTGAGAATACTCTGAATGATAATCTTTTTTTTTTTTTAGCAAAATAAAAGTTTTATTTTGACAACAACAAAGGAAATGAAAAAAAAAAGAATGAAATTATATATAGAACATACCAGATCTATCCCTATACGCTTCTGTGGTTGGCTCAAGGGCTCATGGGGTCTCAGGTTAGTCTTTCTATTGCCGTGCTCTAAAATATACAGGATTACAAGAAACCTTTTGTCAGCTTTCAAAGCCCTGAACTCCTTTATGTCAACTTCCATTAAGAAACAATAATGACCTTTTGTATCCTTTGTTTCTTCTTTTGTAAATCTGTGATAAAGGTCTCTGACCACAGAATTCATCGGCTTCTTTGGTTGATGTACAATCTTATCTTTACTAGCCTTGTTGATTTCTTTAATGACATCATTAATTTGACAATACGTTAAACGAGCTTTCAGATACGCAGGGATACCATTGAACTCCCCGGAAGTTATAAATGAAATGTCCTTAATGTTTCTTTGTCCTTTTTGGGGCTTAGTTATGGATGCAGGTTCCACAACGATGACTAGCTCTTCAGGGTTCACATCTGGTCCCTTTTCAAAGTTCTTGGTAACTGCTACTTGAGGCAAATGGGTTGGAATGTTTTCTTTGAGATGTTGTCCATCTTTGTAATCTTCTTCAAGAGATTCACAGAGTTCCTTGAGTGAATTGCTGGTTTGTTCTTGGTACTCAATTTCCAATTCCAATTTATTTAAAAGTTCATTTACTTCAATGATCTCATCCCCTATTTTATTTAATATAGTCACCAAGGCAAGTTCTTGGCCACCATTCCTTAAGAACAGAGTGTTTTTAATATTGCCAATCTTTTCATTAATGTAAACACATAATTGTTCCAGATCAGAGAAGGCCATTTTTTAAGATCACGCTGGTCTCGGACTAAAACGCTTTCTCATTGCTGGATCCAAAGACTTGGACATCGGGGTCTGAATGATAATCTTTTCCCAATAGCAACTATAGTGACATCAGTTGGAGCCAAGAAGCTGAAAACCTGGTAAGAGACATCGAAGACCTATGAATAATGGTTAAGCACTTAACTAGGCATTGCAAAAGGAAGTAACCCAGTGATATTTTGTCCTTGAGTCCACTCATAACTTAATTTGCTGAGTCTGGCTCTAACTGATGTCACTATAGTTGCTATTGGGAAAAGCTTATCTTTCAGACTCCAGTCTCAAAGTTTCTCCTCTCCCTCTCTCTTTTCCTCTCTTCAATATGTGTTTACCTCTTAGTTTTTTTGTTTATTTTTTTCCTGTTTGCTCCGTGATTCCATTTCTGCTTCCCTTTCTTCCTCACTGCTACCTCCCTTAGCCTCTCTGATTATTTGCATGACTTACCCTTTCTTCCCCACCCCTATCAACTTTTTAATTGCCCTTGGAGAAGAAGTATTGTTTTGATGGTGATTGTGAAACAGAATTTTGTTGTTTTTAATTAAAAAAAAAAAAAAAATCCTTGAGAGGAATGTTATTTTTCCAATGGGGAAAAAAGCCCACCTTTCATTTTTTCCTCTTTTTGTTCCATTACAGAATATAAAGCACTTCAATAGAGTCTGACACAGAGCAAACACTCATTCAATCTTAGCAATTAGTATTTCCTTGGTTAATTTTCCTTCTGGGTTGGTTGACCTTGAAAGAAAAAAATATTTCATCTGTTTTCCCTAAACCAGCCAAGGTAGGCAGTTACCACTGTTCCTAATGGTGCCTTTCAGGAGGGACCTGGCACCCCTCCCACCGCACCCTGCTCCCATAGGTTGTTGTCCGCTTGTCTAACCAGACTCCATGACCAGGTCATTTAAGCTCATGTTCTTTTGCTTGAGTCTTAGAGGAAAGAATCAATGGACAATGAGCTTTATAGCAACACTTTCAGTTCTAGAAAATGACTCATGGGCTACCTTTGAACCTTCTCTGATAGTCCATGAACAGGGCTCGGGCTCTGCAGCCTGACATTGGGTCTCTGGATAAAGTCTTTACCCCCTGTCAGCATCCGTTTCTTCACCTGGTATAACCCCCTCTGTGGACTGTTGTGATAGCTAACCGAGAACAAGGAGGCAGAGCATTTAGCACAACAACTGCCCACATATATTAAGATCCTAATAAATGGTGGCATAGATTTCCAGAGTCCCCACTTAAAGGGATTTTTATCCTGGGAATGTTTTAATTGACTATGAGGGGGAAAGATGCTCCTTTCCACTCCATTAGTCAGTGAAGACGTAAATCACAGCAGAATATTATTCAATATAGTGCTGGACGATGAATCTCCAGGTCGGAAGGCACTCACAATACAGCGTGGCCACAAGGGTAGACTTGAATGTTTGAATGTTAGTTAAAAAGGTGCAAGATCACACAGCATTTTGTTTTGTTGTACATGGGGTCACCCTGGGTCAGAGCCAACTTGACAGCAACTCACAATGTTAACAATATGCCAGACACTCCAAGTACGGGTACAGACATAGTTAGTTCCCTATGGGGCTCTGACACACAGGAGAGATTGTTTGATTTGCTTAAGGCTGTTAGGACAGATCCAGGACTGATGCTTCCAAACCATTGTACTTTCCTTCTACCGCCAGAGGACACCAAGAATATTGGAACCAGAAGACGGAGTGGGTGGTCAGGATCCTTGGGGTTCACAGGGAAGTCTGAACTTCTCTGTCAAGAACCAGCCTCGACACGAGAGTTTGGTTCATGAAGGAGGGAGATCTGGCGGTGACAGAAATAGAGAAAAAGTACACACAAAGACGCAAAGAGAGAGAACACAAAACACCCCGAAACCAGAGTGGATGCGACACTGGTGGGCAGACCCTGGACTATGGGCATCGTGGCCCCTGCAGGCAGTAAAGCACTGCCCTGCAAACCTTAATGCATGCCTTGCCAGCTGTAACGCCTTACATGCCAGCCGTAGTGCATGCGGGCTTCGGTCTGTGCCCCAGTTTTATTTTGGGGAGGACCTTTACACAAAGGAAGGCAGGGTTTATTAAGACAGGGTACAGAAGTAAAATGTGATTAATCGTTCAAAACAGGACACAATGATTTACAGGAATCAAATTCTAAAACATACATCACAAATTGTCTTGATAATCTAACATCCTTAATTTTCCAGAACTTCAAGCAAATAGTTATATGATACTTTTCAGGTTTGAATCCCAGGGCAGCAACTCGGTTTCTCCAGGCTAATTATCATACCTATAGCACCTAATCTCGAATGGGAAAAAGATGAAAAGGATTGGGAGGAGTCCCACTGTGTCAGCTGCCTGGCCAAGACTTGCAGGAGGAAGCAAGATGCCTAGCTTAGTGGTTTGCACCTGGGGGCTATCCGGGAAGGCTGACACTATTGTTCTTAGGACAAAACCCCGGAATACGCCAATCCGCTTTGGGTGAATTCCTTGGGGGAAACTTGTTTTGGGAACTTTTTACAACCTTGGCTTTAGGAGAGGTTTTAATATTGGTCCATGGATATCAAGGGCTCATGTATTAAGTTTAATATCAAACATAACTGAATAACTTGATAAAGAACAGTTTGGACGAGCTTGCCCAGTGGCCAGAGTTTGTTCCTCAGAGAGATTTGTTCCCAGAACACCTTAAGCACTGCCAATACAGTGGAGACATTGAGAGAGGCACATAAGAAACATTTTCTCAGAGGCTACAGTTACAGAAGTTCGAAGCATAGCATGAATTAGTAGGACTAAAGAGAATTATACAGAGCTAGCCCAACAGTGAGTTCGTAAAAGCCAATGAACCCGGGACATCCAGAAGTTACTTCCTTGAAGCCCTCAGGGTCTCTGGCCAGCAAGCCTGAGTGCAGCCACGTGCTGGATTTTCGTCCATGACACTGGTCCTCAACACCCCAATACCTGTGGTCTGCAACACTTTTCTATCTTGGTTCAATGAAAGCTCACAGATGGTCCTCAGCAGTCCCTTTCTGTGATTGCTTCTGTCCATGAAACTCTTGCAAACTCCAGGGAACTTGGCTTTGCTTCTGGAATAAATGCTGAATGTGGCTTCATGGTGATTAGTCCAGATAGCTGACCTGGTTCTTGTGGGTCTTTTCTAGCTTTTTTGCTTGTTTTTCAATAGATTTTATTTTTTGGAGCAGTTCTGAAAAGCTATGCAAAAGGTACAGAGAGTTCTCATATACCTCTTTTCCCCATTGTATACTGTTTTTCCTATTATTAACATCTTGTATTCATGTGGTACCACCACTCGTCTGTCAGTTTGTCATATTGTGGTGGCTTATGAGTTGCTGTGATTCTGAAAGCAATGCCACTAGTATCTTAAATACCAGCAGGGTCACCCATGGTGGACAGCTTTCCGATGAGTTCCAGATGAAGACAAACTAGGAAGGAGTGATCAACCACTTCCGAATATGTCGTCACTGAAAACCTTATGAATAGCAGAAAACACTGTCAGATATAGTGCCGGAAAATGAGCCCCTCAGGTTGGAAGACACTCAAAATGCGACTGGGGAAGAGCTGCCTCCTCAGAGTAGAGTTGACCGTGATGACATGAATGGAGTAAAGCCTGTGGGAGAAAAGCCTGCGGGACCTTCATTTGCTGATGAGGCACAACTCAAAATGAAGAGAAACAGCTGTAAACATCCATTGAAAATCAGAACATGGAATGTACAAAGTATGAATCTGGGAAAATTGGGTGTTGTCAAAAATGAAATGGAACACATAAACATTGATATCTTAGGCATTAGTGAGCTGAAATGGATT
>NW_006408583.1:12524198-12535910 GCF_000296735.1 Chrysochloris asiatica
TTTGAGTTATGGTGTTGGAGGAGAATATTGAAAGTGCCATGGGCTGCCAAAAGAACCAATAGATCTGTTTTGGAAGAAGTGCAGCCAGAGTGCTTCTTGGAGGCCAGGATGGCCAAACTTCGTCTCTCTTACTTTGGACATATTGTCATGAGTCGCTGGTGAAGGATATCATGTTTGGTAAGGTGGAGGTTCAGAAAAAAAGAAGAAGGCCCCCAATGAGATGGATTGGCCAAGTAGCAGCATTGATGGACTTAAGTTTGGCAATAGTAGTGAGGTTGGCCCAGGATCGGGCAGTGTTTCATTCTGATGTGCATAAGGTCGCTATGAGTTAGTACTGACTCGATGGCACCTAACAACAACAATTCATGTGATACAATTGTTACAACGGATTAACTAAGGTCTATAGTTTTGGAGTCCTGGTGTGGTGCTGTGGGTTTATGCGCCAGATTGCAAAGCCGTCTGAACTGCAAGGTTGGTGGTTCAAACTCGCCAGCTGCTCCTTGGAAATCTTACAGAGGATCACTCTGTGTCAGAACAGACTCAACGGCACTTAACAACAATATAGTTTATGTTGGGGTTCATGTACTCTCTGTGTTGTATTGTCCTATGAATTTTGACAAATGTATTAAATCATGCCTTCCAGTGTAGTATCATACAACTGGTTTGATGTCCTGTGCTCTATCTAAAATGCCCTGTTCTCTATCTACTCATCACTCCCCCCACACACACACCTCTGAACTACTGGTAATTACTGATCTTTCTATTGTTTCTGTAATTTCCCCCTTTCCAGAAATCATATAGTTGAAATCACACAGTATGTAGCTGCATTAGATTAGCTTTTGTGAATTAGCAATATGCTTTTAAGGTTCCTCTATGTCTTTTCATAGCTTGATAGCTCATTTCTTTTAATGCCCTATTACATGACGGTATCACAGTTTGTTTATACATTAACCTTTTGGTTGCTCCCAACTTTGCGCAATGATGACTATATTATTCATGGAAATTTTTATGTGGACTTACGTATTCAGCTCATTCGGGTATTACCTAGGAGTGCAACTGCTGGGTCATATGATAAGCTGATGTATCACTTCATGAAAACCTGCCAGACTCTTTTCCAAAGTGGGTGCCATTTTACATTCCCACCAGCAATGAGTAAGAGTTCCTGTTGCTCCACATTCTCACAGCATTTGATGTCAGTATTTTGGATTTTAGTTATTCTAATAAATATGTACAGTCCTAGTGTGGTACTATAGGATAAACCCTGGCCTGCTAGCCAAAAGGTCAGTGGTTCAAACCCACCAGCCCTTACAAACCCTATACAGGGCCACTATGAGTAGAACAGACTCAGCAACACTTAACAACAAGTGTGTAGTGATATCTCATTGCTGTTTTAATCTGTAATTCTCTAATAAATGATGTTGAGCATTTTTTTTTCATATGCTTATTTACCATCTGTATGAGGGGGCTTCAAAAAGTTTGTGGAAAAATGGAATGAAAAGATATTGAACTTTTTAAATGAATTCTTTGAAGCCCCCTCATATATCTTCTTTGGTGAATTATATTTCAGATCTTTTATCCATTTTGTTATTGGGTTGTTCCTTTTGTTATTGTTGAGTTTTAAGACTTCTTTGTATGCTAAGATAGATGTTCTTTATCAAATATGTGTCTTGCAAATATTTTCTCCCCATCTGTGGCACATCTTTCCATTTTTAAGCAGTTTTTTTTCTTTTTACAGATCATGAAAAATCAAAGAAGTGGAATGTAGTCATTACTTGTTTCAAGGGCCACCAGCAACAGAACACTCATCCTATTTTGGGATAATATAAAAGTGAATGGGAAATAGGGCCCTAACACTTACTACCAAAGCCAAAAGTGAAACAGAGAAATGTGACATAGGTTTGGTCTAGCTGGGCACTCCTGCTGTAGACTTTCACTCCAGAGACATGACAGTCAGAGGTCATTTGCTTGGTAATGGAGGTGAGGACAATGAAGTAATGATGAGTGTTGGAATTGTCCAGAACAATTCCTATGGAATGATGTTGGCTGTGTGTCAAATGGCTCCTATTTTTTTCAGCTTAGATTTTCAGTCTTCTTGTTGATTCTATGAGCTAACTTGTAAGCTTCCCGTAAGTATTTTTTTTGCTTAAGTAATTTCCAGTGTTTGCAACCAAGAACTCTGACTCTGTAAGAATGAGAGGGTTGGACCAAATGACTCCTCATTATTTTGCAGCTCTTTTATTTCCACACTATTATGGTGTTTGCATTTTGTCAGTGCACATTTTTATGAGTTTTAAAAACTTGCCTCTTCCTGAAGATCCTTAATTAGGCTTACAGTTTTTGGTTTATTGAGGTTTATTGAGCTCTTTAAGGAAGGAGCTCTGCTGGGTCAAAGATTAGCCAGAAACCCCCCAGCCACTTTGTGGAGGAAAGAGATGGCAGTCTGCTTTCATAGAGATTGCCGCCTTAGACACCCTACAGTGGGGCTTTGGAATCCACTCAACAACCATGGGTTTGTTTTTCCTTTTCTTTGTTCTTTAAGAAGATGAGTAAGTGGGAAGAGCAGGAAAATGAGTAAATATTGGTTATGGCAATTACCATCCATGTTGTTGTTGTTGTTATGTGCTGTGGAGTCGGTTCCGACTCATAGTGACCTTGTACAGGGTTTCGAGGCTGTAAATCTTTACAGGAGCAGAAAGCCTTATTTTTCTCCCACGGAACAGCTGGTCGTTTCAAACTGCTGACCTTGCGGTTCGCAGCCCGATACGTAACCACTACGCTACTGCTACCGGAGCTCCTTTTACCATCTATAAGGCTATTTTAATTTGATGTTTTGAAAAAAGTGAAAATTTCCACATGAGAACAAGATAAAAAAATAGAAGGTTTTGTTGTAGTGATGACCGTTGTCACCTGCTGTTCACTCAGCTGGATGAGTGGTAACTGGAAGGTCTTATGTCTTCTGGTTCTTCTCATATTGAAAGGTCATAGTTAGAATCTGCTCTGGACCTCCATTGCTCTGGTTAAGGCAGAGAGATTCCCCAGGGTGCTGGAGCTTAAAGAGATTTGAATCTGCATAGGGAAAGGATTAGAGAGAGATGACCATTTGGCTGGTGACTGGGAAGAAGTCTTGGAGATAGGAAGGAGAAGTGTAATAGGGCTTTTTGGCGAGAAATACTTAGTGTATAATGGAAACTCCGGGCTCTGTCTTCCCTAAGGAACCCTAAGATCCACATTCCTTACAGTGGCCTGTGGAGTAGATTGTGTTTTGATTTGTAGTTGTTGTTAAGTGCCATTTAATCGATTACAACTCATAACGACCTGTATAGGGTTTCCAAGGAGGGTTAGTGAGCTTGAACCACCGACCTTACAGTTCAAATGACTTTGAAGTCCAGTGCATTAACCCACAGCGCCACACCAGAAGTATAGACTGAAAACAGAGACAGTAAAGCAGTCAACATTCAGATTCCAGAAATAATTTTATTTAAATTCCCCAAATTCCAATTTTTCTGTGCCCAGAATTGGGACATTGCAGGATTTACCACAAGACTTTATTATTTCCGTTTGTTTTTTCATGCAGGTTTGGCCCATTTTCTCTAAGATGAGAACTACTATATCTTGAATGTCTGGGTACCAGGCACTGAGAGGTTTACTGCAGTGGGGGCTGGGGGCAGGAGGAGCTCCCCACCCCAGTGGAAGACATATTTAATCACATATGTTGTTTAGAATTGTCTGTAAATTGTAATAATTAAAAACAGGCCAACTTTTAGTCAGTTTTATTATTGTGTTTAAATTCTCTACAGATTTGCTTACACCTGGGGTGCGTGGCTCCCCTCAGTCCCCCCTGGGGCGTCCCACTGTTCTAAGCTTTACATCTGTTCTCTATTTTACCACTCCGGATAGCTCTACTAGATAGTATCAACCCAGTATTATAGATCAGCTTGGAAAGATTCAGAATCTCATTCTAAGACACAGCTAGGCAAGAGGAGAGTCAAGATTGAGACCTGGAGAGAAATGTCTGCGATCCCTATCACATGCTCTGCTTCCTCAAGGTGTCCTGGAAACTGTGGCAGGCTACAGTGTATATTTTTCCCCCATTTCAGGATTTGGCAGATTTCTACTGCTCTCTCTCTTCAACTTCTGAAAGCTCATGGTGGGTAGGGTTGGAACAATTGACAAGTACTTGCTGTTGTTAGCTTTTGTGGGTCAGGTCCAACTCACAGAGACCTGATGTAGAATGTTGCTGTTATTGTTAAGTGCCTTAGAGTTGGTTCTAACTCATAGCGACCTTGTATAGGGTTTCTGAGGCTTGAACTCTTCCTGGGAGCAAAAGCCTCATCTTTCTCCTGTGGAGCAGCTGGTGGGCTCAAACCATGGACCTAGTGGTTCGCATTCCAGTGCTTATGGAGAAACATGAAATACTGCTCGTGTCTCATCATCCTTACAATCAATTGCATGTTTGAGTCTGTTACATCACCAGTGCTTCTCATCAATGGTCTCCTATGCCCATGCTGACCTTCACCATCACCAAACATCACTGATCCCTTCTGACGATGTGTCCAAAGCATGCGAGTGGGACAGTGTTCTGTTGTGATCCAGGAGGTTTCACTGGCTCATTTTCAGAAGTACAGCAGGCCTTTCTGTCCTAGTCTGGAAGCTCCGCTGGAACTTACTTACCTTGCATAACCCTGCTTGGATTTGAAATACCAGTGGCATAGCTTCCAGCATCATAGCCATATGCAAGTCACCCTAGTATGAAAGACAGACAGGGGGAGACGTATCTATTACATACTAGCCTGTTCTGCCCCTGGCGACAAAGGAGTTTGTTTCCCTCTGGTCTCTAAAACTCCTCGGATTAGAGCTTCGATTGTGAAAAGAACTATAAAAAGGCAGTGGCTGAATTCAGACCTATGGGCTAGTTCAACTGTCCTACTTCTCTGATGCATTTGGCTCGTCCTCAAGAAATAAACATAAATAGCATTGTAATTTGTTAGTGATTAAAGACAAAAGTCTTTTGCCAAAAAAAAAAAAAAAAAGTTTATTTAAAACAAAAATAGTTTTAAGCAATCCAACAATCATGATGAAGTAGTAACATCAAATTACTTTTGGTTAAAATGTGCACTTTCATATGCCCATATTGAAATGACAGATACCCTTGAACAGTAAATTAAGAGTTCAAAGCAGCTGAGAAGGTTCAGTGTGAATGGAATTAAAACGTTGAAGAGTGCTAGAAAACTTTAAATTGCTTTTGAGTCGTTAGATCTCTTTTCTCACTTTACCCCCATTTTTAAACACCATCCTTCAGTTCTAAATGTTTGCTTCTAAAATCTTATTTGCCAAAAATGGATAAATTCCTCTTTGCTGATTTCATGGTAAAGGGTTTCCTTTGCTTATAAACCAACCCTGCAAACATTTTTGACTCAAGTCTAAATAAAACAGCATATGGATTAAATTTGTTTTGAGAGACGCCTGACTTGGAGGTTTTGCTGTGGTAGTAGCAGCGCAGGGAGAAGGGGAGAAAACTTTCTGTTAGGCTTTTCTAACATCAAAACGTTTAGCAAGTTCAGAGGTCCTCTTCTTTGAACTATCCTGTCATGAGCTCAGAATTCTAAGACTCGTGAGTTGGGGGGCTGGAGAAACCTCTGTTGCCGGTTTCTCATCTACCTCCTACCTCCTGGTCCTTCTGGGTTTAGGAGTTAACTATTGAGCTATCAGTGTCTTAACCTATTAATTTTTTAAAATGTTTTATTGTGAATTATGTGGTAGTTTACATGGGAGAACATTAGCTTTACATTCATCCTATCATATATCATTTCATTGCCATGGTTACAATCCCTCCAGGCATTATCAAACAACCAAAGGGTATATCCTGCAAGCCTGCCTCCCGGTTGTCAGCACACAGTCCCTCTCACTCTCTGGGTCTAAAGTCCCCAGCCACTCCATCTCCCCACCTCATCGTCTCTGCCTCCATCCTTGGCATCACTGCTTCTCTGGGTAGGGTTCCGTTCTCTGCTCTTCTCCTTTGATGGTCCCAGTGACCTCCGCTCCTAGACTGCAAAGTTAATCACTCCTTTCCCTTTGCCACAAAACATCTACCTTTACATTTCCAGCCCTTACAATCGGTCCTGGTAACAATTATTCGCTGTCGTATCGCAAGAGACCTATCCATATCTCCATTCATTAGGCCTGAATAGACAGAATGGATACTACTCAGTGGAGATTCTACCTTGCTCCACGCCCTCTGGATCTAGGCTCCCTCTTGAAAGCTTGTAAGCCAGTCACTTCTTGCCTCTGTAGCCCCCCATTCTGGGTAGCCAATGTCCAAGTTGCCCAACCCTGTCTTCTCCATGTGCGGAGGGGGTAGGAATGATCCTCACTGTGAAGATTTGTTCAAGTGTGGGTGTTCTTATGCATATGCCCTCTCTTCTTATCAGCTGGACACTTCCCTCTCCACTCTAGTCCTTTGTGGCTATGTCACTGACTCTGGGCCCAAGAGTCCCTGGGTCTTGCCACACTGCTGCCCAACCAGGTCTTCACCCGTGTTCACAGGAGTCTATTGAACATTGTAGGACTTAGCTTGCAGCTTCATTGCTGTTTTTCCTTAACTTCCCCTTGTCAGTGACAAGCGTGGTTACCAATCACAACATGTATTCCCATTGAGTCTTAGTCTTGGAAAGGGGTTTGCCCTGAGGGGACCCGACCACTTGTCTTGATGTCTCCTGGGCAAGCAACTTGCTTGTTCTTGTAATAATCAGTTGGACTGCCTATATTGTTTTGTATTTTTCCTATCGGTCTTTCTTTCAAGAAGTATCTTCTGTTCTTTTAGCTGCACCAGGCTGTTAACTATTAAATTTTTAAGAGATTAACTTTTTGCAGATTAAATAATGCTGCTGCCCTTCCTTTCATGTTTGTGCAAGTGAAGTCCGCAGACCACCCATGTCAAATGACTAAAAGTGCTTGTTACACATACTGATCCCAGATTCCATTGCAGTCCTACTAAAGCCCTGTCTTTATGGAGAGGGTTCAGGCATTTGCATTTTAACAAAATTCCTAAGCACATAAAAATTTGGCATCTACTGTTTTAATCACAAGGGTTTGGCTGCTAACCAAAAGGTCAGTATTTCAAACCGACCAGCTGCTGTGCAGGAGAAATATATGACAATCTGTTCCATAAAGATTTTTGCTGTTGTTGTTAAGTGCCATCTAGTCAGTTCTGACTGATAGCAACCCCTTACGGAGTTTCTGAGTAGTGGCTGGTGGGTTTGAGCCATTGACTTTGCAGCTCAAACAGACCTTGTGGCTCAGTGCTTATCTTACAGTGCCACACCATAAAGATTGTTGTTGTTAAGTGCCATCTAGTCAGTTCTGACCCATAGCGACCCTGTATAGGGTTTCCAAGGAGTGGATGGTGAGCTTGAACTGCTTACCTCAAGGTTCAGACTGACTTTGCAGTCCAGCGCATTAACCCACAGCACCACACCAGGACTCCTTACAGCCTTGGAAACTCTATGGGAAGTTCAACTCTGTCTGCAAACTCCATGGCAGTGGGTGGGGTTTTTGTTTTGTTTTGTTTTTTTAAAATTTGAATCACATAATATTAACAAAAATTTTGTTGTTAGTTGCTAGCTCCAACTCATCAT
Source organism: Chrysochloris asiatica (assembly GCF_000296735.1). Classification (NCBI taxonomy): domain Eukaryota; kingdom Metazoa; phylum Chordata; class Mammalia; order Afrosoricida; family Chrysochloridae; genus Chrysochloris; species Chrysochloris asiatica. The sequence goes on from NW_006408583.1 coordinate 12,531,833, forward strand.
GACCTTTTGCAGAACAAAGCAAAATGTTGTCTGGTCCTGTTTCATCTTTCTGATAGTTGGTATAACTGAGCCCAGGGTTGTGGATATTGTGTAGCGCTGTTCTATTGTGATCCATATGGTGGTTTTCATCGGATCATTTTTGGAAGTAACTTGCTAGGTCTTTCTTCCGAGTCTGACTTAGTCTGGAAGTTCTACTTGCATCTGCCTACCACAGGTGACCTTGCTGGGATTTGAGATACTGTTGATTTCACTGCCTCCTGCCTCATAGCACCACGCAGCACACAGAAGTGACAGGAGCGAAGTAGAGAAACAAACGACTTAGCTTTGTTAAATGGTTAAGTTATGACATATTGAAACTCTATCTGGATAATATATTCAGCACTGTTTAAGATTTAAATTTAATGAAATTCTACTTCTGTGCACAATCTTTTTCACGTACATTATTTCATGTAACGATGAACAATCCAGTGGAGTATTTTATCCCACAATAAAGATAAGAAAGGGGTCTTCTAGATGTTAAGTTAGTTACTCACCCAAGTTTGTTTTGCTAGTTAGGGTTTGGACTAGGATTGGATCAGGTTTCTGACTCCATATACCAGTCTCTGATTTTTCTATCACAACTATCATTTTCCTGAATTGCCAGTGTTTACTGAGCTTCTGTTATCCCTCAGGTCTTGTTCTAAGGGTTGCAGGTGTGTCTCAGACCACATTCCAATGGGAGAAGACAGCCCTTAAGCAACTCAAGTACACACAAATAAAATTAAAATACCAGTCAGTGAAAATTGTAATTCAGAAAACAGACATTCTGATATCCTTATTCTCATCATAAAGGAGGAGGAATGGCAGTTGGAACAGCAGGGAGGAAATGGGGTCATTGATGTTACCTTAAGAGGACTGCAATCACTGAGATAAAACAAAATGAGTATGAATTGTTGAATGTAAACCTCATGACCTGCTCTCTAAATGCTTTGCCCAATTCACAATAAAAAGTTTTAAAAAGTTAATATCAGATAATTAGTTCTAGGGATTAGTTAAGTCTTTGGTATTATATCTAGCAGATAATGTAAGAATTGCTTATAAATATTAGTTTGTGAGGATTGCAACCAAAAAAAATGTAAATCTGAAAATTCATTTCTGTCCAATAAATAATTGTAGCTATGATAAACTGGTCAGATTGGAAAGAATTTTCAGGCAGTTTAAGCACTTAACCATGTGGCATATTAGGCAAACATTCTTCTTCTATTACCCTGAGCATCTCAGTCCCCAGATAGATGGAAATGTTTAGAAAAAGAACAGAAACAACCATCTCCTCTCTTGGCTTAGAACATGGAACCACATGAGCCTAATGCTCAGTATATTTTGAGACAAGCTTGCATTTTTTTCTGGCACACTCCAGAGAGCACTTTTATATATTCATTTTAACTTGCTTGTGGTGCTGCTCTGGAAAGCAAAATTAACATGAGATACTGTTGTGCAAGAGAGTGCATCCGTCGAAGGCTTCCAGATCTCCATGTCTTTCCTTGACTCTTTCTAGGTTAGTGGTAAACAAAATGAGTACATTTCCTTCACCCAGACAAAATTTCCTTGCTGAAGTTTTTCCTTTGAACTTCAAAACTCATGGCTTTGAAGGGAGTTGATGAAAGAAACATGAAGACTGTTTTTCTATACCCTCAACATGGCTTTGAGACCTGGTTCTTTTGTTTCTCTGAGCTGTTCTCCTGAGGCTAACGGGAAGTTACTCAGACTTAATGCTCAAAGCAGTTTCATTCTCAGGACCAACTGCTGGAATATCTTTCTCTAACTGCCTCACAAGCCTCTAATCATTCTGCTCAGATGCTCCTACTCCCAGGAAATTCCTTCTGACTCTGTCTCCTCTCCAAAGAGCTGCCATTTTGTTCCCTGCATATCTTGGGTGTAGCTTCTGTGTGTGACTATCTCCTCATGAGGATCCCAAGCATGGGTAGCTTACATGGTTAAGTCTGAGTCCTCAGCACTCACTGCATGAAGACCACATATGAGCACCTTTTGAATTCAGTACAAACTGGTGTAAGAATTGAGATTAAAGCTTTAAAACGAACCACTGCCTGGTTCTGTACCATCCTCAGAATTGTTATGTTTGAGTCTGTTGTTTCTGCTGTGTCAATCCATCTCATTGGGGGTCTTCCTCGTTTTAGCTGGCCCTCCACTTAACCAAGCATGATGCCTTTCTCCAGGGACTGGTCCCTTCTAATAATATGTCCAAAGTATGAGAGACGAAGTCTGGCCATCTTGGTTCTCAGGAGCATGCCAATTGGCAGTACTTCTTCCAACATAGATTTACTCATTCTTCTGCCAATCCATGGTACATTTAATATTCTTCACCAACCCCATAATTCAAATGCATATACAGGCTTAGGAACTGTGATTTTAGTGTATATTTTGGGAGGGGCACACAATTGAATCCAGAACACTTAATCTATAATGGAATAAAAATTAGGAGACAATTAAAAATATTGTAGTTACTACATGTCTTCCCCCCCCCCATTATGATGCAAAATCCCCTAGAATAGGTAGCTAGCCATATCATTGTTGTTAAGTGCCATCAAGTCGGTACTGATTCATAGTGACCCTATGCACAACAGAACAAAACACTGCCCAGTCTGGCCCAACCTCACAATTGTTGTCATGCTTGAGCCCACTGATGCTGCCAGTTTGCAAATCCATCTCGCTGGAGGTCTTCCTCTTGTTCTCTGACCTTCCACCTTACCAAACATGATATACTTCTGCAGGGACTGGTCACTCATGACAACATGTCCGAAGTATGTGACATGGAATTTGGCCATCCTGGTCTCAAAAGGGCACTCTGGCTCCACTTCTTCTAACACAGATCTGTTGATTCTTTTGGCAGCCCATGGCATTTTCAGTATTCTCCTCCAACATCACAACTCAAAAACATCAAGTCTTCTATGATCTTCCTTATTCACTGTCCAGCTTTTGCATGCATATGAGGTTATTGAAAATCCCTTGGCTTGGGTCAGGAGCATGTACCTTAGTCATCAAGCTGACATATTTGCTCTTCAACGCTTTAAAAAGTTCTTGTGCAACAGATTTGCCTAATGCAATACGTCCTTTGATTTCTTGACTGCTTCCATGAGTGTTGATAGTTGATCCAAGAAGAATGAAGTCCTTGACAACTTCAATCTTTTCTATGTTGATAAGAATGTTGTTTATTGGTCCAATGTTGAGGATTTTTGCTTTCTTTACATTGAGATGCAATCCATGCCGAAGGCTGTGGTTTTTGATCATCATCAGTAAATGTTTTAAGTCCTCTTCGCTTTCAGCAAGCAAGATTGTATCATCTGCATATCGCAGGTTGTTAATGAGTCTTCCTCCAATCCTGATGCCATATTTTTCTTCATAGAACCCAGCTTCTCGGATTATTTGCTCAGCATACAGGTTGAATAAGTATGGTGAAAGAATACAACACCATCACACACCTTTCTTAATTTTAAACCATTCAATGTTTCCATGTTCTGTTCGAACAACTGTCTCTTCATCCATGTACAGATTCCTCATGAGCATAATTAAGTGTTCTGGAATACTCATATTTTGCAATGTTGCCCATAGCTTGTCATGGTCCACACAATTTAAAGCCTTTGCATAATCAATAAAGCACAGATAAACACCTTTCTGATATTCTCTGCTTTCAGCCGAGATCCATTGGACATCAGCAATGATATCCCCCGTTCCACGGCCTCTTCTGAAACCGGCTTGAACCTCTGGAAGTTGTCAATGTATGCTTGCAGCCATTTCTGTATTACCTTTAGCAAAACTTTACTCTCATGAGATATCAAAAGAGATTGTCCGATGATTTCTGCATTCCATTGGGTCACCTCTCTTTGGAATGGGCACAAATAAGGATCTCTTCCAATCAGCTGGCCAGATAGTTGTCTTCCAAATTTCTTGGCAGAGATGCGTGAGTGCCTCCTGTGCCGCATCACTCTCTTGAAAGATTTCAATTTGTATTCCATCAATTCCAGGTGCCTTGTTCTTTGCCAATTCCTTCAATGCACCTTGGACTTCCTCCTTCAGGATCATT
>NW_006408583.1:12536960-12560847 GCF_000296735.1 Chrysochloris asiatica
ATGGATATTATCCTGTCACAAACAACGTTGTACCTCATGACTGATCTGGATATGTTCTTTTTTTTCCTTTGAAGTCTGGTTGCAAGACTTCATCTCTTACGTTGTTTTGTTTTTTTTTAAATTGTAAATTATGTGATCGTTTACAAGGGAGAACACCAGCTTTATATTCATCCTATTGTATTTCGTTTCATTGCAATGATTACAATCCCCTCCATACATCATCCAACAACCAAAGGGTACACCCCGCAAGCCTGCCCCCTGGCCGTCAGCACACAGCCCCTCTCCTTCCCTGAGTCCAGAGCCCCCCAGCTGCTCCATCTCTCCACGTGATTGTCTCTGCCTCCATTTCAGACGTCACTGCTTCTCTGGGTAGGGTCCCCGCACTCTGCTATTCTCAGTTGATGGTCCCAGGGACCTCCACTCCTGGACTGCAAAATCAACCACTGCCCTCCTTTTATTACAAAACATCTACCTTTACATTTCCAACCCTCACAGTCAGTCCTGATAGCAACTATTCACTATTGGACCACAAGACTCTTATCCGCATCTCCTTTCATAAGCCTCGTCCCAACAGGTTGGAAACCACTCAGTGGAGATTCTACCTTCCCCCTGCCCCCTCTGAAACTAGGCTCCCTCTTGAAAGCTTGTAAGCTAGTCACTTCTTGCCTTTGTAGCCCCCTATTTTGGGTAGCCAATGTCTAAATTTCCCATCCCTATCGACCCTGTGTACCAAGGGGGTGAGAATGATCCTTGCTGTAAAGAATTTGTTCCCTCCATTGAGCTACTACATCCATAAGTATAGGTCAAGTTCATCAAATTGTAGTGGATTACTCTTTTTTTTCCTCTTCTTTCTTCTTCTAGTTGAGTTCTGATCATCCAGCCATTGAAGCCAGGTCAGGTGGGTTCTATTTGCAAGTATGGTCATTCTTGTGCATCTCCCCTCACTTCATATCAGCTGGACACTTCACACTCCGCTCTAGTCCTCTGTGGCTATGTCACTGTCTCTGGGCCCAGGAATTCCCCGGTCTTGCCATACTGCTCTCCAACCAGGTCTCAACCCAGGTTCACAGGAGTCTATTGAATGTGGTTGGACTTAGCTCACAATTTCATTGCTGTTTTCCCCCCACTTCCCCTTATTGGTGACCAACATGGTCACCAGCCAGACCACATGTCTGATGGTGTATTCCCCTTGAGTCTTAGTCTTGGAAGGGGGTTTGCTTTGAGGGGACCCAGCCACTTGCCTTGATGGTTCCCGGGCGAACAGCTTGCTTGTTCTTGTAGTAGTCAATCAGACTGCCTTTATTGTTTTTCTTTTTCCAGCTGGTCTTTCTTTCACGAAGTATCTTCTGTTCTTTTGGCCGCTCCAGGCTGGTCTACTTGTCCTTTCAAGTGGAAATTTCCCACCTCAGAAGATTCTGGATGGGGTTCAGGTTTCCACCTATGGTCTTATGCAATGCGCAGGCTCCGCAGGAAGTTTCTTTCACTGGGCAAGTTCTAGCCCCCTTTAAGGTATTCCAATTAGTTATAGGCGGAACACGGACTTACAAGCTTTCTTTTATAATGTTGCTGGCTATTCCTTTCTCTCCCCCTCAACTGTCTATTTTATAATGATAGGCAAGGGAAACCAAGATTCAAAAGACAACCAAGCATCTTAACATTATTTCCCCTCTTTTATCCATTTAAACCATGCTTTAATCCCTGTATCCCAGAGTCCTGTTGTTCCAAGGTTGTGCATACATCATTATTTACCTCTGTCCCTCTTAGCCCATGCAAACATGCCTAACTGTTCTCCCATGCACCTTATGGATATGTTCTTTTTGATGATGAATACAACACCATTTCTCTTCAATTTGTCATTGTTGGCATAGTAAACCACGTGATTGTCAGATTCAAAATGGCCAATACCAGTCCATTTCAGCTCACTAATGCCTAAGAGATCAATGTTTATATGTTCCATTTCATTTTTGACAATTTCCAATTTTCCTAGATTCATACTTCGTACATTCCATGTTCTGATTATTAATGGATGTTTACAGCTGTTTCTCTTCATTTTGAGTTGTGCCCCATCGGCAAATAAAGGTCCCGTGGGCGTTACTCCTACAGGCTTTACTCCATTCGCGTCATCAAGGTCAACTCTACTTTGAGGAGGCAACTCTTTCCAGTCGCATTTTGAGTGCCTTCCAACCTGAGGGGCTCATTTTCCAGCATTATATCTGACAGTGTTTTTCTGATATTCATAAGGTCAGTGAGTAAATATTCATAATTAGTTTGTACCTTCTTCTTCCTAGTCTGTCTTCATCTGGAAGCTCATCTGAAACCAGTCCACCATGGGGGACCCTGCTGGTATTTAAAATACCCGTGGCATAGCTTCCAGAATCAAAGTGACTCACAAGCCATCACAGTACAACAAACTGACAGACGAATAGTGGACCATATCATTAATACATCCTTATTGTAAAATTAGCAGAAATCCTTTCTTTGTAAGTTTGAATCAGAAGCAGGCCATGAAGTATCCATGCCCAAGAAAACAGCATGATCCACAAAATGAAAGGTTTGGGAGATACACTTTGCTTTCTTGACCGCAGGGTTAACATTCTTGATTTCCCATTAAACCTTGACATAGAATGTAACCAGTCTTAAACTTATTTATTTGAGGACCCTAATATGATGCTCTAAGGAGCTCTGGTAATGTAGTGGTTATGAATTGGGCTGCAAACTTCACGGTCAGCAGTTCAAAACTACCAGCTGTTCTGTGTGAGAAAGATGGGGCTTTCTGCTCTGGTAAAGATTTACAGCCTTTGAAACCCTATACAGGGTTGCTATGAGTTGGAACCAGCTCCACGGCACATTCACAACAACACCAGTATGACGCTCTAGGATAAGCACTGGTTCAAACCCACCAGTTTCTCTGTGGAAGAAAAATGAGACTTTCTACTCCCATAAAGATGTACATTCTTGGAAGCCCTATACAGGGTTGCTATGAGTTGGAATTGAATGGATGGCAGTGTTTGGTTTTGGGTTTATGGTTGAAAGGGATCCCTGGTTGCGTAGTGGTTAAGCACTTGGCTGCTAACTAAAAGATCAGGAGAAAGATGAGGCAGTCTGCTTCCACAAGGATTGTCGTTGTTTAGTGCCGTCAAGTCAGTTCCAACTCCTAGCAACCGGGTATAGGGTTTCCACGGATCGGCTGATGAGTTTGAACCACCCACCCTTTGGTCCAAACTGACCTTTTGGTCCAGTACTTTGTCCCACAGTGCCACACAGCCTTGGAAACCCTGTGGGGCAGTTCTATTCAATTCTATAGGGGTACTATGAGTTCGTATCTTCTTGACAGCTGTGAGTTAGGCACAGGTTGGTGGTACAATGCTTAAGGACTTGACCACTGTATGAAACAGCAGCTCTGTAGGGTGACCTGGTGACCTGTTCTCTTAAAGATTCCAACTAAGAACAGCATATGGGACATTTCTGCTTTGTGACATGGGGTTACTATGGGCTGGAATCAACTTGAAGAGATACAACAACTGTTACTCCTTGATTTATTCATGACAGTCCCCGTCCTAAGCTGTCTCAGAATTCTACTGTGTTTTAATTTCTGGTATTTAGAACTAAATCAGGATATTTTTTCTTCTTTAATCCCCAACATTTCAGTGATATAAACATTTTATTTTTCTAAGACCATGTTTTACAGACGTTTTCATTCAGTATGCTGCCTGGCCTGGCTTTTGTATAAAAGAGGCAGTCCACTCAAGCCTTTGCCAAATGAAAGATAACCACAGCTGAAGTTTGTTCTGCCCCTGGGGAGTAGCATTTTGAGTGGGACTTATGGGGGAGGAGAGGTGGGTATGTGCTAGGTTTTTGGTTTCTTGATTTCTGTAAATCTCATTTTAATACCTTAGTTGGGGAGTAAACGTGGGAATTTCCTGTTTCTTCCACAGGAATTATGAGAAAGATGGAAAACAGTATTCATGTGTTGAGGGATAAATGAAGCCCCATCGATTCTTCATGGAATTAGTTGCGGTTTGTTTTCTTTGAGAATAAGTAATAGTCCATCATAGGTGCAAAGAGAGTGTAGCTGGTGTTCTGGGCACCCGCAGAATTCCTGCTTCACTGCATGGGTAAAGGCCATCTGCTTCTGAGAACGCAAGGGAATAATGAATTGTTTTGAGAAATGTGGAACTGTGTACTGAGCTTACATGGTGGCGTGGCCTTTGGGGTCATATTCTAATCTAGGCTCCATCACACTTTAGCAGAATAACCTTGGCAAGTAATTTATTTCTTCTGAGCCCCAGTTTCTTCTTCAGTACAAAGGAGGTGATAATATCTACCTCCCAGAGTTGGAAAAGGCTTCATTGCAGAGCTCAGTCCATGGGAAAGACTCCATGAATGTTAATTTCCCTTTTCTTTTTAAAATATTATTTCATTGCGTTTTCAGTGAAGACTCACAGCAGTGTAGGTTTCCATTCAACAATTTGTAGACAGCTTGTTCAGTGACATTGTTTGCATTCTTCACAATGCATGAACATTCTCAGTATTCCATTCTGGTTGTTCCATGGTTAGATTTTCCTTTGACCTCGATTCCCTTTCGTTTGTGTTGTTGTTAAGTGCCATCGAGTCGGGTCCGACCCATAGCGACCCTGTACAGGGTTTCCGAGGGTGTAAATCTTTACAGGAGTAGAAAGCCTCATCTTTCTCCCGTGGAGCGGCTGGTAGTTTTGAACCGCTGACCTTAAGGTTCACAGCCCGATTCGTAACCACTACGCTACCAGAGCTCCTTTCATCTGTAGATGTGGCTTTTCATTGCAGAGAAGGGGAGCTAACACCCTCAAAAATAGCAAGTGCAAACTCATAAGAGCTGCTTTCCTTGTATAATCACCCACAGTAAATGCAGGCTATCTTTCTCAGCGTGGGCAACTGCATTCTCTGACCTCCTTTCCTAAGGAATGCTAAAGTGGCCTTTCAAAGAATGTGCATTGTATCTCCTAACAGGTTTTATTTATTTAAGCAAAACACTGAAAGTTTTAGCATATGCTAAAAGAGAAGAAGTTGATAAATTTTGGGAGTGTTCATAAAAATTATTCCATAACACAGATATGAAAAGAAAGTCACCAAGAGCAGCACACCTGATATATGCAGTTATAAACAGTCAAATTGATTTAGACTCATAGAGACCATGTGAGATAGAATAGAAGTACCCCATAGAGTTTTCTTGGCTGTAATCTTTGTAGAAGCATAATGTCAGATCTTTCCCCTATAGAGGTACTGAGTTCAAATGACCAACCTTTCTGGTAGGAGTAGAGCACTTAAGTGTTGTACCATCTGGGTTTCTTTACTATATGCTAGGGGCTTTCATGTATACTCCAGTTGAAATCCACATAAAACACCTATAAGAATGTGTTTTAAACTTTTGCCTGTAGCAAGTACACTTTACTTATGTACATAAATATGTATGATGGACTAAAACAGACTAGTCATCATCAAGTTGGTTTCCACTCATGGCGACCCCATGAATGTCAGAGTAGAACTGAGCTCCGTGCAGTTTCAGTGGCGGATTTTCCAGAAGCAGATCTCCAGGCCTTTCTTCTGAGGTACTTCTGGGTGGACTTGGATCTCTACGTTCAGTTAACAAGTGAGCACATTAACCATTCCCATCACCTGGAGATGTGAAATCTTTCTGTATACATATCTGTTGTTGTTGTTAAGTGCCACCCAGTCAACCCTGACTCATAGTGACTCTGAGTAGGGGTTGTGAGGAGTGACTGGCAAGCTTGAACCACTGACTTTGCAGTTCAAATGGACTTGGCTGTCTAGCTCATTATCATGCTGTGCCACACCAGGACTCTGTATACATATGTGGTTGTATATATATAATGTAATTAAAGCAAACATTACCCTAATGTTACAGATGCACCCTTGATGTTCTGTCCCATTTCATTTTGTTAAAATATTGGCTGTTCTACATTACCCCCTTTTGATCAGTATTCCACAGAGACTGGATGAATCCCTTCAACTATTGTCCCTGAGATAATCTTTAAACCTCAAACAAAAAATAACCCCTGAAGTCTTCTTAAAAGCAAACAATAGTTTAGCTTAACGAGTAAAGAATGTTTGCCTTGAGCACTGTACTTGTTAAAGATCTATCTATAAGGGATCAAATGGACAACAGCAACTTGAAAGATTAGCTAGGAAACTCAAGGGACAGTTACTTTATGCTACAGGTGGAGGAACAAATTGGAAAAGGTGGGTTAGAATGATTGTACAACTCAAAGAATCTAATCAGTGTCATTGAATAGGTCAGGTAGAAGCTTCTGATCTTTTTTTTCCCAATGTTTTATTGTGAATTATGTGATAGTTTACATGCGAGAACATTAGTTTTACATTCATCCTATCATATATCGTTTCATTGCCATGGTTACAATCCCCTCCATGCATCATCAAACAACCAAAGGGTATACACTACAAGCCTGCACTCCGGTTGTCAGCACACAGCCCCCTCTCCCTCTCTGGATCTAAAGTCCCCAGCCACTCCATCTCTCCACGTCATTATCTCTGCCTCCATCTCAGGTATCACCACTTCTCTGGGTAGGGTCCCGCTCTCTGCTCTTCTCCATTGATGGTCCCAGGGACCTCCACTCCTAGACTGAAAAGTTAATCACTCCCCTCCTTGCTGTAAAACATCTACCTTTACATTTCTAACCTGCACAATCAGTCCTGATAGCAATTATTCACTATTGTATCACCAGAGACCTTTCATCAGCCCCGCCTAGACAGATTGGATACTATTCAGTGGTGATTCTACCTTCCTCCATGCCCTCTGGATCTAGGTTCCCTCTTGAAAGCTTGTAAGCCGGTCACTTCTTGCCTTTGTAGCACCCCTCACCCCTGCCCATTTTGGGTAGCCAGTATCTAAGTTGCCCATCCCTGTCTACTCTGTGTATGGAGGATGTGGGAATGATCCTTGCTGTAAAGATGTGTTCCCTCTTTAGAGCTACTGCATCAATAGGTGTAGGTCAAGTTCATCATATTGTATCAGACGACTATTCCCCCGCCCCCGCCCCCGCCCCCTTCTATCTTCTTCTGGTTGAGGTCTGATCATCCAGTCATTGAAGCCAGGTCAAGTGGGTATTATTTGCACGTATGGGTGTTCTTGTGCATATGCCCATTATGTTTTTTTTTTTTTTTCCCAAATCACTGAACATTTAATTAACCTTCATGGTGCTTCAAGCCACCAGAACACAGGCCCCCAGCAACCTTAATCTTCTCCTCAGCTCTTCTGCTGAAGAATTTGGCATTCATGATGACAGGTTGTTTTGGGAGCTTTCCCTTCCCCAAAACTTCTAGTAACCCGATCGTACCACAGCAATGATGGAAGCAGCCCCAGTCTTATTTTTGGCAGCGTTTACCCTTGTCTGCTCACTGATCAAGGTCCTCAATTTATCAAGGTTGACAGTTGGGCAGAAACTCTCGTTCCTCTTCACGTGGTAATGTGTCATACTCACCTTCCCAAAGTAATCTGGATGATATTTGTCGGAGTTGATCCTATGGTGATGCAAGTCGCCAGCATTACTCCGGCCTCCAGGGTGCTTCCGGTGCTTGCTGTTGCAGCCAGGGCTGAGGCTCACATGGGCTCACATGGGCTCCCAGTTTCCAGGTCTTCCGCACTCTGGATGGCCTGTTGGCTGCCGACTCCATTATCTTTTCATTCCATTTCCCCACAAACTTTTTGAATCACCCTCATATGGTCTGTATATACTCTTAGCAACAACAACAAAAATAAAATAACTTTATTTTGTAAATGCTGATTGTAACTCATTAAACTGAGGCTAATGTGTTTGCTGTTTTTGTTATGCGCTGTCAAGTCGATTTAGACTCTTAGCGACCCCATATAGGGTTTCTGAGGAGCAGCTTGTGTTAGTAGAGATTTCCAACCAGAGTTTGGACTCTGAAACCCATGCTCTTACACTAGCACATTAGTCCTCAAAATGATGGCTTTGCTCTTTAATACTTTAAAGAGGACTTTTGCAACAGATTTGCCTCATACAGTGTGTTCTTTGATTTCTTGATTGCTGCTTCCATGAGGGTTGGTTGTGGATCTATGTTGCGGACCGTGTAAGACTGGTCAGAGGTTCGAGGCCCTATAGGCCCGAGTGTAACAAATGAGGCCATTGGCAGTTAATGGCAAATTCCTTTCATCTTAATATTATTACATGTATTAATTTAATACACGGAGCTCTTGGTAATCCACAGATAAATGTGATATTTTCCTAAAGCTAAGACTAAAGGTTGCAAGGTCAAGCCTTTCTCCAAAAGGATTAACTAAAAATATCTTAGCTACTTCTCAGTTCTTTGTTCTATAGACAAAGAACCCATCCTCCCTAAGCCCTTTTCCAGGTGCAGCCCATTCACCAGCAGAAAACTCTCACCTTCCCCCAACTGACCTCAGGGGCTATAGATATGTTAATTGGGCCTGAGAAACCAAGTTGCTGGCCTGGGATTCAAACCAGTGAAGTATGATGTAAAATTACCCGAATGTCTGGAAAAGTACTGATGTTAGCTGTACCTTGCCTTGGTCCCTCCCAGCTTGGTGTGAAACTCCTCCCCTAAATAAAGCAGAGGCCCGGGCCTCCCCAGGTGTGCATTGCTGGTTGGGAGGCATGGAGTAAAGATTGTGGTGCATTACGGGTTGGAAGGCATGCAGTAAAGATTGCAGGGCAGTGAGTCGCTGCCTGCAGAGGCCATGATGCCTGTAGTCCCAAGCCTGCCCACCAGTGATGTATCCACCCTGGCTTTGGGGTGCCTCATTGTCTCCCTTCTTCTGTTTGTCTGTGTATTCTTTCGCTATCCCTATCGCCGCTGGATCTCCCCTCCTCATGAACCAAACACTCGTGAACAACACAACTATGTCGAGGGCAGACCCCGACAGATCTAAGCAAAATAAAGTCTTTAACAACTTCAGTCCTTTCTTCATATATCATGATGTTATTTATTGGTCCAGTTGTGAGGATTTTCTTTCTGTTTTTTTTTTTTTTTTACATTGGGGTACAGGCATTCTGAAGGCTATAGGATAATTACGGAAACATTAAAATAATGATATTTGGCAAGTGCAGCTACCACCTGTCTGTCATTGGGGACTTGCATGCTGCTAGGATGCTGACCAGGTTGAAGTGGAGCTTCCAGACTAAGACAGACTAGGAAGAAAGGCCTGGTGATCTACTTTCAAAAACCAGCCAGTGAAAATTTTATAGATCTCAATGGTCCAGTCCACAGCTAATCAAGGGGATGGCTCAGGATTGAGCAGCATTTTGTCACTTTGTGTACAGGGTTGCTATGAGTCGGAATTGACTTCAAACAACTAGAAATTCAGATGTTTCAGAAGATAGCTGTATATTTCTTCTCCAGAAGGAGTCACAAGATGCTCATTGAAACTAAGGAGAAAAAATGCCAACATAGATCTTACCTTTCCATTTTGCAGGTAGTTAATTGGGCTGTAGAATTAACAGAAACCAAGTCACCAAAGTACAGAGGGCGGTGTGGGTCCCTGGGATGCATTTAGTCAATTTCTTATTAACATCTTAAGGCAAATCAAAGAATACTATACCCACATTTGTGGATCTACTGTGTTTTTTCCAGTGACGTGATACTTTCTTGAATTCTTAAAAATAATAAGCTTTGTAAATCCAGTGTAAAACTAGCATATGTGTGTGTTTATATATATATAAAAAATTCTTTATTAGAACAGCATGGAAATAGGGTGAGCGTGGCCTTGTCCCTACTTACAGTTAGATGGTGAGACTTACTTTTCTGTGGATTCTCTCATAGTGAGGGCTCAACAGCCAGCCCAGCTGAAGCTTCCCAGTGTCTCACTTAGGCTAAAGCCACAGGCAGGCAAAGCCCTGGGGTGATGCCAGGTTAAATCAAGCATAGATTTTTGACATTGTAATTCCGAACCTTCTAATTCAAATAGTCAGAATGCATAAATGATTACTATAGAACACTGTGGTTGGTTGCCAAGAAAGAGAGAGAGCAAAAAAGACACGAAGAAAGACTTAACATGTCTTTGATACAGCTCAGCTACTAAGGGTTGAGTGTTACCCAGAAAAATCTCCATAAAAACCATGAATTCAATCAACAAATACGATTAGCTACTTCATATGTGCTAGACACTATGGAAGGAGCTCTGGGGTATAGTAGGTTAAGCTTTGGATTGCTAACCTCAAGGATGATGGTTCAAACCTAGGCATGTTGCTGTTGTTGTTGTTAGGTGCCATCACGTCAGTACTGACCCATAGCGACCTTATGCACAGCAGAAGGAAACACTGCCTGATCCTGGGCCAACCTCACTACTGTTGCCACGCTTGAGTCCATCAATGATGCCACCTGGCCAATCCATCTCGTGGGGGGTCCTCCTCTTTTTCTCTGACCCTCCACCTTACCAAACATGATATCCTTCTCCAGCAACTGGTCCCTCCTGACAATATGTCCAAAATATGAGAGATGAAGTTTACCATCTTGGCCTCCAGGGAGCACTCTGGCTGCACTTCTTCCAAAATGGATCTATTGGCTCTTTGGGCAGCCCATGGCACTTTCAATATTCTCCTCTAACACCATAACTCAAAAGAATCAATTCTTCTACGATCTTCCTTATTCATTTTCCAGCTTTCGCATGCATATGAGGTTATTGAAAATACCATGGCTTGGGTCGGGCACACGTTAGTCCTCAAACTGACATCTCTGCTCTTGAACATTTTAAAGAGATGTGGTATAATAAATTTGCCCAATGCAATAAATGCATCATTTGATTTCTTAACTGCTGCTTTCATGAGTGTTGAATGTGGATCAAAGCAAAATGAAGGCTTTGACAACTTCTGTCTTTTTTCCATTTTTCATGTTGCTATTTTTAGGTTAAGTTGGGAGTACTTTTGTTTTCTTTACATTGAAGTGAAACCCATACTGATAACTGTGGTCTTTGATCTTCCACCTTTAGCATTTTAAATTCTCTTAGCTTTCAGCAAGCAAGGTTGTGTCATCTGCATATCACAGGTTGTTAATGAGTCTACCTGTAATCCTGATGCCATGGTATTCTTCATATAATCCAGTTTCTATGATTATTTGTTCATCATACAAATCGAATAAGTATGGTGAAAGAATATGACCCTGGCACACACTTCTCCTAATTTTACACCAACCATTCAGCATCTGCTTGTTCTGTTTGAATGATTGCCTATTGGTTGCTTTACAGGTTCCTCATGAACACAATCGAGTCTTCTGGAATACCCATTCTTCTCATTGTCCATAGCTTGTCATGATCCACACATTCAAAAGCCTTTGTGTAGTCAATAAAGCAAAAGTAAACAGTCTCTGTGTTCAGCCAGATCCATCCAATGTCAGCAATGATATCCCTAGTTCCATATCCTCTTTTGACTCTTGCTTGAACTTCTAGCAGTTCTCTGTTGATGGACTGTTGCAACCATTTTTGAATTTGCTTAAACAACATTTTTCTTGCATGTGATATTAATGATATTGTTTGATAGTTTCCACATTCTGTTGAGTCACCTCTCTTTGGAATGGGCAAAAGTATGGATCGCTTCCAATTGGTTGGCCAAGTATCTGTCATCCACATTTCTTGGAACAGTTAAGTGAGCCTTCAGTAATGATTCAGTTTGTTGAAATATTTTAATTTGTATTTAATCAACTCCTGGATCCTTGCTTTCTCCGATGCCTTCAGTGCAGCTTGGACTTCTTCCTTTAGTAGCATTGGTTCTTGATCATATGCTACCTCTTGAAATGGTTGAACATCGACCATTTTTTGGGGGGGTACAGTGACTCTGTGTATTCCTTCTATCTTCTTTTTATGCTTTCTGCATCATCCAGTACTTTGCCTATTGTTGATGACGAGCTCTAGAAGCAGTCTGAGGCATAGTGACCCTTTATAGGGTTTCGAGGAGTGACTGTTCAGTCAGAACTACCAACCTTAAGATTAGCAGTCAAGTGCTTATCCTACAGCACCACATAGAATCCTTCAATATTGCAAGTTGAGGCTTGAATTTTTTCTTCAGTTCTTTTATCTTGAAAAATGCTGAGTGTGTTCTTCCCCTTTGGTTTTCTAACTCCAGGTTTTTGTACATTTCATTATAACACTTGATTTTGTCTTTTCAAGCTGCTCTTTTTGAAATTTCCTGTTCAACTCTTTTACTTCCTCATTTCTTTCATTTGCATTAGTTTCTCTAGCTCAAGAGAAGTTTCAGTCTCTTCTGACATCCATTTTGTTTTTTTCTTTCTTTCCTGTCTTTTTCATGACTTTTTGCTTTCTTCTTCTATGGTATTCTTGATGTTATTCCACAACTCTTCTGGTCTTTGGTCATTAGTATCTAGTCTATTCTTGAGATTGTCTCTAAATTCGGCTGGGATATTTTCAAGGTCATATTTTGACCCTTGTGGACTTGCTTTAATTTTCTTCAGCCTAAGCCTGAACTTACTTATGATGGTCTGTTCCACATTTGGCACCTAGCATTGTGTTGGCTGATGATATAAAACTTTTCTACCGTCCCTTCCCACAAATGGTGGGTTTGATTCCTGAGAATTCCCTTTGGTGAGGTCAATGTGTATATTTCCTTTTATGTTGCTTAAAGGTATTTGCAAAGAATAAGTCATTGGTATCACAAAATTCTGTCATACAATCTTCAGCATCATTTCTGTTACTAAGACTGTATTTTTCAACTATTGATCCTCCATCTTTGTTTCCAACCTTTGCCTTCCAATCACCAGTAATTATTAGTACATCTTGATTGCATGTTTGATCTATTTCACAGTGAAGAAGTTGGTAGAATTCTTCAATTTCATCGTTGCTGGCTCTAGTGGTTGGTGCATAAATTTGAATTATAGTGGTGTTATCTTTCTTATAAGTGTATGGATATTATCCTATCACAGACAGCCATGTACTTCAAGATAGAGCTTGAAATATTCTTTTAGATAATGAAGGTGATGCCATTCCTTCTCAATTTGTCATCCCCAACATAGTAAATTATGTGGTTGTCCAGTTCACAATGGCCAATGCCAGTCCATTTCAGCTTACGAATGCCTAGGATATCGATCTTTATTCATTCAATCTCATTTTCAACAACTTCCAATTATCCTAGAGTCATACTTCTTACAGTTCGTGTTCTGATTATTAATGGATGTTTACAACTTTTTCTCCTCAATTTAAGTTGTGCCCCATCAGCAAATTGAGGTCCCCAAAGCTTTGCTCCATTCTCATCATTATGGTTAATTTTGAGGAAAGGAACCCTGGGAGCATAGTGGGTTATGAGCTAGGTTGCTAACTGCAAGGTCAGTAGGCAGTAGCTGGGATCTACCAGTCACTCAGTGGGATTAAGGGACACACGCTGATACCTGAAGGGAAAAGGACAGGACGAATGTAATCTCTTTAAAGCTGACTTTACCTTGCGTTTGGCTGAGGAGAGTGAAATGAATTTGGAGACTCACTAAGGATGGATTTCAGGTCAAATTAAGGATCTGAGTGTCCTTTCTGTTACTAGTTAGCTATGGGACCTCTGAAGGAGAAACTTTCCTTCAATTCGGGCACCAAACCCATTATTACTGTGTCAATTCTGACTCAGAAAGACTCTGCAAGGCAGAGTAGAACCGCCCCATAGGATTTTCAAGGTTTTAAATCTTGACCAAAACTGACTGCCCCTTCATTCTCCTGTAGGGATGCTGGAGAGTTTAAACCACCGACTTACTGAGTATCAGCTGAGACTTTCAACGACCAGGGCTATATCTAGCATAGTGCCTTGAAAATGGTAGAAGGACAAACAAACCTGTCTTAGAAGATGTACAGACAGAATGCTCCTTACAAGAAAAGATGACGACATCATCTCATGTATTTTGAACATGTTCTCAGGAGGGAAGGACATCATGCTTTGTGAAGTTAGAGGGTCAGTGAAAAAAAGACCCATGACAGATGGGCTGGCACCATGACTGCAACATTAGGTTCAAATACAGAGACAGTTGTGGGGTGGTGCAGGACTGGGCAGTGTTTTGTTCTGTTGTACACAGGGTCACCTTGAGTTGAAACCAACTCTGTGACACCTAACCACAAAGACAATGTCAACATTACTATTTTAAGATGTATTAGCTGCTTTCTTTGCATAACAGCGGATATTTTTGTGAGCTTTTGAAATGCACAACAGACATTGGTTTAAAATCATATTAAGTTTGATTTCTTGTCACTTGCAATTTGACCAGAAATTCACTGCCTTTTAGTACCTTCCCAATCATATTTTGGTGCCTTCCCCACAAGTTTTCACTTGTCATTGTGGAAATACAATTGCCAGGGACCTCAATGGGAAGGTCAGTCAAGACATAAGACCTGTTGTTGGGGGGGAGTGGACCCCAGAGTTCTGAATCCCATTCATTGTGTACAGCTAAGTTGCAAACAGGAAACGACATAGTCAATCTCATAGGATTAAAACCAGAGATCCTTATTAATACAGATATTCAAGAAGTCATAGCCCCAGGGAAAGAACTGGGAACACTCAAAACTTCTTTGAAAAGCATTTGTTAGTTGCAGTTTATTTGTGGTTACAGCAGATAGCATCTGAAGGATGCTGAGGGAATGTAAACCTCAGTTTTCACTCCTGCCTCCTGGTCTCCTAATGAATTGTTGCCATCTGTCCTCCATCCTGCACTGAGTCCCTGTGATAAGGTCATACCTGTCCATGATGCCCCAACCAGGTCACCCTGAACAACAGCAACAAGCATGGCTGTTGTTTGTTGTTTGTGGCGCTCGGCCTAACAGCCTTCTCATTAGTGTGTTGATAGCCTCCTTAGAAACAGGACACAAGACTATTTGGTTTTTCTGGCCAAAGATTTTTCAAAAGTTCTGAGCATGGAGCCAGGACCTTTTGGCTCTAATTTGAGTCAGCTAGTTTGTAGAATTCTTTCTGAAATAGGACTGGTTTCTTGAAGACTTTTGGATTTCCTACCCATATCTTTCTTTCTGTACTATTTATCCACTGATAAATAATCAAAAGCTCTGTTCAATGCAGGTAAGTAAAAAGAAACTTCAGCCCCTACAATCAAGACTTATCAGTGCTTCGTTCTGTGTGTGGTTTCTGTTTTTAAATTGCTATACTTTTATTTATTTAGCCTCTTGCGTAGTGGTTACGAATCAGGCTGCTAACCTCAGGGACAGCAGTTTAAAACTACCAGCTCTTCTGCGGGAGAAAGTTGAGGCTTTCTACTCCCATAAAGATTTGCAGTCTCAGAAACCCTGTGCAGGGTTGCTATGAGTCGGAACTGACTCCACGGCACATAACAACAACAACAATAAAGTAATTCCCAGGGTCCTGGTACGGCTCTATAGGATAAGTACTGGAATGCTAACCACAAGGTTGCCTGTCAGTTCAAACCCACCATACACTCCTTGGAAACCCTATATAATAATAAGGTCGTTATAATAGCACTTAACAACAACAACAACAAAGTAACTTCTTGGTGGCAGGATATATGTCAGCTTCGTTTTTTTAAAATTCACCCTTTATTAAATAATAATGTTCTCATGATGTAGAAAAAAAAATCTCGCTCATGTTCTACCACCTGAAGCCAATTTAATAATGTTCTCATGATGTAGAAAAAAAAATCTCGCTCATGTTCTACCACCTGAAGCCAATTCAGTGTCTTTCTTCTTCATCTTGCTGTGTTGTATGTGGAGTCCTGGTGTGGGATAGGCACTGGACCGCAACGTCGATTTGAACCTCAAGGTGGCAGTTCAAACCCACCAGCCACTCCTCAGAAACCTTATACAAGGTCACTGTGAGTGGGAATCACCTGGATGGCACATAACAACAAAACAATTTTGTTTGTGGAGTAGTGGTATGGCACTATAAGATAAGCAATGTATTGCTAACCACAAGGTTAGTGGTTTAAAGGTTTGCTCCTCAGAAACCCTATACAGGGTCATTATGAGTCAGACAGAACCAACTCACTGGCACTGAATAACAGCAAACATTTTATTTGTATGCCAAACAGAATTTACTGTAATTTTACTTTCTAAGTTTTGGTGGGTAAAAGCAAACTACTTCTACTTTCATTTTCTGAAAACAACAACAACTAATGATTAAAAACAAATGAATACGTGTATGTAAGGACTTTTTTCTTTATGCTTCAGGGTACAATATGGCTTAGCCCACTATTGGATCCTGTTTTTACTTAAAATTTTATTGTTTTGTTCATCATGGATTTTTGTTTTTTGCATTAATAAATCTGCTATAACAATGTCCTGGTGGCATAGTGAGCTACACATTGGGCTTTTAACTGCAAGGTCAGTGGTTCGACTCCACCAGCTGCTTCAAGGGAGAAAGATGAGGCTTCTTGCTTCCATAAAGATTTACAGCCGTGGAAACACAGGGTCACCGTGAGTCAGAATTGGCTTGACCACACGTATCCATCGTCACCATAACAGTGCCATTGTGAAAACACATACACTCAAATACTCTGCCCTACAAATATGCAGAGGCATAAAACAACAACAATAAAGACTAAGGCCCAGAACCGGGACCAATCAATACCCTTCTCTGCTCCCCATTAGCTTGAACATTATACAGCTATGGGGTGGTGTAAACATTTCCCAAACATCCTCTAGAAATTTAAGATATAAGAAGCCTCACACATCCTAAAACTGGAACTGAAAATTTAGGGACTGTGAGGCCCTGAGTTCAGAAGAAAGCCAAAAGCCAAACCCACTGCAATCAAGCTGATTCTGAGTCGTGGTAACCCTGTAGAAGAGAGGACTGCTCCATGGGTGTCCCGAGACTGTAAATCTTTATGTAGGACTCCTTGCTTGGCACTTGGGTTAAGCACTAGACAGCAAAATTCAGTTTGAATCACAAGGTCAGCAGTTCAAGCTCACCAGCTGCTTCTCAGAAACCCCTATACAGGGTCACTATGGGTCAGAACCAACTCGACGGCACTTCACAACAACATCAATAAATTTTTATGGGAGCAGAGAGCCTCATCCTTCTCCTGAATGACTGATGGGTTTGAACTGCTGACCTTATAGTTAGCAGCCCAATGTTTACCCCATTGTGCCACCAGTTCAGAACTGTAAGGAGAAATCCTATGGCCCTGAGTTTTTTGGTGGGAGTAGTTTCCTCCTGCCCCTGAGACCCCAAGTGTTCCTGATGGAGACTGGGGAGCTGAGCACTATTCTAAGTTTAGCCTTAATGAAAAGATACAGCTGATCACCAGCTCCCTTTTGTCTTTCCATGTGGCAGGCTCTGGATAAGAAGAGAAGAACGCTAGGCTCTGTGTGTGCAGGAGGGTGGCAGCAGGACAAAGTTCAAAGGACACAGAGCTGGGTAACATCTTGGTCAGTGTGGAAGTGGAAGCACACTGTATTTACATGTTTGGCAAAGACATCGCCACACATCTTCAATTAGTTATCAGATCATTCTTCAGCCACTGGAAGGGCATTGGAGTTCAAACTTCTTGTTGTTGTTAAGTGCCGCGGAGTTGTTTCCATCTCATGTTGTTGCTGTTGTTAGGTGCCATCGAATCAGTACTGACTCATAGCGACCTTATGCACAACAGAACGAAACACTGCCCAATCCTGGGCCAACCTCACTTGAGGTTACCATGCTTGAGCCCATTGATGCTGCCACTTTGCCAATCCATCTCACTGGGGGTCTTTCTCTTTTTCTCTGACCCTCCACCTTAGCAAACATGATACCCTTCTCCAGCTACTGATGTCTCCTGACAATATGTGTGAAGTATGAGACATGAAGTTTGGCCATCCTGGCCTTTAAGGAGCACTCTGGCTGCGTTTCTTCCAACACAGATCTGTTGGTCCTTTTGGCAGCCCATGGCATTTTCAATATTCTCCTCCAACACCATAACTCAAAAGCATAATTTCTTCTACGGTCTTCCTTATTCACTGTCCAACTTTTGCATGCATATGAGGTTGTTGAAAATACCATGGCTTGGGTCAGGCGCACCTTAGTCTTCAAGCTGACATCTTTGCTCTTTAACACTTTGAAAGGGTCTTCTGCAGCAGATTTGCCTAAAACAATATAGAGACCCTGTATAGGGTTTAGGAGGAGCAGCTGGTGAGCTTGAACCAATGATATTGCGGTTCAAACCAACCATGCAACCCAGCGCATTAACCCACAGCACCAGGACTCTGGATTCCAAGCTAGGGATCTAAAAATTGCCCCATAGTCTGGGTCACTTTACCCTACCATTGATCCACCACAAGATAACCCAACTCTGAAAGAATGAAAAAGAATGGCATTGCTCCCACAACACTGATTTTTCACACATTAGGAAATCTCCCCAGTAGATGCAGAGCTGAGTGAGTTCAGAGAGGGGTGGGGGAAGGGGTTGGGTCTTTGGTGGCTATTACTGAGGGGAACCCTGGGATGGACATGGCAGAGCCAAGGAACGAGGTTATTTTGCCTGCTGGGTGGGTCCCTTGGGAAAAGGAGATTGTATAGATTGCTTGGTTTGATGGCACAATTGTTGGGCAAAAACATTATATAACCATCAAAGGTGGGATTGGTCACGGTTCAACCATATAGTGATGGCAGAAAAATGAGGCAGAGAGTGAGGCAAGGTTGGGGTTTGAGTGTGTGGGGAAGGAGAAAAAGCAATGGAAAGGGAAAAGAATTTGGAAATTTAACCTCTGAACAAAACTAACACATGGTCCTTCCACTACGTTGCACACTGCCACCTGCTGGGCAAGACCTGTAACCCAAGACCTGTAACTTGGAGTGCTGGTGTGGCGCTGTGGGTTAATGCGCTGGACTGCATGGTCGGTTTGAACCACAAGGTCTGTGGTTCAAGCTCACCAGCTACTCCTCAGAAACCCTATACAGGATCGCTATGAGACAGAACCAACTCGGCGGCACTTAACAACAACAACAACAACAACAACAACACTATAGCTTAATTCCTGTGGCAGACGAAAGGAAGAAAAGAGATCAGAAATGTCCCATATTTCCTGCCTATGGCCATCCCTCATAAGACTTTGTTCCCCGGAAAAGCTGTCATCAGGGACTGAAGACCTGAAATTTCATGGAAAGAAAGGATTAAAGTTAATCCTCAGAGAGCCCAAGGTTGCATAAGCAGAACTTTAACTTTAAAGCCTCGACTGTGTTCTTTCTGCTTGTGCATTAATGTTGAAAAACACGGGTGGGACCTATTTCTCACTCTTCTCCTCCGAAACAAGTTGAAGACATCCATTGCTAATGAATGATGTGGTCTTCTACATTGATTTAATCGTGATCTGTACTTTTTTTCATAATAATTTGTTTTTACAGTGGTGCTATAGAATAAGCACTGGACTGCTAATTCCAAGGTCAACAATTTAAACAGATCTGTGTTGGAAGAAGTGCAGCCAGAGTGCTCCTTGGAGGCCAGGATGGCCAAACTTCGTCTCTCAGACTTCAGACATATTGTCAGGAGGAACCAGGCGCTGGAGAAGGATATCATGTTTGATAAGGTGGAGGGTCAGAGAAAAAGAGGAAGACCCCCAGTGAGATGGATTGGCAAAGTGGCAGCATCAATGGGCTCAAGCATGGCAATGATAGTGAGATTGGCCCAGGATTGGGCAGTATTTCGTTCTGCTGTGCATAAGGTTGCTATGAGTCGGTACCAACAAGATGGTACATAACAACAACATACAGGGTCACTATGAGTCAGAACTGATTTGATGGCACTTAACAACAACAACAACAACAAAGATAGTTTTTATTGGACATTCTCTGGGAAACTAAAAGAGAACTTTGTGTATGTGGGTCTCAAGAGCTCAGACTGTCGGATCTTTAAGAACAGTTTTGCTCCACTGGGTAGAGTTCTGCTCCCTGTGCTCATATGGAATAGCTTCTGAGGCCCATCTTTCAGGGCTCTGCACCATCTCCACGTCAGCCCCAACTGAAGGAGGAGGCAGGGTCTAGAGACACACCTGAGATGAGAAAGTAACTGATAAGCAATAGTGAACACCTGTTCCCCACAGGTGTCCTGAAATCTCTTAATAAGAAAATCTGTGTCCTCTGAATTTTGGAATACCACTCTGGAGTCCACTATCATGCCTAGCTAGATGGTCTGTGAGCTACTTTGGGTAGAAGTCTGAGAATCTCATACTCTCCCATGCCCTGACCAATCTAGTCTCCTAGACTAGAAGTTCTTATGTATTTTCTGAGTAGTTCTGTTGCTCTGTTTCAAGAGCAAGTTGAGAATAATGAGAAGAGGACAAAGAAAAATAGGAGTCAATCTTTTTTGTAGACTGTGTGTAGGGTTCCCCTACATGATTAGTGTCTCTGTCTTTTTCAAATATTGAATTCCAATGCAGTAATGTTGCAGAAAGAAGAACCCAACCCTACACAGGGTAAGAAAGATGGGCTCCAAGTCCCAAGGTTCATTAGAATGCAGGAGAAACCAGCCACAGTTTTCCATCATCTGACATACGCTGCTCCCTAACCAAGTGGGTACACAGAACAGAAAGTCTAGTATAGAGTTGCAGACCTCATCACAGAGCTCTGGAACGCCACCACCAAGGACTAAATCATAACAATACAGATGTGTGAGCAGAAAGGTAGACTTCACGGCCCACTCATCCACCATCTAGCCCCATAGGTCCCAACACTCTTGGCCACTGGTTCACCCTTCTCTGGCACTTCCTGTTTTCTACTTCCAACCTTTAAGTTTATCATACGTATGTATTCACCTACAGTTTTTTTCTCTGCTCCACCTATACCTCGGAGGGTTAGTGAAAAAGAGGAAGACCGTTAAAGAGAGAGATCCACACAGTGGCTGCAACAATGGGCTCAAGTACAATTACAGTTGTGAGGAGAGCTAAGGACGGGGCAGTGTTTTGTTCTTTTGCTCATAGGATTGCTATGAGTCAGAACCAGCTGGTGGTGTTTGGTGGTTATGTGCCATGGAGTCGGTTCCAACTCATAGCTCTACCTTGTACAGGGTTTCTGAGGCCATAAATCTTTATGGGAGCAGAAAGCCTCATCTTTCTCCTGCAGAACAGCTGGTAATTTTGAACTGTTAACCTTGAGGTTAGCAGCCCGACTCATAACCACTACGCTACCAGAGCTCCTTGAGAACCAACTAGATGGCACTTAACAACAACCACCACCACCTGTAACCCAGTTGTTAACTGGGTTATCTTTTATTCTTTAGAGACATAGATTTGGCCCCCATGACTTCCATGGACTTTGGAGGTATCATAATATTTTAGGGGATTTTAGTAATTCTCAGGTAACTTTAAAAAACAAAACAAAAAAAACCCTCCCTTTTTGTAAGCACACCACATAGTTATGATCTATATATAGACTTTGCAATATGTTATGTTTGCAGATAGATTCTGCTCTTTAAATGTGGGCAAATCTTCAGCAAAAAACCTCCCAAAGGTGTTAATGAACACGAGCAAAGATGTTTGTTTGAGGACTAAGGTGTGCCTGACCCAATCCATGGTATTTTCAATCACCTTATATGTATGTAAAAGCTGGATATTAAATAAGGAATACTAAAAAGAATTGATATGTTTGCATTGTGGTGATGACAAACAGTATTGAATATGCCATGAACTGCCAAAAGAATGAACAAATCTGCCTTGGAAGACGTACATCCAGAATGCTTCATCTCATATATTTTGAACATGTTATCTGGAGGGAACAGTTCTGAAGAAGGGCACTGTACTTGGTAAAATGGAGGAGCAACAAAAAAGACACCCAGTGAAACAAACTGATACAGCAGCTGCAACAAACATAACAATAGTGCGGGGATCAGGACTGGGCACAGTTTTGTTCTGTTGTACATTGGGTCGATCTGAGCTGGAATCGACTTGACAGCAAGTAACAACAACAGCAACATTTATTCATCTGATTAATTTACTCATCACTTTTCATTTCCCAATGTCTCCAAAGATTCTTTTTCTCATTATAATAGCTAACATCTCCAGCACTTCTCACTCCTCCCACCTGCTTCAGTCTCTGAATTTCTTTATTTTGAAAGAGAAAACATTTTCTTTCAAGATAGCAAACTTTCAGAAGACTTGGATGTTATTGTCACAAAACCCTGGGTTGGGGATGGAAGTAAATATTTGCAGGTTGTGGAAGAACAGAATTGCTTAGTACAGATGGAGAAATGTCAAAAACGCGTTAAATCGTTTCTGGGAGAAGGTGGACATGCATATGTACATACGTACATATTGAGTGAATAAGAGGGATTTCTGGCAAGTCCACATTTTGTTTTCCATGTGTTTTCTAACTCTGAATTCATGATTTATCATGCAAGAAAGAAACAGTTCACAGACTGTTTTGTAATGAAAAGAATCCACCCTGATTCCACCAGATACTAGCAGTTTTGAGTGTCCCCAGGCTCCAATTCTTACATCAAATCATAAGGCACAAGAAAGACTCTATGTACTTCTCTTTAAAGTGTACAGTTGTTGTGCCTTAGTTAAAAAATTTTTTTTAAAATGATACCCTTTCTTACTGAATGAAAAGCAATTAGAGAACAAGTCTCTGGAAGCAATGAATCCTGTATGTCATGAAAGGGACTATGATTCAGGATTATATCCATCACTGCCGTTAAAATGTCTTTGATAAAGTCTGTGTAATTATAGACTTGTTGCAGGCTTATGATGCACAGGGATGAAATTATAGTTCTTGGCTAGATGCTTAGTAGAGGTTGTGTGGTTGTCTGTACTGCCCAGCAATTTTCGTGTTTGTGACTTGTGGACTATGTACTTTATAAAGTGTTTCTCTCCCCTTGTTTGAATGCAGGACTAGCCCTAACTTATTGAGCAAGTAGTTTCGGGTCCTATTTCCAGTGGATTTGTTGAAATAGGCCATTGTAACTAACTTAAACAAGAGAACAATCGTTTCTCTTGTTTTGTATTGCAGGAAAGCATTTACTGGGTCCTAGGCGTAGTGTTGTGGCGCTGTGGGTTAATGTGCCAGACTGCAAAGCCGTTTGAACTGCAAGGTTGATGGTTCAAGCTCATCAACTGCTCCTCAGAAACCCTATCCAGGGTCGCTATGGGTTGAAACTGACTCGATGGCACTTAACAACAACAACAACAGGCGTAGTGGTTGTAAGTTGGGCTGCTAACCTCAAGGTCAGCAGTTCGAAACTACCAGATGTTCCATGGGAGAAATATGAGGCTTTCTGTCCTCATAAAAATTTACAACCTCAGAAACCCTATGCAGGGTCACTATGAGTTGGAACCGACTCCAGGGCACACTGCTACCACCGCCAGCTTTCCCTTGGAGTGGTGTGGTGCTGTGGGTTAATGCGCTGGACCACAAGGCCAGTGGTTTAAACTCACCAACTGCTCCTTGGAAACCCTATACAGAGTCACTGAGTCAGAACCAACTGGATGGCACTTAATAACAACAACAGTTCCTCCTTGGTGTATTTTTTACTATCAGTTTATTAACACTTGCCAGTGCTAACTCAAGAAATAGAAAACAATTAGATTGTCATTAAGTTAGGGCTTTCTTTGTTTATTGAGCATATTTGGAGACTATTCTACTGGATGTCCTTTACAGATGCCAGGAGATACACAGCCGTTCACAGCTGTTGTGACTGAGAGGTGATGCTGAAAGGACCTGTAAACAATTGTTTACAAGACTAACATAAAGGGCAGGTAGTTAACTCAGAGAGTCAGCAGAGCTCTGATGAACTCATTCCCCAAAAAGAAAAATGATGCTAACTCTTCCAAGGATTCCTCCATTGATGGGATTTTAAAAGAATTAAAGAAACAAAAATACATAAGAAGCAAATGACCAAAAAAAAAAAAAAAAATCCTGTAGAGGAAAAAAAATAATAAAATGAACAAAAATTGTCTAATTGTCTTACATAAAGCTGACAAGGCAAA
>NW_006408583.1:12561062-12562374 GCF_000296735.1 Chrysochloris asiatica
GGCTGTCGAGTTGGTTCTGACCCACAGTGATCAGGGTTTCCGAGAAGCAGCTGGTGGGTTTGAACTGCTGACCTTGCAGTTCAAACTGATCTCGAAGTCCAGTGCACTGTCCTCCAGCACGGCACCAATTATACACACAGAGAAAGAGGTCCTGTCATTCAAAGTGAAGCGCTTGCTGGTTACAGACCATTCATTAAGTACAGTCTTAGGCAGGAGGCGTATTCAGACATCACACCAAAGCTAGAGTTTGTTTACTAGATAACAGTTAGGCACACCATTTTCTCCTCATTTTAGACCAGTTACCTGGTCAGTGTGTTCATTCCCATAATCTTTGGCATGCAAGCTTTTCCTTGCAGTTCACATCAAGGCATTTACTGATTTGAGAACTGCCTCAGAGTGGGTTTTACACACGTCCTGTTCTTCCTACACTTGTGACTCCTTGTTCTGTTTGAATGACTACCTTTTGGTCTATGTACAGGTTTCTCTTGTACTCATTGTCTGCAATGTTGTCCATAGCTTGTCACGATCCACACAATTGAAAGTCTTTGTGTAGTCAATAAAGCACATCTTTCTGGTATTCTCGGCTTTTAGCCAAGAGCTATCTGATTTCAGCAATGATGATACCCCTAGTTACACAATCTCTTCTGAATTTGGCTTGAATTTCTGACAGTTTCCTGTGGATATACTGCTGTAACTGTTTAAAAAATTATCTTCAGTAAAATTTTACTTGCCTGTAATAATAATAATATTGTTTGATGATTTCTGCATTCTGTTGAGTTACCTTTCTTTGGAATGAACTCAAATATGGATCTCTCCCAGTCAGTTGGCCAAGTAGCTGTAATAGACATTTCTTGATTTAGACAAGTGAGCACCCCCAGTGCTGCATCAGGTTGTTGAAAGCTTTCATTTTGTATTCCATCAAGTCATGGAGTCTTGCTTTTTTGCCAATGCCTTCAACGCAGCTTGGGCCTCTTCATTCAATATCATCAGTTCTTGGTCATCTACTCCCTCTTGAAATGGTTGACCATTGATCAATTATTTTTAGCACAATAAATTTTCCATTTTTAGCAATACATGCTAGAAAGGAGAAAATCTGATTCCCAGAATGCTATATTATATTGTTTAAAATGTCCAATTTTTGAGAACAACAAAAATATCTAAGACGTATAAACAGAAAATCATGGCCCATACTCATTGCCATTGAATTGATTCTAACTTATAACAACCCTACAGGACAGAATAGTTCCTTACAGACCATACAGAGCAGCTTCTTAGGGCTTCTGAGACCCTCAAAATCTTTATAGTAGCAGAT
>NW_006408583.1:12563589-12573068 GCF_000296735.1 Chrysochloris asiatica
GATGGCACCTGACAACAACAACAACTAGATAAAGACTTTCAACCAGCCATTTCTTGGGCCTACTAGAAATAAAAGGAATAAAAGGAAACCGTGACTGAAAGAATGTGAGAATGATGTCACATAAGATACGGAGTATTAGTAAATAGATAAAAATTCTTTTTTAAAAAAAGAAATACTGGAGTTGAAAATTTTACTTGAGCGACTCAGCAGCAGATTTGAGCAGGCAGGGGGGGAAAAAAAATCACCAAACTTGAAGATGAATGAATTTGAGCTTATCTGGTTTGTGTGTCTTACAGGGCTTTGGACACTGCGACAACAGTGAGTAGCGGTGACAAGCTTCAGCGGCAGGAAGAGTAAGATTTCTCTGACATCTTATGTTTGATCTTAAAAAATCGTTTGTATTCCATTCACAAACAAATCTAGGTTTATTTCTTCTAATATGAAAATAATTTCCTTACATAGGTAAGTAAATGACACTGTAAGAAAGCATTGTTGTTCAGTACTGTTGCATCAGTTCCAGATCATAGCGACTTTGTATAGGGTTTCCAAGGAGTGGCTGGTGATGTTGAACTGCTGACCTTGTGGTTCAAACCAACCTTGCAGTCCAGTGTATTAACCCCCAGAACCACACCAGGACTCCATACAAAAGAGCACTGCCATGTTCATTCTAGGAACGTATATTTGCTTGAGGCACATACATTTGTTTACAGATGACTGTGTTTGAGACCCACAAAAGGGTAACAAAAGGGAAACAAAAGGATCTCAGATCTCAGTTTGTTCTAGCATCATTAGCCCCAAGTACATGGACTGCTGGTGTGGCACTGTAGGATAAGCACTAGATTACCAACCTCAAGGTCGGTGGTTCAAACCCACTGCCAGTGGTTTTCTAGCTGTGCCTTGGAAACCCCATACAAGGTCACTACGAGTTGGAACTGACTCAACTGCATTTAACAACAGTGACCTTAACTACATGCTATTGTAGAGAATTGGCTCCAAGATAGGTCCATCTAAGAAAGGTCAGTTATGAGAAATATCAGATACTCTGATCTAATAGCCCTATTTTCCCTCTCTCTGTTCCCAGCATAATTCTGGATGGTACAGTAGGTTGAGTTCTAGTTAGAAATTGTTAGATTTATTTCACTGAAAATATGACATAGAAATATAATGATTTTAAGTATTTCACATTCATTGTTGTTGTTGTTGTTAGGTGCCATCAAGTTGGTAATGACTCATAGTGATCCTATGCACAGCAGAATGAGACACTGCCCAATCCTGGGCCAACCTCACTACCGTTGCCATGCTTGAGTAGATCGATGGCATTAGGCAAATCTGCTGCACAAGACCTTTTTAAGGTGTTGAAGAGCAAAGATGTCAGCTTGAGGACTAAGGTACGCCTGACCCAAGCCATGGTATTGTCAATAACCTCATATGTGTGTGAAAGCTGGATAGTGAATAAGGAAGAACGTAGAAGAATTGATGCTTTTGAGTTATGGTGTTAGAGGAGAATATTGAAAGTGCCGTGGGCTGACATAAGAACCAATAGATCCATTTTGGAAGAAGTGCAGCTAGAGTGCTCCTTGGAGGCCAAGATGGCCAAACTTCATGTCTCATACTTTGGACATATTGTCAGGAGGGATCAGTTGCTGGAGATGGATATCATGTTTGGTAGGGTGGAGGGTCAGAGAAAAAGAGGGAGACCCCCAATGAGATGGATTGGCCAAGTGGCAGCATCGATGGACTTAAGCATGGTAACAGTAGTGAGGTTGGCCCAGGATTGGGCAGTGTTTCATTCTGCTGTGCATAAGGTCATTATGAGTCGGTACTGACTCGATGGCACCTAACAACAACATTCTTTACATAGTTATAATCGGTTATATAGTTACGTAATCTGCTTTATTTCACTTACATTGTATCATAAACATTATTTGTATTACTTTTAGAACCTGTAGCCAAATTATATTCCATTATATGAACATAATTAGAGTCTTGGTGTGGCACTGTCGAATGAGCACTAGACTGCTAACCTCAAGGTCAGTAGTTTAAACCCACCAGCCTGTCCTGGGAAGTCCTATACAGGATTGCTATGAGTCAGAACTGACTCATAATAGTAACAACAACAACATATGAACTTAATGACTCAATCTTTCTCCTAAGGTTTGGCATTTAGGCTGCTTTCTTTTGAGGAATTGTAATATTTGTTATTGTGTGTGCTATTGAGTTGATATCGACACTGTAGAACTGTCCTAGGATGTCCTGGGCTGTAATCTTTACAACCACAATCAGCAGGTCTTTCTCCCATGGTGCTGCTGGTACATTTGAACCCCTGACCTGTTGGTTAGCAGCTAAGTGCTTAGCAATTGTACTATCAGGGCTCTTTGATACTTGAGTAGGGACATTTAGTGCACATTTTAAGGGAAAATTATCCTATTTTAGACCAAATGCTTTGTTAAGGTACACCTAAAAAAGTTTCTTTTCTTGGCTCAACCACTAGTTTTATAGTCTTGGGTGGGGGTGGTGATTATGTGCTTGGAGTCAGTTCCAACTCATAGTTACCCTGTATAAGGTTTCCAAGGCTGTGAGTCTTTACCAGAGCAGAAAGCCTCATCTTTCTCCTTCCAGAACCACTAGTAGTTTCAAGCTGCTGACCATAAGATTAGCAGCACAACTCGTAACCATATGCTAAACTACAGTATTTGACTGTTTAATTTACATATAGTAAAATGCAGAGTGTCCACACCATGGAAGCCCAATACAGGGTCACTGTGAGTCAGAACCCACTGGATGCTGGCACTTAACAACAATTGCATTGCATGGATATACAATTTATTTACTCTTACATTGTTTCTACTTTGGAATTATTATGAATACAGTTGCTATTTATGAAGTCTTGGTGTGGCAGGTAGGATAAGCACTCGATCACAAGGTCGTTTGAACCACCAACTGCTCTTCAGAAACCCTATACAGGGTCTCTATGAGTGGGAACTAACTCGACGGCACTTAACAACAAAATGTGGAGATCTTAAGTATGTATCTGAATACAGTTTGACATATGCATGAAACTTTGTGACCATACACTCTGCAAGTATAACTGTTGTTTTGATTTTACTACTGATTACTTTTGGCTTTCAAAATTCACATAAATGGAGTCATGCAGTTGAATACAGTGCTTTTATTTTCCTCCTGTTGTTGGATATATTTGTTTTGAAGTTTTCTCCATAATACTGAGTAGTATTGAATGGTGGAGTCCTGGTATGGCACTGTAGGATAAGCACTGGACTGCTACCCACAAAGTCTGAGATTCAAATCCACCAACCATTCCTTGGAAACCGTATACAGGTTCACTATGAATGGGAAACCATTGAAGGCCAGCCCTTTACAATAACAATGATTTCATTGTATAGATATACCACAATTTGTCTAGCCTTTCTTCTCTTAATAGGCATTTTTATTGTTGCTACTTTGGAGCTATTATGAATATAGTTGCAATGAACATTCTTATGTAGGCACATGCACCTAACTCTCTGGGGTGCATATCTAGGGAAGGTATTGCTGGCTCCTAGAGTAGGTATAGCTGTTAAAGTTGATAGATAGAAACAACATGGTGCAATCACAATACTGAATGGCATAGACATTTGTCAAGAACTGACTTGGGTAAATAGTTTAATCTCTCTGATATTTAGTTTCATCAACTCTACAATAAATGTATTAATAGTACCTTGAAGAGTAAGTATTATGAAGAATAGAATATCTTTATACGTACCTCATGTAGGATCTGGGCATTTTAGGGTATTTACTAAATGGGAACTATGTGAATGATGATGATAATAATGAAGAAGATGCAGATGTAATCTCCTTATGGGCCCTGATGGGTGAACTTGTTGAGTTGAAACACAGAGCTGTCCTCTTTCATCCTTGAAAAGAAGTCTGAAAATGTCCATGAAGGTCCCCTTGTAGAATGGCTAGACCAATGGTTCTCCATAGGGCTGTAGATTTCCATCCCTGAAATTCTGATTTAATTTTCTGAGGAAGGGCCCAGCATCTGTTTGACTTTAAATGTTTCTGCAGTGATGTTAATCTGTTGACAGTGCTGAGAACCACTGAGCTAGCAGAAAAATCTGTTTATTAACTCTTCTCTATGGGCTTTGTCATTCTTCAGTTCTCAGAGGCAGCAGATATGCTGCAGTATTTCTACATTGCTCTCCTGGCTTATAGCTTCACTGCAGGCATGCCTGAGAGCCAGAACTTCCTCCCTCCCTTCCCTCTTGTTTGTCTTAAGAGCTTCAAGTCACTGATTGAGAGGGCGTGCCTGTGGTCCCAAATTGCTGCTGTGTTTCAGTATGCACCACTGGTCTTCTCCGATGCCACCTTATCAATATTTTCTTATGATTTCTCCCTGTTTTTACTTTTTCATTTAAAATAAACACAAATATGGCAAACCCCTTCGGCCTCTGGCAGCTGGCAGCCTGCAGACTTGGCTGCTCCCACCTCTGAGGTGCAGCGGATTGTACTGGCAGACTGTTGTAAGATGTTATGATTGAACAAGCAGCTGGGTGTTCTTCTCTTCCTTTCCTTGTTTTAAACTTTACTTCATGTTCCTTCTTAATTATCAAAGTAGTGTGTGTATATTGTGGCAGAAAATTTGAAGAGTCAAGTGTAAAGATCAAAATCAACAATATCTTGTTAGGTGTAGCTAATTTCCCTCCTCAAGAGTGTACCATTTTGCACTTCCATAAGCAATGTATGAAAATACCCACCTTCCTCCTTCCTCACCAACAAAGTGTGTTGTCAAACAGCACTATGGACTCCTGGTGTGATGCTGTGGGATAAGCACTGGGCTGCTAACTGAAAGGTCAGTGGTTCTAATCCACCATCTGCTCCTTGGAGATGTGAGTTAGGGTCACTGTGAGTAGGAATTGACTTGATGGCACTTAACAAGACTATGGACTCCTGGTGTGGGACTATGGGATAAGCCCTGAACTGCTAACCACAAAGTTGGAGGTTCGAGCCCACCAGCTGCTCCTTGGAAACCCCATTCAGGGTCACTATGTGTCGGAACCAACACAAAGGTACTTAACAACAACAACAAGATCATGGAACCCTGATAATTTAGTGAATTACATTTGGAGCTGCTAACCACAAGTTTGGTGGTTCTAACCCACCCACCCTGTGGGAGAAAGGTGAGCCTGTCTGTGCCCTTAAAGATTTATGGTCTTGAAAACCCTGGGGAGCAGTTCGACTCTATCCTATAGGGTTCTATGAGTTGGAGCTTAACTTGATGGAGGTGGGAACTTTTTGTTGTTGTTATATTTTGACAAGATGATATATATATGTCTACGTTTTAGTCCCATAATTCCACTTCTAGGAATTACTCCGAAGATATACTCCAACGTGAAAATGTGCAGGTTACACATTGCAGCATTAGCTATAATTGCAAAATGTTGGAAGTAATCTAAATTCTGAAATATAGGACATTTTTATTAAGTGAATCATGGACCATTCGTATAATGAAGAACTATGTGTCTATAAGAAAGAAGGAAGAATATATCCATAAACAGGGGAAATAATTTCCTGTGAAAAAGAGTGCATAGTATGTTACCTTTTGTGTGGGAGTCCCTGTATTGCACAGTTACACACTTGGCTACCAACTGTAATTTTGTCAGTTCTAATCCATGATGACGTACCTTGGAAGAAAGTCCCAGTGATCTATTTGTGAAATGTCACACCCATTGAAACCCCTAGAGCACAGTTCTACTCTGAAACACGTGGTACCTCCATGAGTCAGGATCAAGTTGATAGTAATTGATGTTTAGAGTTTGCGTAAGAAAAGTATAATAAGAAAAGTGCACATTTCAAGAAAGCAAAATTAGAAGCTAGGAGGTTAGATATGTAGAGGGTGGATGGGAACGAGATGCCAGGTGTAGTAAAAAGAGTGGCGCTCTGCAAATCCAACCCATTCTGTTGGATTCAAGTTTTAGCATCATGTTAAGGTTGCTCACTCTTGAAAAAAAAAGCAATAAGTAAGGAGATTGTTGTTGTTGCTGTTAAGTGCCATCGAGTCGGTTCCGACCCATACTGACCCTGCATAGGGTTTCCAAGGAGTGACTGGCGAGCTTGAACCGCCGACCTTGCAGTTCAAATGGCTTTGCAGTCTGGCGCATTAACCCACAGCGCCACGCCAGAACTCCAAGGAGATAGTAGAAAACCCTAAAATGGAATACATACAGAAGCAAGTGAACCTAAGTTTCAAATGAAGAGCAGAATCACAGAGAATGGGAAAAAAAGAACTAACCCAGGTAATTTTTGAGGATAGTACTTTGACTACTGTCAGAAGTCAAAAGACAATGTTGAACTATACCAATATTCAAAAATGTTGTGACTCTGGATTCTTAAGTTGTTTCCATTTTTTGTTGTTCTCTTTTTAATACATAGTATCTTGATGACCACAGGATTATACATTTCCCTTCCTTTGCCTGATTATCTGAGGCCCAAATCAAGAACCCTATCCAGTGCCATGATGTCAGTCCTGATTCACAGTGAGTGAATCTAGGACAGAGGAGAAATGCTCTGTACTGTTCCTGAGACTGTAAATCTTTAAAGGAACAGCCTCATCTTTCTCCCATGGAGTGGCTGCTGGGTTCCAACCGTGGACCTTTCAGTTAGCAGTCCAATGCTTAGTTCACTGTGCCACCAGGGTTCCTTTACGTAAGGACCCAAATCCACCGCCATCAAGTCGATTCTGATAGAATTTCTAGGACTGTGAATCTTTGAGGGAGCAGCCACCCTCATTTTTGTCCCACAGAATGTCTGGTTGGGTTGAACCATTGACCTTGCAGTTAGCAACTCAGTGCCTAACTCATAACTCATCTCCATTTTCTCTTGCACTTAGCTGGTGGTGGAGGTGTGCTGTGGAGTTCGTTTCAACCCCTAGCCAGCCCATGTAGGGTTTCCGAGGCTTTTAATATGTTTTGTGGGAACAGAAAGCCTCATCTTTTTCCTTGAGTGACTGATGGGCTCGAACTGCCAAGACCTTGTGGTTCGCAGTCCAGTGCCTAAACTATGAGCCACAGTACACTCCCCCAGCCTTGAATCATTGTTGCTGTTGTTGTTGTTGTTAAGTGCCATGGAGTCGGTTCTGACCCATAGCAACCCTGTGCAGGGTTTCCAAGGCTGTAAATCTTTACAGGAGCAGAAAGCCTCATCTTTCTCCCGCGGAACAGCTGGTAGTTTTGAACTGCAGACTTTAGGGTTCACAGCCCGATTCGTAAGCACTACACTATCAGATTGGTTCCAGTTCATAGAGATCCTGTATAAGGTTTCCAAAGAGCAGATGGTAGGTTTGAACTGCGGACCTTGTGGGTCTCAGTCCATTGCTGGTCCTAAAGTACTACACCAGGAGTCCAGCATTGCATTTGTTGTTGTTGTTATGTGCCATGGAGTCAGTTCCGACTCATAGCGACCCTGTACAGGGTTTCCGAGACTGTAAATCTTTACGGGAGCAGGAAGCCTCATCATTGTCCCGTGTAACAGCTGGTAGTTTTGAACTGCTGTCTCTGAGGTTTGCAGCCCGATTCGTAACCAGTATGCTACCAGAGCTCCAGCATTGCGTAGGGTCCATGATTTCACTGTTGCTGTTATTAGATGCCATTGAGTTAGTTACGTCTCATAGTGACCCTATAGAGTGTTTCTGAGGAACAGCTGGTGGGTTTGAACCACAGACTTTTCAATTAGTAGTAGTTCAGTGCTTATGCTACAGCACCATACCAGGACTCCAAGGAGACCATTTTCAGAAATTAAATGGTTTCTTCTTGGTAGAATTTTGTGAGTTTAAAAAATTTCCTACTTTCTGTCTCGCTCTCTCTTTCTCTCTCTCTCTCTCACTCACTCCTGACACTTTCCCAAGAGAATTATAAGGAAAAGTTACACAATTTAAAAACAAAAGATGTGCAGCCTGTTTATCTGGGAGGTGAGTAGTGGCCAGCATGTAAGGAAAGGATCTAATGCTGGTTGCATGGTTTCCATGATCCATGAGGGAAACCATGCTCACATAACAAGGAGACTGAAGCTTCCTCAGGAAGCTACATCATTCTGAGACAGATTTCACACAGAATCTCATCAAGGAGTCCTGGGTTCATATCTTGCTTCTTTTATTTTCTAGCGTCTGTACAAGCTACTGGACCTTTTTAGGTCTTCATTTCATATTGACAAAAAGGGAATTAAAGTGGTTGTTGGGAGGACTGTTAGCATGGTGCTGTAGGGTAAGCACTGGATTGCTAACCCCAGGGTTGATGATTCAAACCCATGAGCCACTATTTGGAAATTCTATACAAGATAGCTATGAGTCAGAACCTACTCGACAGCACTTACCAACAACAATGCAGAAAAAGTGCTTAGTAACATATGATCTGTCACTCATCTATATCAGTTTGGTGTACTGTGGTGGCTGGCTTGTGTGCTGCTAGGATGCGGGAAGCTATGCCACCAGTGTTTCAAACACTCAGAGCAAACAAATTTCAGTGGAGCATCCAGACTGAGACAGACTAGGAAGTAAGGCCTGGCTGTTGTTAAGTTCTGTCGAGTTGGTTCTGACTCATAGTGACCCTTTCTCGGTTTTCTGAGGAGTGACTGGTGGGTTTGAACTGCTGACCTTGTGGTTAGCTGTCCAGTGCTATCTGACAGTGCCACACTAGGACTCCCTCCTAAAGATTAGCCAACTGAAAGTTACGGATCCCAATCAAACACTACCCTATACAATAATGGAAGATCACCCCCTAGATTAGAAGGTACTGAAATACACAACAACCACAACAGTGAACAAGCACACCCACAATCATGGAAAGGGCGCAGACCGAGCCACGTTGTGTCCTGTTGCGCATGGGGTTGCCATGAGATGGCGTCAGTTTTATAGCAGCTAACACCACAAAACACACTACTTTATACATATAAATGTCAAGCAGTTATCATGTAGTTAACAATATTTTTGGCTACAACTTATAATAATTGTCAGAATGGGTGGTGCATGCTTATGAGGAGAATATTACCGAAGGGCCACACCCAGAAAGAATACTCAGTGTGAGTTTGTGCTGTTCTTGGATTAGAACCCATGGCCCCAGTGACTGTAGAAATGAAGTGATCCGAAAGCCTGCATTCCAGATGACCCCATCCCAATGCTTAATTACATTGCTACACTTA
The DNA here is from genome assembly GCF_000296735.1 of Chrysochloris asiatica. NCBI lineage: Eukaryota > Metazoa > Chordata > Mammalia > Afrosoricida > Chrysochloridae > Chrysochloris > Chrysochloris asiatica. Next base: position 12,572,779 of record NW_006408583.1, read on the forward strand.
CTCAGGAGACCATCAAAGATAACCCACTGCTAATTAGATGCAGGGCTAAGACCTTTTTGGATAAGGGAATCTTTATTTGATCTGATTCTGAACGTAACAAAACCAACAGTTTTGTTTGTGATTAGAAACACTGTAAACAATATTTAGATTACTTAAGAATCAGGTGTGCGTCCTGACCCCCATCCAGAACCTTCTGAGGTGGGACATTCCCACTAGAAAGGACAAGCAGACCAGCCTGGAACAGCTAGAGCAACAGAAGATACATTTTCAAAGAAAGATCATCAGGAAAA
>NW_006408583.1:12573693-12576070 GCF_000296735.1 Chrysochloris asiatica
TCTGCACACAGGGTAAATAAGGGACAGGCAACTTAGACACTGGCTACCTAAAATGAGGGGTGATTAAGGCACAAAGTGACTGGCTTACAAGGTTTCAAGAGGGAGTTTAGTTTAAGAGTGTGTGAGGGAAGATAGAGTCGCCACTGAATAGTTTTCATCTTGTCTAGATGGGGCTGGTTAAAAGAGATGGGGTAAGATTCTTATGATTCAATAGTGAGTAATTGCTATCATGACTAATTGTGACTGTCAAAATGTAAAGGTAGAAGTTTTGTAACAAAAATGGGGGAGTAGTTAATCTTACAGTCCAGAAACAGAGGGCCTGAGGACCATCAAGGGACAAGAGCACAAGCAGAATGAGAGACCTTATCCAGAGAAGCAGTGACACCAGAGACAGAGGCAGAGATGGGGGCATGGAGAGAGGAGCTGCTGAGGACTCTAGATTCATGGGAAGATAGGGACTAAGAGGTAGCGGTCAGGAGGCAGACTTGCAGAATGTGCCCTTTGGTGGTATGAATTATTATATACGCCTGAGTGTTTTTGTTTCATTTTTTAAAGAGCTAAAATGAATAGAAATATTGTGAAATACTGTTAACTGATGGCACGTGGAGGGGATTATAATCATTGTCATGAAACAAGACGTATGATTTGTTGAATGTAAAACTGATGTTCTGCCCTGTAAACTTTCACTCAATTCACAATAAAAACATAAAAAAAAAAAAAGAATCAGGTGTGTTTGAAAAGATGACCTGAAGCCAGATAAGAAGTTTCAGGTATCTTTAAATCAGTTTGGTCTCAAGAGTAGACTGAAAAGCTATGTAATATATCCCACCACCAAAGGACTTCTTACCAAAGCAGTTGTCTGCTTTCAAGTGGCTCTAATGTGGCGCTGTGGGCTGTTAATGCGCTGTACTGCAAAATTGGTTGAACTTCAAGGTTGGCAGTTCAAGCTCACCAACCGCTCCTCAGAAACCCTATTCAGGGTTGCTATGAGTCTGAACCGACTCCACAGCACTTAACAACAACAGCGAACAAGGGAAATAGGCATACATTTTCCCCAGCTCTGGGTTCTCATTGAAAAACCAGACCGTTAACCATAGAAGTGCTGTGAATGTAACGTCTAAAAGAATGTGTGCTGAAAAATTAAGGTTCCCTCCTCTGCTTATCTCGCCAGGAAACAGTCACCATAAAATGCACTCCCTTGTTTCTTGACAGTAAGCAGATGCTACACCCCCACAAAACGGAACCCTTAGCCTGGGGGTTAGAATCTGCCATAAATGTCTGAAGGTATTTACTTGGCCAAGATTTATGCTACATTGAGATGAAATCTAATCTTAAAAGAAATTGTCCATTTAATTAGTATTTATGCATACTAGCAAATAATTTGAAAACATGCACTGCAGATTTCTTATATGGTTAGACAATGTGCCAAACAGACGCAACGAAGCCGTGGACATAGAAATAGAATTTATGTTGTCTGAAGAAGACATCCCAACCTTTTTTGGATGGTGGTTCTTTTGTAAATTTCCAAATTTCAATCTGAAGAACAGGAATAGTAGGGAACTGTTACTTTCCCCTGATTATAACGTTGTTTTTTTTAGATATTAAAAAATGCCCTTATTTGGCATTCTATATAACTCATACTAGATACAAGGAATTTTAATTTGATTGACGTTTGTTGTTGTTGTTGTTATGTGCTGTGGAGTGATTTCTGACTCACAGTGACCCTGTACAGGGTTTCCGAGGCTGTAAATCTTTACGGGAGCAGAAAGCCTCATCTTTTTCCTGTGGAACAGCTGGTAGTTTCAAACTGCTGACCTTGTGGTTCAGAGCCCAATTCGTAACCACTAAGCTACCAGAGCTCCTTAGATTGACCTAGGTAAGAGCAAAATAAGGAGGACATTGCTACCTTATCTGTAGCCCTGACCTTTAAACAGGCTGATGGACGCACCATTGAAGTACAGGCAAGTCTTATACTGTTCTAGGGGACAGTGAAGGGATTCCCCAGTGTGTAATCAGACTCCTGTGACCAGTTATATAAATCTAAATAGAAAACCAATTTACTAAATGCTGTGAGATGGCATTCACTGTCTTTGTGAAAAGTTGAACGTTGTGAATTCAGCCGAGCCCTGAGTCCAATCAGATCTTTAGACGAGGAACTATGACATCACTTGCTAAACCAGAATTACTATCAAAATTCGTAAAGCTTAATAATATTCATTTAACCACAATCTTTTAAAATTCAGGAACGTTTATTTAAACCTGTTCTATCAGCCATTCATGGTCTGAAGGAGACCCGGGAGTGCAATGGTAAAGCACTTGGTGGTGGTTATGTGCCGGGGAGTCGGTTCCAACTCAGAGCAGACCCTGTACAGGGTTT
>NW_006408583.1:12576170-12577584 GCF_000296735.1 Chrysochloris asiatica
CGGAACAGCTGGTAGTTTTGAACTGCTGACCTTGCGGTATGCAGCCCAATTCCTAACCAGAGCACTTGACTGCTGATCCAACGGTTGTCAGTTCGAACCCACCCAGCATCTGTATGGGAGAGAGACTTGGTTGTCTGCTCCTATAAAGATCCCAGCCAAGGAAACCTGATGGAGCAGTTCTACTCTGTCTCATGGGCTCACTGAACTCAGCAGCACCCAACAACAACCATTTGTAATCTGAATTCTAGGGTGTGAAATCAATTTGAATACGGTACATGTAAAAAAAGTCATGAGCGATTCCTGCTTTGTAATAAATAAGGCACTGACTCATTATTATTCACTAGTACCTTTTTTTGAGCTGAGCCATCAAGTCTTTTCTTTCTGTCTTAATACTAACGAAGATCATTCTTGATTCAGCAAAGTACATCTTGAGATTCTCCAAATATTTCAGTGTCTCCTCTCCCCAGACGATGTCTTTGCTCTTATTGGTGTCCATGTAAGAGAATCCAAGGACCTCTCTGGTCTTCTGCCCAACAAACCATGCAGATTTAGCCTCCCTGTCCCACGATACAGCAGCGGGTATGCTTCTGAACAAAGGGCTTCTTGCCTTTCTCAACATCACTCCGTTTGAATTGCTGCTTGCAACGAGAGGTCAGGTACCCTCTTCTGTAACATAATCTCTGTTTTTTTTTTTTGTAGAGATAAACCCACGCATGCCTGAAATATACCCAAGGCAAAGGATCTTTCCTTGCATGAGTGATATGAAAAGAGATGGGACTATCATTACCTATTCTGGTGAAGTAGCCTCCTTAACTCTAACTGCATTTTGGCAGCATTCTGGCGGGTGTGTAAAAACACTGTAGATCACATTTTCAAAGCTTGCTTTATTTTCAGCCTCCCGGATGACCATATGGCCCATCTGTGACTGTGGTGTTGGCCTTTTGAGTAACAAAATTTATTTTCACTTTTTTGCCAAAGTTAAATTGTTGCTGAAATGTCATTTCTTACCCAGAGAAAACTACAACTTGCTGTTGGCTTGCTATTCTCTGCCAATCTAAAAACACTTCATTTAAAGATCAGAGGATTTCTTCCTCTCCCCCCTCTTCTTTGTTTTTGGCAAGTAGAATGTTAAACCATTCTGTTAAAACAACAGTTCCTAAGTACCAAAAAGAGGCAAGTTTGTTTTGCTCCATTTTAATCATGGTGAAGATGGTTTGGAAGGAATTCTAGTCAAATTTAAGAAGGTGGTTTAAAAGGAAAAAAGTTTTAGCTCACTTTACTTTCCAGCCCTCAAATCTCCCTAATGCCACATTGTTTAAATTATAGTAACGGAATGACTTGTCCAATCTTTATCTTTTCTCATATAAAAGTTCGAGTTTTCAAAGATTCAATATTTATGAGAGTTGTTGTTGTT